>NC_048298.1:318011978-318367838 GCF_013100865.1 Trachemys scripta elegans | reverse complement strand
GGGGGAGAAAGACACGGACATGATAGCGGTCTTCAAATACTTGAAAGACTGACATAAAAAAAGATGGAGAAAAGTTGCCACAGAGAGCAGGCCAAGAGACAATGAGTTCAAACTATAGCATAGCAGATTTAGATTAAATCTCAGGAAAAACTTCCTAACTGTAAGAACAGTAGGACAATGGAACAGATGGCCTAGGGAAATCATGGAATCTCCTTCACTGGAGGTTTTCAAAAGGAGGCAGGATAGCTATCTGTGTTGGGTGGTTAAACCAGTGTCTCTCAACCTTTCCAGACTACTGTATCCCTTTCAGGAATCTGGGGGTATGCAGAGGTCTTCCAGGGGGTACATCAACTCATCTAGATATTTGCTTAGTTTTACAACATGCTACATAAAAAGCACTAGAAAAGTCAGTACAAACTAAAATTTCATACAATGACCTGTTTATACTGCTCTGTATACTATACACTGAAATGTAAGTATGATATTTATATTCCAATTGATTTATTTTATAATTGTATGGTTAAAAAATGAGAAAGGAAGCAATTTTTTCAGTAACAGTGTGCTGTGACACTTTTGTATTTTTAGGTCTGATTTTGTAAGCAAGTAGTTTAAGTGAGGTGAAACTTGAGCATACGCAAGACAAATCAGCCTCCTAAAAGGGTACAGTAGTCTGGAAAGGTAGAGAGCCACTGGACTAGAGCTCAGGTATCACTTTCAGTCAGGCTGGTAACCCACCTCCTTTGCAGTAAGGACACAGGCTAAACCACTCGAGTGTGATAGTCTTTCAGTGCTTTCCCACAATTCCCCCTATGTGCCTAGAAGGACAGATATTCTCTCATAATTCACTGCTAAAGAATTTATAGAGCGCTGCAGCACTAAACACCGTGGAGCCCCAGAAGTCTTAGCACCAAACACGAGTGAGTGCAGCACTAGTGTGGACACAGTAAAGTGGAGTATTGCCATTTACACCCAGACTAAGCCAACCCGGGCGCTTATACCTGAGCTAGGCCATCCCGGATGCCAGTCACCCAAGTTAACTCTGCAATGAAGACATACCCCTAGGTGAAGTGATTTACCCACTTCATTGACAGCACCAGGATTAGGACACAGATGCCCAGACTCCCAGTCCCCTGCTCAAGCCGCTAGACTCACGCTCCCTCTCTAGTGCCAAAATCAGACAGATTTAAATGAAATGACTCAGTGCCATTGAAGTCTACCCAGTTAACCTACTCTACAGTATGGCAAGGGCCATTGCCTAAATGACTCCTGCTGCTCCCAACTGTTCAACTTTGCAATCACAGTCTTTGGAGGTGAACTATTTTAAAGCAAAAGCATGACTCAAGAAGAGCAAGGAAGTCCCAGTCAGGTAGCTTTTCTCTCCATGAATGACACTGCTTGCTGTGACAGTGTTCGACTCATTGTTGCAGTGCCTCCTGATGGTCGTCTCAGGGAATTAGCATTTCCAGCCTCCGGAGAGCCCTCTGCAGGCCGGTGTCCCACTGCCGCTGCCCTCTGTGTCCCTCCCAGGACCTGGTGCCCCTTGTCTTTGGGGTGCTGCCCCCTGGCAATACCCCCACAGTCTCAGGGTCTCCCCACCCAGGGGAACCCCCAACCCTCTCTACCCACCTCGCCTCAGTCATGGGCTACTGCCAGTCACCATCTAGCCCCCATTCACTGGGGCAGACTGCAGTGTAAAAGACACTCATCATATGCAAGGGGGGTTTACACCTGCTGCCTCTGCCTACCCATGGGCTGCCCCCTGCAACCCCAGTACCTAATTGGCCTTCCACTAGGCCGCAGCCTGGGGGGTTTCCAGGCCGGAGCTCCCCAGCTCCCTTGGCGTTCCCCCAGCCCTCTTATAAGGGCCAGCTGGGCCCTGATTAAGCCAGCCTTGGCCTGATTGGGGCGTGGCCCCCAGCTGAGGCTGTTTTCCCCAATCAGCCCCACTTTTCCTTCCCTGCCACAGTCCTATCCCCAGACTGCTTTAAGCCTTTTAAGGCAGGAGCGGGTGACCAGCCCGCTATATTTGCATTTTGATACAGCATAACATCATGCATCTCACAGGACACAGAAAAAAAGCACTTCGCCAATCTACTGTAGGCAAAGCAGGGGCTCGCTAGATGCAGCACAATATTTAACCCTTTCTCTAATGCTTTACCTCGTGCTGCTCTCAGTTTACATGAGCCAAATTCAACCTTCGTTTACACCAATTAGGAGTCAGTGAGTTACACATAGGTGTAGTTAAGGGTGCATGAGACAGATTCAGATCTGAAACACCTAACCAGGTGAGGTTCATGTTTCAGTAGGAAAGTTTTGCACAACTCTAGTTGTGGAAGCTGCTGATGCAGAGAAAAGCTGAAAGGGGGTGGGGGGAGGGCTGTTCCATTTATAATGGGGATAAGGGCACTTCCCTATCTCCCCAGGGTGCAGTGGGGATACATAAATTAAAGATTGTGAGGCAGATGCTATGGTAATACAGGCCAGACTACATGGCAACAGAGGAAAAGGGCTGGAGTAAATCAGGCGTAACTTCTCTTGCATCAGTGGCGTTTTAGCATAGTGGTGCAAGTGAGCTCAGAATCAGGCCCAAAATTCCAATCTGGACCCACCGTGAAGTAGTGGGTTGCCCTATTGCTAAGCCAGCCCTTGGCGCTCACTTTTCACACATTGTATGTTATGGTTAATTATCATTTTTTTAAGCCCTAACAGTTTGCTTAGCACCGGACATGATACAGACAGTCCTTGACCCAGAGAGATTATAACCTAGAAACCCAACACAGAAAGGCGAGTTGCACTGGGAGATCAAGAGGAAGAGATCATCAGGTGCCTCAAAGTAATCTCATCCCTGAAATCCCGTTATGTCCTTCAGCTGAAGACATTAGCATGTCTAGACCTGTAATTCTGTCTGCAATAGAACTGCCCTCTCAAAGCCTTACACTAATATTAACTATTGTTTTAGTAACATGCAGTGGAATTTTAATAAGCATCATGTTCTCCTCTCGGGGTCAGGGTATGTTATCTCCGGTGATTCCTGCAGAGTGATGTGATAAGTGAATATAGAACTGTGAGCTAGCAGTGTCTGTTTCCATTTTAATTTCCTAAGGGTTGGTGTTTCTTTCAGCTGACAAAAACAGCTGCACCGCAACGACAAACTTTCATAGCTCAGTGGTGAATGTGTCATCCCCATTTTACTAAACTTTGCTCAGCAATAATCTCTGGCTACTGAAATGTTATTATTCAAGAATGCTTTGCACTGCAATTTTCCTTTGAAAATAAATGTGTTTTCAAGTGGAAATATGCCAAATTAGTTACAGCTAATAATCATAACACCTGGAAAGGCAGGTGCTATCCTGCCCTGGCAAATACGACCTGCTTCCAATGGACCAAATTCTTCTCTTAGTTCCTCCAGTTTAACTGGAGGTTTAACACCACTGGGGCTGCACTGCAAAGTCAATGGAGTTACAACGGTGTAAAACCAGAGTCAGGCCTAATGACCTCAGTAGTTACTCCAGCCAAAATTTTCAAAAATGACTGGTTTCAGAGTAGCAGCCGTGTTAGTCTGTATCCGCAAAAAGAACAGGAGTACTTGTGGCACCTTAGAGACTAACAAATTTATTAGAGCATAAACTTTCGTGGACTACAGCCCACTTCTTCGGATGCTGTAGTCCACGAAAGCTTATGCTCTAATAAATTTGTTAGTCTCTAAGGTGCCACAAGTACTCCTGTTCTTTTTTCAAAAATGACTAGTGACTTTGGGTGCATCCATTTTTTGAGCCCCACTTTAAAACACCTTAAACGTGGAGCCACTTACCTTCTGAAAATCAGGCTTCTTTACAGTGTCTGAAATTGGGCATCCAAAAATTGAGGCAATTCAGGACTATTAGCCACTTTTGAAAATAGTGACTTCTGCATTGACATCAGTATAGCAGAGAAAAGAATTTAGCCCAACATGTAGCATTTCACTGCTCAGAGCTCATTCTACTTCATGGCATGCCAATAAGCTGATATAACCTAATGTTGACGTATCCACACTGTCTCACATACTTAGAGAACGACTTTTTTTGGAAGTAGGTAATTAATACAGTAGGCAGAAGAAGCTGGAAGCAGGCATGTTATGACAAAGGTTTCTCTAGAGTCTAGCAGGGCAACTAGTTAAATTAAAGAACACTGTGTCTAGCAGTATTGGAGCCCTAATTAAGCGGATGTGGAGATACATAGTTAAGCCATTAATATGCAGCAAACTCTAAGGAATCCATTAAAGCAACATTCAGATATTAACACATTTCAGCTTAATTGCTCTCCCTCTGTCTCTTAGTTGGTGAAGCTAAAGCCAATTTTGATCTTAAGAAAAGAAAAAAAGAGTAATTCTCGTAGGGGATGAAATAGAGCAGCTCTTAAGGGTTCTGTTGCAAAACAATTAGTTGCAGGTATTGTTATTTAGCCCTTTAAAGAGCAGCAAAAAATTCTGGAATAAATTTAGAGCCCAATCTTGCAAAACCTAATTCACATGAATAATCCAAGTAGGTCCAGTGAGTCCAATGGGGCAACTTGTGTGAGTAGAACATTGCATGACTGGAGTCAGTATGAATGATTTATATTCACTCAAGCAGATCTAGGTACTTATCTGGCCCTCGTCTCCACACTGATCACCTCATTGTCATTAATAGATTTTATCCTCCCGCCCCCTCTGTGAGGTAGCAAAGTTCTGTTATCCCCATTTATAGACAAATGGGGAACTGAGGTGGATTAAGTGACCTGACCACGGTCACACAGGAATTTTTTGACTGAGCCAGGCATAGAACCCAGGTCTCTTGAGTCCCATTTGTAAGTTGGTGAGTGGTTTAACCATCCAGGAATGGAAATCAAGTTCCAAGCCTCAGTCCTTTTGAGGTGCTTTACCCAGGACTTGGTTATAATATATGGAGATATACCTATCTCATAGAGCTGGAAGGGACCCTGAAAGGTCATTGAGTCTGGCCTCCTGCCTTCACTAGCAGGACCAAGTACTGATTTTTGCCCTAGATCCCTAAGTGGCCCCCTCAAGGAGTGAACTCGGATTGAACTCACAACTCTGGGTTTAGCAGGCCAATGCTCAAACCACTGAGCTATCCCTCCCCCCTCATAGTGGCACCAATCACCAAACCACAAACCAAATCATTTGAAATACACAAGGCAATAATTCCCCAGGGGCTTTCCCTGCTTTACCAAACCAGGAGAGAAGACACACCATTCCCATTAGTTGCCCTTTAACCCCAGCTTACCCTTGCTTTTAAACCTTGTCCCGAGCCACTATGATCTGCTAACTCTTTACAGGCTACAGTGCCTTTACCTTTTCCCATAATTCCAGTCCCCCCATCAACTACACCATCCTTCCTACCCCACTGTGTATGGCGGTGTAAAGGTACACGTACAAAAAATAAGTGCACTTTTACTTTTATTTTAACGTTGGCCATTGGAAGCTGAAGAGTCTTATCAATGGGGGGTCACTCAAAGTATTTTAATGTTCTCCAGAGAGCAACAAAGGAAAACAACTTTCTTGTGCGTTAGGGAGCACCTGATATACATGTTTCTCTATTTTACTCTTTATTGCACATAATTAAATAGTCATAAGTCTGAATCAAATTCACCGTGATCCAACTGTAAGTGTTTCACTTAGCCGGCCTAAACCTCTTTACATTCCTCAACTCTGATCTGTTAATCCTCCATAAATCATCAGAGTTGCTCAGCAAACTCAAGCGAGTGTAAAGATTTATGTGTAAAGGATTTGTCATTTCCCACCAGCCTTAACCTGAATCAAGATGTGCGGCTGGGTGGCGGGACTGTGGAGCGAGGAAATGAGATGGGGACTGTTCTGTAAGAGGAACATTGGCTTCGCTGTTTGCTGATCAGGGAATTGTGACCACACATCACAATCAATGTTTCCAAGTCACACAATAAAATCCGCGAGGGGAAGAACTTCAGAGAGTAGGAATTACATTTCAGTAAACCATGTGAAGGCCTTGTAGCAGATCTCTCACTCTTTGTGAGCACGCAAACACACGATTTCAGTGGCAATGTATTCAAAAAGGTGATGACCTACTGGCATGTGGCTTTTCTGCACCTGTCCTGGTTGTGCATAGTCCCAGGTCAGGGAGAGCAGAAGAAGATGGGGTAGAGGGTGGGAGGGGTGTTTCATAAACAGAATAAAGAAGTGGCAGCAAATTTCATCTTCTGCCCCTCAATCATTGTGTCTGTCCCTTCCAATGCAGGTGGTCATCCTTGAGGGTGTTCCCTGTTTTGTAAACATACATGATGCAGTTTTGTCTATGCATGTTACAGCCTGGTTTCGCTGCTTGTCTAGTTACCAAGTGCATTCACGTTCACCATCACTGTGTTTTTGTGTGGTTTTTGTTTTAATGCAATTTCAGAGTGTGCCCCCTAATGGCATGGTGTGGCACTGCAGGCAGCCTGGCCTCAATTCTTTTCTGGTTCTCCAATAACTCAGGGGTGGCCAACCTGTGGCTCCAGAGCCACATGCGGCTCTTTAGAAGTTAATATGCAGCTCCTTGTATAGGCACCGACTCCGGGGCTAGAGCTACAGGTGCCAACTTTTCAGTGTGCCAGGAGGTGCTCACTGTTCAACCACTGGCTCTGCCACAGGCCCTGCCCCCACTCCACCCCTTCCCGCCCCCTCCCCTGATCCTGCTGTGCCCTCACTACCCCCTCCCCCAGAGCCTCCTGCACGCCATGAAACAGCTGATTGGGAGGTACGGGGAGGGAGAGGGAGGCGCTGATTGGGTGCCAGGGGATGGGGGAGCTGATGAGGGGCTGCTGATGGATTACTGTGGCTCTTTGGCAATGTACATTGGTAAATTCTGGCTCCTTCTCAGGCTCAGGTTGGCCACCCCTACAACAATTCAGTCCCAGCACAGAGCATTTAAAGTAACATTCCTCCTCTTGGAGTCTAATGTATTAACTTCTTATAGAACACAGTTTCCTTTGGCCTGTCAGACCCGAAACCTTCAGACCCTGTCATGGAATAGGGGTTGATTGGCCCTGGGTTCCACTGCCCCTTAAAGGGGACAGAACACACTTCTTTCAGACATGGACAGTACTTCAGTGGTTACCAACTGTTCCCATAAGGGCCATATAATTGAAAAAATCGCCTTTGTACAAACAATTTGCATCGAATTTGACTCTGCTTCTGCCAGTACAGAACAGTTCTACTGTATGCTTGGGCCAGATTCTGACCTCATTTATATGGAGTAAATCCAGAGGTGAAAGTAAGCCAGTCTGGTCCGGCGTACTGGCAAGAGCCAGTACACTGCCAACCATACCGGCAGGGGCCAGCTTCCCCAGGCTGGTGATTTAAAGAGCCAGGGGCTCCCAGCAGCGGCTGGAGCCCCGGGCCTTTTAAATCGCTGCCAGAGCCCCACTGCCAGAGCCCCCGGGTAGCGGCGGGCTCTGATGGTGATTTAAACTAGGGCCCGGGGCTCCACGCCGCCACTACCGCAGGTGTGCTATAAGTACAATCGACCAATGAGATCACAGGATGCTGGGTCACCATTCTTACTGGTCTTGAGATTCCTCTTAGCTTTACCAGTCTGTCTCTACCCTCTACAAAATGGACAGCACAAGTCATGATAAGAGTTCAATAATTCCTTCCAGAAGTATCCCTAATGTAGCTTCCCCCATCTCATTTTAGCTAGGTGTCGTACTTAAAGGGATATTGACATTGATTGAGAGTAAGAGGCAAAAACTGCAGTTGTTATAGAGAGAGAATGTTACCCAATAAGCAGGGTGTCTCTGTCTCCCATTCCAGACCTTTCAGCCACCTCTGAGGTAGAGCTAACCTTCCAGCCTTTTCACAAACTGCCTACAGAAAGCAAGGAGCACTGTAAAGTTCTTAGACCCAGGTGGGCCACAATGATGCAAAACTCTGACTCACACAATTCTTTCTCTACTTCCATCCAGACTTATCTGCCCTGCAGATCAATGCCCTCAGCAGTTAGACAGCAGCTGGTAATATCTTCTTTGCTTCTAATAATAAACTCAGGAAGCTCTACATGTGCTTACATGAAAGTGGCCTATTGGTAATGCCTAGATAAGTGGTTCTCAAACTTTTGTACTGGTGACCCCTTTCACATAGAAAGCCTCTTAGTGTGACCCCCCCCCTTATAAATTAAAAAACACTTTTTATATATTTAACACCATTATAAATGCTGGAGGCAAAGTGGGTTTTGAGGTGGAGGATGGCAGCTCGCGACCCCCCTTGTAAGAACCTTGTGACCCCCTGAGGGGTCTCGACCCCTAGTTTGAGAACCCCGACCTAGACTTTTCTGGAAGCCATTGTTAAAATTGTTCCCGGTCCCTCAGTCCCATCTTATAATGTGTCTTTAAATGGTTCATTTTTCAGCTCACGTGGTCTGAGTTATTAATTAAAACCTCTCTGCTATTATTCATCTTTCCCAAATTGCTGCAGGTCAGACAGATTTAACTAGGTTCAAGTTCTCAGATGAGGCCTAGATTCATAATGAAAAGTCACTGATTACAGCAACTCCTCGCTTAACGTTGTAGTTATGTTCCTGAAAAATGCGATTTTAAGCGAAATGATGTTAAGCGAATCCAATTTCCCCATAAGAATTAATGTAAATAGGTGGGGTTACGTTCCAGGGAATTTTTTTTCACCAGACAAAAGACTATATTGTCTTAAAACAGTATAAGTTTTAAACAAACAATTTAATACTGTACACAGTGATAATGATTGTGAAGTTTGGTTGAGGTGGTGAAGTCAGAGGGTGGGATATTTCCCAGGGAATGCCTTAGAGCTGAATGATGAACTAGCACTCGGCTGAGCCCTCAAGGGTTAACACGTTGTTAATGTAGCCTCACACTCTACAAGGCAGCACAAATGGAGGGAGGGGAGACAGCATGGCAGACAGAGACAGAGACACACACCCTGTGTGTGTGTGAGAGAGAGAGAGACGCGCATTGCCCCTTTAAGTATGCTGACCCTACTCTAAGTACACTGCCTTTTTAAGTAGATCAGCACGTTGAGATAGCAGCTGCTGCTAGCAAGCTCCCTCTGTCCTGAGGCCTGTTGTGTCCTTCTCCTGCTCTATGAAGATGGGGTAAGCGGCGGGCAGGAGCAGCAGGGAGGGAGATACCCTGACATTAGCACTCCTCTTCCTCCCCTTCCCCACTGCACAGCAAGCAGGAGGGTCCTGGGAGCAGCTCCAAGACAGAGGGCAGGAGCAGCACATGGCAGTGGGGGGAGGGACAGATGAACTGCAGGCAACTGATAGCCTGCTGGGTGGCTGCTGCACAGGGAATTTAGGGGAGTGGGGAACTGATAGGGAGGCTGCCGGTCCACCCTGGTTCCAAGTCACTACCAGCCAGCTGCAATGGGCTGCTCTTTCTGCAAGCAGTGGACAAAGCAGGCGGCTGCCAAACAACGTTATAAGGGAGCATTGCGCAACGTTAAACTAGCATGTTCTCTAATTGATCAGCAACGTAACAACATTAACCGGGACTACTTTAAGTGAGGAGTTACTGTATTTTCATATTTTGCTCTTAAATTGCTCCCAGTCCTATGCTGAAATGGGACCAAATTCCTGAGGTTGAGCTCCACATAAGCTTTAAGGAGACCTGTGATGCTAATCCTATATATGCTGCCACCCAGAATCTTATTCACAACATTTAGACAGCATCAGACTCTTGTTTCACTCTTCCAGTGACTTCCTCCATACTGTACAAATAGCCACCTGAGAATGTAGATTCAGTGGTGGCTAATAGTCTGACAAGTCTTCCAAACTGTGTCTTTCATTGGGGACAGTCTTTCTTCAGTATTGTAGTGTGCATATTCTGGATACAGCTATTCACCTCAACTAAGCTGGATCAAACAGACTCTTTCTATCTTTGGAGTCGTTTTTTTCATTTTAACTAGGTTTTTCACCTCCCAGCTTGTACCTATATTACTGTCAGGCTCTGACAGACACACCTGGGTACACTGAAAGGCAGTTTTAAATAACTGATGCTTCCAAATTCTGCAGTTTCATTGGTTGCTTGTGCCTGTTCAAGTATGACATAAGCAAAAATCCTTCAAATTAGAGATTAACTGATCTTGTCTGCTCTGAGAAATGCCATCCCAGGTAAGAAACCTTGTTCATTTCCCTTTCTGCCTGGTTTACTACTTTCTGCCTGGTCTACATTTTCTGAGAGAACATTTTTTCATCCAAAAATGCCAATTTGTCAAAAGCAAAAAGGTTCACGGACAGGTATAAACTTCAGCAAAATTTCACTGGGGTAGGAAAATTGAGAGAAGCATTTCAATGAGCATGTTCACCTTTTGGAAAGGAATGTTGCAAGTTTCTGTTTAGAAACTCTTTGGTTCAATATTTAAAATTTTATAATAGAAAATAGTTCATGGGAATGAAACATCAGTTTTATTGAAATGAAACGTTGCTATCAACCCACAATAATTTTTTTTTTTTCAGAATCATGGGAAATGTCAACATTTTTTGTTTTTAGTCCATTTTACAATGGAATTTTTTTTTCTTCAAAATTACAGAATTTCTCATGAAACAGAAAATTGGGTTCCCCTACAGCTTTATTTGGGACAATATTTGCTCTCAGCTGTACTAGTGTAAATCTGAGTAACTCCGGTGAAATCAGTAGCGTTACTGTGGATTTATACTGGTATAACTGAGAGCAGAATTTGGCAGTCTGTGTGTAAAGAACAGCCAACAAAAAATCAAACGATGATTATTTCATTTCCGTCTACATCAGCCTCTTGACATATGTAACATAGGGCACCTGATTAGAAACCTAGTGCAATCTCCACATGGTAATGCTAACTGGTATATGGTCCCTGATAGATCTTACATCCGTGGCGTGAGTCAAAGCTGCCCTGCCACAACTTTAACTTATTCGAGGGCGGGGCTCTGATAATCGGGGAGCTGTGATCGGTTCTGTGACAGCGCCCCCTCTCTGCTCCATGCCCAAGCAGAGCCTCAGCACAGAGCAGAATCAAGGCGAAAGTGTTCACAAAACTCTTAAGAAAAAGGTTGGTTTTTTGGGGGGGGGTGGGGGGGGGGCAGGGGTGACACAGAGGCCTACTTGTGGTTCACTACTCTGTCAACAATGCTTGTCAGGCCTGACATACTCATTACACCTAACACACTGTTGTCATAATCTGTATCTAAAAGCTGTCATGTAAGATAGCATTAGAAAACTAACATCTCATTGATCATTAATATCCTTGCATGATGTATGTACCAGGGGGTGTACAAACAGTTATGGAGATGAGCTAGAATTATGTTCTTGAAATGTGTCTGGCAAGCAGTGCATAAGCCCAGTCTGCCCGAGACAAAGGAATGTGTATTTGCTAGTTGTCAGGCAGAGACAATGAAGGCACATTTACACAAAAGGTAACCAAAGCCATCAACTAAGCGAGTGGGGGAGATGGCCTCTGGACTATAAAGACAGGAGGTCTGAACCTCAAATGATAAGTAACTGGATTAACTGATTGCATACAATATTCCTGTATTATAAAAGTGTCAAGGCTTTTATGAAAGCTAATGACAGACTGGTGGTTAATATCATTGTCAAATGTATGTATTAACACTATATGAGGGATTATGAATACTCCCTGATATTATGCTTTAAAGTCTGTGTTCAAACACAGGGAGAAACAGGTTTCCTCAGAAATGAGGGAAGGTAGCACTGTAGAATCAAAACAATGGAAGCTCAATTTACATATGAATCAACAGCGGGATGGGATGTGCACAGAAAGGGAAGAACAACATGAGGTCATCCTGAGTCTGGGGTCAAAACAGGAAGTTTGGGAAAATATAAGGAGAGAGAAGAAGCAAGCTTGGCATCCCTCACTGGACAGACACAAGGGGCGAGAGCTCTTGCAAGATGAGAAAGATGGGTCCTTCAAGCCGGGCCGGCTCTGGCTTTTTTGCCGCCCCAGGCAAAAAAGCCTCCTGCAGCCAGCCCGCCCCCTCCCCCCCCCCCCGCCAGCGCGGCAGGGGAGGGCGCCGAGCCCAGCCACGGGCCGCTCTCCCCAACCGGCCGGACCACAGGGGGAGGGCGGCGAGCCTGCCGCGGCTCTGCTGGCAGCCGGAGCCCTGGGAGGAGGGCGGAGAGCCTGGCCAGGGCTCCACTCTCCCTGGTGTCCAGAGCGCCAGGGGAGGGCGGCGAGCCCGCTGCGGCACCACGGGGAGGGCAGCGGGCCCAGTCGTGGCCCCGCTCTCCCCGGTGGCCAGAGTGCCAGGAGGAGGGTGGAGAGCCCGGCCGGGGCTCCGCTCTCCCTGGTGGCCAGAGCACCGGGGGGAGGGCGGAGAGCCCAGTCGTGGCCCCGCTTTCCCCGGCGGCCAGAGCACCGGGGGAGGGCAGCGAGCCCACTGCGGCTCTGCTCTCCCCGGCGGCCGGAGCTGGAGCGCCGCACTGCGCCGCCCCCCTCCAGGTGCCGCCCCAAGCACAAGCTTGATGGGCTGGTGCCTAGAGCCGGCCCTGCCTTCAAGGTGGTTGAAGTCTCTGGGAACTGAATATATGTGAGAAACCTGCTTAGGCAAAAATCTTTCATGTAGGAAGACAAGGAAAACCAGTACCCTGTACTTCAGTGCCAGGTCCTGACTGAGAGAAAGTCAGTCATGGCTGGAAAGAAAAAGATTGGTAAGAAATCTACCTCAAACCAAAGTTGTGGCTTATTAAGTCTTAGCCACTAGAAACCATATTTTTACTTTTGTTTTACTTTTTACTTTCTAACTTTATTCCTTCAAACAAAACAAACTTGTTTTAATTTTACAATAAACAAGCTCAATGCTGTGTTCGCAAGGAAGGGTATATCTACCCCAGTTAAATTAATACGCTGTGATGTGCTTTTGTCTTTTTAAAGGAGCAAACAAACCATATTATTTCTCTGAGTGGAGAGGGTTGGACACATCAGGGCAGACAGTTTTGAGGAAATTTGGGACTGGGAGTGTGTTGAGGTTGCTCTGCAAGTAGTAACCCAGGCTGGTAGAAATGAAGGTGGGGCTGTTGTATTGTAGACAGGCTGCAGGGGTCAGAGCGCTGAACCAGGGCTGCACAGGACACAGACACTCAGGATACTGCATGCTTATCTGCTGGCTATTGGTGTCCAGGTTGTAAACCACAGCAGCAGTGCATTTAAGGCACCCAGGGTTACAGGATAGGCCCCTTAGTGGTCTGGATTGCACTCCAAAACACGATGAGGTTACTTTTAAATGTATTTTACAAAGGCCATGGAGAATTGATTTAAATAGTTAGGGCTCCTTTAAAGGAGAAGGAGAACTGCTGTCACTGATGTTGATTTTATGCTTCCTGGGACTCCTATGTGCCTTTTTAATCTTAGTTGTTGCATGAGTGTGACCCAGGGACCCCTTGGTGGAAACTGGCAGAGGGCACAGGGGGTGCCTGGGATCTTCTGGGTCAGATATATGCATAATAGTTTGCCAAAAGGTGGCATGTGAGGTCTCTACCAAGAGCCAGTGGCCCATTGGTCATCATAATCCTTGTGAAATGTATGCACAGATAATATTTGAGTTATGTATCTATACTGAAAATTATATTCTTAAGGTTTTGGAATTAAGGCATGTCACCAGGAGGCGATATATCTGGCAATTGTTCCTTTCAGGGAGTAAGTAATAGATGTTTATCTCTCCTTCTGGTTATATTTATATTGTCTGCCTCACAATGGAAGCCTATTGGCATACTACGCCAGGTGCCAGTCAAAAGGTTGCAAAATATCCAAAAGAGAATATACAGGAAGAAAGAACACAGCAGAGGATGTCCTGTTTACGAATAAAGACAAAGGGTGGGACTTGTATATCTTGGGAGGCAAAGGAACAAACTGAATCCTTCACCTGGGAGGAAAGCTGATAACCACTTGTCTCATGAAAAAATAATCCCAGCCAAGCCTGGCTGCAAAGCACTACAAGGATTTTGAGTGAGCCAAACTCTCTAAAAGACATCAAAGTAATTAAGTCTAGGCTCTAAAATGCATGGTATGACTTTATTTTATACATAACCATTTGTTTCTACTTCTTGCTCTCACTTGAATCTCTATGCATTGTTAAATAAACTTACATTTGATTTCACTATAAACATATCAAAGTGCTGTGCGTTAAGCAGAGCATTGATCTAAAGTGGAATTGGGAAGCTGGGGTGCACTGTTTCTTTGGAAGCAACAAATCTGTGATGCTGTGACTATCCAGTGGACCAGGGGCTGGACACTCCAGGGAGAAACTTGGAGGGCTCAAGGGTAGCAGTGTGCCTATCGCAGATGCACATCAGAGGCCTGCGAGCTGTTGCTGGTGTTGCCCGTGGCTGTTGAAGTTGGGGAGATGACCCTGGCAGCCACAGACAAGACTTCCTTATGTTAGGTGCAGGTGAGGAGACAATGCTCACAACCCTGGGCACCCCTGGGAAGTGTCACAATGGGATCTTATTTTGTTGTGGTTTTGAGTTGCTCCATTTGAAGTATTGTTGCCTACCTCTCTTTAACAAGATGGAGAGTCCCTCGAACAATAACTTTTTAGGTAGCACTAATCTAGAAATATTTTAAGCTCTCTGCAATAAAGCATAATTAAAATCAAACCAGAATAAAGCAAACAACAGTTAAAATCTGATTTTTTATAGTGTTCTGTTGGGGGTAGGTGAAATATTGTTGAACCTGGTGGATGTAACGGCTGCCCTTGATTCAGGCTAAATGTAAAAAAGTAATTAAACTCCTTTATGGACTCGAGAGGTGAAGCCCTAGCAGCCACCACCAAAATCAGGCCACATGCAATTCTGGAGTAAGAGTTGATCTGAGGAGTTTTTCTTTGGGTCTGAATGTAAATGCAGGAGTCTGTATGATGTTTGATGGAGGTGTGTGTGTGCGTGTGTGTGTGTGTGTGTGTGTGTGTGAGTGAAATACCACAAAAGAACAATGAGAAGGCAGCAAGGAAGTCCCAGAGAAGCAATTGTGGCATGCCCCTGAGAAAAAATGCTGAGTGCCAGCTTTGGGGTACTGTGCTGACTGGAGAGAGGCTTGAGATTGTGAGCAAAGAAACTTCCTCCTGTTTGATTCCTACTGCATTCAGGGAAACAGGACTTGATGTGCATTCTTTGTAAATAAACACCAAACACCTTCATCTAACGGAAACAACTCACAAGATCCCAAATATTGGCTAACCACTTGGGTGAAAAGGGGTAATTATAATATGATATTGTAAAGCCTTTTGAAATATAGTGGATTTTAAAAAAACGCTGTGCGAAAGGCCGGGGCTGATAAGAACAGAAACAGATGCCTGGATTTTGGCCAAGCAGCTGCAACTTTATTCATTCCACAAACAGGATAATGTCTCAAGGTGACTTGTCTAGGCTGCAGAGACAGAGGGAAGGCAGCAGTAGCCTCAGCTTTCACCCAAGTTCCCCCTTTTCAATATTCAGATCCAGAGCATCTTACAAAATCCAATGCCGTATCAGAGCCTGCATTACTCCTATATCCAAGCTAATGCCGCGTCTTTAGCTCCAAAGAGAGAGCATTCTGGTGACTGTCTTCAAAGACAAAGAAATGGGCAGCACTTCTGCAGTTTCTGCAAAGCCCTAGGTTCCAGAAACCTCATCTTCTGGGAACAGACAGTGTAAGATAACAGAGACCCAGTCCAGTGTGACGGGGCAATAAACCTCCCCAAAACAAGCACGATTGGCTCCCAAAAACCATGAAAAAAGAATGAAATAAGCAAGGGTGGGGTTCGTGTCAAAACGTCATGACATTGGGTGGGGTTTGAGGCAAAAAACACCACGGGGCACTGTTCAAGGGGAAAAGAAAAAAAAAAAAGCTGGCCTCAGATAAAAGTGGAAAAACCCGTGGGCTGTGACTGCCTGAAAATAGCCACCCAAAGTCACCTATAATAAGCTGACTTGGCAACTTGCCAGCATCCCCTTAATAATCAAGATGTTGAAGTTGTATTATGCTGAAGCTCACTTAGATTTAATTTAAAGCTACCTAACCTTGCATTTAGAGAACTCCACCCTTGTCTATAATGTAATCAGTTCAGTCAAGAGCAATAGTCGGACAAGGATATATGTTGGCCTTAGAGACAGAAATTAGATTGTGGGCAATTGCATATGTAGATGTAAGGCAGAAATCTACAGCAGGGGAATGATCTTTATCCTAAATTTGTGTGCCCAGAATGAGGGAAAGTTAACTGCTGTCACCTTTACTGTATGACATCTGCGAAGACTCATTGGCTGTGTCATTAGAAGGGATGAGTCAATAAATCAGTTAATAAAAGAGCAGAAGGAAACTATCAGTGTGTGGCAGTTTTCTCACGGTTAATGGGACACTGTCAAGATGAAAATTACACACAATAGCTAGTAAAATGGCAGAGCATTTTTTAAGGCAACTTAGGTTACTGAAACAGAAATAATGTTTAAAATCTAATTTACATTGCACCATTGCACTATCACATGCAGTGATTTTAGACTGTTCAGCTCCACGCTAAGGATCTTATTCTTCTTTCATTCACATCAGTTCTACACTGGGGCCTTTATTTCTAATCAGTTGTACGGTGTATAGTACTATGTAACTCTCACAATTTTGTTTTATTAATGCAACTGCCATTTTGTGTTAATCTCTCATACAGAGGAGGCTCAACTGTGCTCTCAGATAAAGACTTAACTTTTGTTACTTCTTGTTTTTCCTTATTTAGTATTTTTATTTGTATTAAGGTAGCAACTAGGAGCCCCAGTCGTGGACTAGGTCCCCTTGTGCTAGGCTCTGTACAAACACAGGACAAAAAGACAGTCCTTGCCCCGAAGAGCTTACAATCTAAGACAAGAGACAACAGCTGGATACAAATCAACTGACAGGGGAGAAATGAGACAAAGAAATGAGACAATTTTATATTAAAATATGTCATGTAAACTAAGCAAACGTTTGCATGAAACACATATGTTTTACCCTCTGGTTCTTGTGTGCTTCCTCGGGAGCCTAGCACTGTTGTATTTGTAGCTCCAGTGTTGTAGGATAATATTGTAAATACACTTTTAAAGACACTTTTGCAAAAACCACAAGAACATTTCTAGTCACATTAACTTTGGGGAACAACAAAATAGCATATTGCCTCTAAATTAACTGGGAATGTCCCTTTTAATAGAGGTTTAATGTTGTGAATTAGTTATTTAGTAGAAGCTGAAAGTGTGTGATTCAAAAGAATAACAAGGATTTTTTGTTTATTAGAAAGAAAACCAGGGGAGTTCACTGATCTGGTTTAGAGGGGAAGTGAAGGCAGCTATAAAAATAAATGGAAGAAATGGGATGTTGATAATAATAAATATAAATCAGAAAATTGTAGAAAATCGATAAGGGAAGCCAAGCGACATGAGATGAAATCTGTGGCCAGCACAGTTAAGGGCAATACGTTTTTAAAATATATTAGGAACAAAAAGAATCCTGACAATGGTATTGGTCCTTTGCTAGATAGAAATGGTAGAATTATCAATAATAATGCAGAAAAGGCAAAAGTGCTCAATAAATATTTCTGTTCTGTATTTGGGAAAAAACAAATGAAAATCTCACCATCTGCTGATTATAACACTCTTTCCATTCCACTGGTATCTCTTGAGGATGTTCAACAGAAGGTACTAAAATTAGACATTTTTAAGTCAGCAGGTAACTTGCAGCCAAGAGTTTTAAAAGAGCTGGCCGAGGAGCTCTTTGGACCATTAATGTTGATTTTTTCAATAAGTTTTGGAGCACGGGGAAGTTCCAGAAGACTGGAAGAATGCTAATGTTGTGCCAATTTTTAAATAGGGTAAACAGGATGACCTGCATAATTATAGGCCTGTCAACCTGGCATTGATCCCAGGCAAGATAATGGAGCAGTTGCTGCAGAACTCAATTAATGAAGAATTAAAGGAGGGTAATGTAATTAATGCAAATCAGCATGGGTTTATGGAAAATAGATCTTGTCAGACTAACTTGATATATTTTTGATGAGATTACAAGTTTTGTGATAAATTTAATAATGCTGATGTAATTAGATTCTGTAAGACGCTTGACTTGGTACCACACAACATTTTTATTAAAAAACTAAAAGAATATAAAATTAACACATCACACATTAAAGAGATTAAAAATTGGCTAACTGATAGGTCTCAGAATGTAACTAACAGGGACTCATCATCAAGTATCTGTGTTGTCAGTCAGGTCCTGCAAGGGATCGGTTCCGGCCCTATGCTATTTAACATTTTTATCAATGACCTGGAAGGAAACATAAAATCGTCACTGATAAAGTTCACAGATGACACGAAAATTGGGTACATAATGAAGAGGGCAAGTCACTGATTCAGAGTCATCTGGATCACTTGGTAAACTGGTTGGAAGCAAACAGTATACGTTTTAATATAGCTAAATGTAAATGTGTACATCTAGGAACAAAGAATCAAGGCTCTACTTACAGGATGGGGGGACTGGCAAGCAGTGACTCTGAACAAGATTTGGGGGTCATGGTGGATAATCAGCTGAACATGAGCTCCCACTGTGACACTGTGGTCAAAAGAGCTAATGAGAAAAGCCATGAGAATGATTAAAGGATTAGAAATGCCTTATAGTGATAGATTGAAAGAGCTCAATCCTTGATTACAGTCTGTAAGTACCTACATGGGGAACAAATATTTGATAATGGGCTCTTCAATATAGCAGAGAAAGGTAGAACCCGAGCCAATGGACGGAAATTGAAGCTAGACAAATTCAGACTGGAAATACATCCTAAATTTTTAACCGTGAGAATAATTAAACTTTGGAACAATTTAGCAAGGGTCTGGATAGATTCTCCATCACTGACAATTTTTAAATCAAGATTGGATGTTTTTCCAAAGGATATGCTTTAGGAATTATTTTGGGCAAGTTCTATGGCCTGTCCTATATAGGAAGTCAGAATAAAAGATCACAATGGTCCTTCCTGTCTTTGGAATCTATGGACATGTCATACCATTTGGGAAGTGTGGAAGAGCAGCAATGGGTGTAAATATATGAGCCGTAGCTGTTAGATGAAGCAGAACGTTGATCAGTGCCTGGAAGGCTTTAGATAATGAAGGCAGAACTAATTCTGTTTTTGTTAGTCCTGGCACATTTTTGTCCATTACCTTTGAAGGAAAAATGTAGACAATTTAAACAGAGGCCAGCATGAATGATAAAAAAAAATGCCTGTTGTGTTAGTGGGATACCGCAATGTATTGCCTTGCTGACAGTCCTGTGGATATTTTTTGAGCAAACCGTATGCCTTGCAAAGGAAATATGGTAAGGGAGTTATATTGTAAAATGAAGGGCCTAATGGCACAATATTCTGATTATTTGAGAAAATGTCTTATGAAGATTAGCACATAGGATATTAACTATTATATAGAGCCATGTTTTATGGCCCACTCTGTGTTATTTAACATTACTCATTTTGTGTCAAGAGCTATTAAACTTTATTTTAAAAGGCGCCTGTAGGCCTGTTCTAGCTTTGGCAGAATAAGTGCATTGCTGTAGTTTACAACCTACATGTCTCTTTGCATAATGTAACACTTAGCAGTTTGAACTGTAATTCAGTTTTATAATGTTGTTTATTATTGTGAGACATTGTCCCTTCTGGTTTTCCCATAATCTAAAACTGTATTTTCTAATAAAAATTGTGTCCCTTATGCTTTATAATTTAGAATAGTGCATTACCTTAGTTTGTGAGCTAGACACATTGTGTTGCATTTTTGTTCCCTCCAATTAAGAAGCTACAGTTTTCTTTGATGTTGGAAGAGATTTGGGACCCGTCTAGTCTTGAATTATAGTAATGTCAGCACAATGCATCTGGTTAGCAATGCATCTATTTCTGTTTGTGTCATACATATGGACAGTGGAATATTTTTACGGGTGACTAATCCACATGCAACCTTTTAAAAAGTGTGAGAAGAATCCCTTTAAACTGTAAGCAGTTCTACCTCTGTGGGAGAGATTTCATCTGCGTTTAAAGAACAGTCCTGCTCACATCAAATACATTTCCATGGTGCATACTATAATCCTGCCTTGGCAGATGGATAGTCTTTTACAGCTGTGACTTCTATTGACCAAATTGAACCCTGGAGTAAGCCCACATATCTGCCATTCAAGTCAATGACAGCCATCTTTTTTTATGCCAGGTCTGGATTTAGCCAAGTGATCAGAGATGATTTGAACAAATCTGGAGCCCAGTCTGCAAAACCATTAGAATAGAGCTGCTAGCTGCTTGGCTGAATATTCAGTGTTTTACCATCACCTTCCCCAAACTCTTGTGCCACCCAAGCTGCGGGGGTGACCATGTTCCGAACTATAGGAGCAAGGAGCTGTGTGTCTGGAACTGCTGTATCTGTTTGTGGAAGGAGTTATCAGAAAAGTGAATGGAGATTTGCAGTTAAATTTGTGATGTTCCCTCAGCTGAGGGTCAGCTATAAAGGAAAGATGTCCTGATTCCCCAGGAGAAGTTATCAGCCACAAAACTTCCTATTAGCATGTGGCAGCTCATGCTCCACCCCACACAGCGTGAGAGAATGAACAGTAAGCCTTACACAGCTTACACGACTGGTGGTTTGATAGCCCTGTTGCTTGGGCTGGGAGGGAGGGGTGCAGCAGCAGCAAGCATGGCAGCACTGTGATTCTCTGTTTCTGTCCTTTCCTAGTGCTTTTAACTGTGATTTATTTAGAGATGGGCCTGAACTGGAACTCCAGATCTGGAGAAACTTGGTTCTGAATGCTGTGCCTTGGGCTCATCTCTAGAATAGTCATGAACTGGGACACCAATCCTAAATATACTAAAGCTTTGGGGAAGTTCAGCTTTAAATCACTTTGTGATTACAGAAAAGGAAGACATCGAAGGCAGGAGAGATTCCAGAGGACTGGAGAAGGGCAAATATAGTGCCAATCTATAAAAAGGGAAATAAGGACAACCCAGGGAATTACAGACCAGTCAGCTTAACTTTAATACCTGGATAGATAATGGAGCAAATAATTAAGCAATCGATTTGCAAATAGAAAAATAGAAAATAATAAGGTGATAAATAACAGTCAGCATGGATTTGTCAAGAACAAATCATGTCATACCAAACTAATAGCTTTCTTTGACAGAGTAACAAGCCTTGTGAATGGGGGGAAGTGGTAGATGTGGTATATCTTGACTTTAGTAAGGCTTTTGATACTGTCTCGCATGACCTTCTCATAAACAAACTAGGGAAATACAACCTAGATGGAGCTACTATAAGGTGGGTGCATAACTGGTTGGAAAACCGTTCCCAGAGAGTATTTATCAGTGGTTCACAGTCAAGCTGGAAGGGCATTTCGATTAGGGTCCCGCTCTGGGTCCAGTCCTGATCAATATCTTCATCAGTGATTTAGATCAGTGATTCCCAAACTTTAACAACCCGCAAACTGCTTTCACGAAAATATCAAATCTCGCGAACCCCCTCCTAAAAATGAATATTTCCAGGGATTTTCTCCCTTACCTGAGCATAAATTATAAAAGCAGTGATCTTGGAAATCATTTGTTTTTTTTATGACATGCGTATTACACACTATTTATTATTACATTATTATTTATAATTACATTATTAATTTTATTACATTATGAAAACGGCATCACTCTTTCAAGATTTGACTTTTTTAGCTCATATCACTTCGATTAAGCCTCTTATATGTTTCATCAAGGAATACCAGACGTGAAACAGCATGAAGGTATTTAAGAAGCCAACTCAAATAAAGAGTTCCTCCCACAAGCATTCGGGTCTTGAGCAGTCCAGGCAAACAACGCACGACTATAACAAAGCTTAAACTTGTTCTGCCAGGAAGTCACGGGCTCGAGCTGCTGGCCTCCGCGCCCCACAGGGCTCAGGCTGCTGGCCCCCACACCCCACGGGGCTCGGGCTGCCGGCCCCTGTGCCCGGGGTCCCTAGGGACAGTTCTGTCCACCATTACAGAATTTTTTTCTGAGAACCCCCTGATACATTTCACAAACCCCCAAGCGTTCATGAACCCCAGTTTGAGAACCACTGGTCGATCCTGGAGACTCTCCCAGTTGATTGTGATCTCCGGCCGCGGCAGCGCAGAGGGGCTGCCTGCTGTGGCCCCACGCTGCTCCCAGAAGTGGCCAGCACAGTCCCACGGGGGTGTGGGTGGCAGGTGTCTCTGTGCACTGCTCCTGCCTGCAAGCACCGCCCCTGCAGCTCCCATTGGGTGGGAACAGGGAGCTGTGGCCAATGGGAGCTGTGGGGGCAGTGCCTGCAGAGAGGGGCAGCATGCGGAGCCATGTGCCTCCCCCAAGGGCCGCAGAGGTGCATTGGCCCCTTCCGGGAGTGGTGTGGCCACATGGTGCACTACTGGCTGGCAGGGTGGCCCAGCTCGTGATGGGGAGGAGGTGCCGATGTGTCTGAGTGGGGCCAGGGCAGGCAGGGAGCCTGCCTTAGCCCCGCTGTCCCTTTGACGGGAGACACCTGAGTTAAGTGCCCCCCCTCCCGGAACCAGCACCCCATAACCCAGCCCTGAGCCCCCTCCCAGAACCAGCACCCCAACCCCCTGCCCCAGCCCTGAGCCTGCTCCCAGAGCCAGCACCCCATACCCCCTCCTGCACCCCAACACTCTGCCCCAGCCTGGAGCCCCCTCCTGCACCCAAACTCCCTCCCAGAGCTTGCACCCCTCACCCACTGCTACACCTCAATCCCCTGCCCCGGGATCAGCCCAGAGTCCCCTCCCACACTGCAAACCCCTTGGCCCCAGCCCAGAGCCCACACCCCCTCCCACACCTCAACCCCCTGCCCCAGCCTGGTGAAAATGAGTGAGGGTGGGGGAGAGCAAGCGATGGAGAGAGGGGGGGATGGAGTGAGCAGGGCGGGGCTTCAGAGAAGGGACAGGACCTCGGGGTTGTCCTTAAATTCAAAAAGTGATCTTGGGCGTAAAAAGGAGGGAGACCACTGGTCTGGATAATACTTAGTCCTGCCATGAGTGCAAGGGATGACTAGATGATTCTCAAGTTCCCTTCCAGTCTTAAGATTCTATGATTCTAAGGCATGTCTGGCACTCTGCAGCCTGCCTATAGTTCTGTATAAACGTTCTTGGGTTCAAACCCATCTTCTGGTACTCAAATATGACTCTACCAGGGGCTTGCCTCCATAGTATGGAGCTGTCTGATACCAGCATGTTGGGGCTCATGTTGCTTTTAAAAACTGGGGTCTATGGGTTGTGTTGACCAGGGTCCAGTCCCAGCAGTTTTACTTGGAATTTCATGTTCAGACAAACCTGAAACTCCGCTGCAAAACTCGGTGCCTTCCCAGCAAATCTAGTGATTCCATAACAACAATTCAAGCCCCCAAGTGCTAGGTGTCACAATTCAGTATTTCTCCTCAGGGGTTCAGCAAGGGCACTCCCAATCTTCGGTTTCCAGCTCACCAGCCAGGCCTTTTGTAGGTGGAGATCCGCCTCTGACTCCCTTCTGACTGGGGTATTTCCAGGCTGCACAATTCCCTGCCTTCACTGTGTTATTCCCAGCAGAGAAAGGCTGCCCAACCACATCCACTTGCTTTCTCTTCAGAGACCGTTAACGATTTAACTCCCCACAGTTATAGAGGCCACACAGCTCTTTGTATGCAAGCCTATTTTCTTCTTAAGGAAAAAGAACTACAGAGAAATCATATTAAGAACAATAGAAGAACCTACACACATCCTCATAAACTTACCAGAGATCACCTCAACCCTAACTTTGGCTCTGACAGGAGCAGTCTTGCAAACACCCCACCAAAGGGTTTCGTTGTGGTTTCAGGTTCATCACTGCTTCAGCTCAGAAAATGCACGCGGTCTTATGGGGTCTCAGTAGGCCAAGTCCTTCCAACCCTGTCCTTGTTATTAGCCTTCTTATCCTGAATATATGTTCTGGACAAAGTGAAGGAGCACTCCTGGTTCCCACTTAGCAAAGGGTTAGCTTTGGCTCAGATTCCCCTACTCTGTGTTATATAGAGTTGTGCAGAAGAGCCCATTGGCAGTGCACTACAAGATTTATCGAGCCTGCAAAACCCAGGAACTATGCGACATATTCTTCAGCGCCATCTACTGGCGCCTCATCTAGTAACTATTTACATAGCACATTCCCGTAACACCTCCTACACTTTGCATGCACGTTCAGGAGAAAGGCTAGAAAAGTGGCTGCTTAGGAGACAAATGGGGAAAATCCCTTAGGGATAGAGGGGGCTCCACACCCAGGGAACAGGATTGGGTAGAAACCCAGCTGACCCCCAAGCTGTTATAAAGGCCAACACATGAGTTAAGGCCTGCATTGGGAGTGGAAGGAGAAAGTTTTGTTTGTTGTTCTTCTGTACGTTTTATTCAGATTCTATTGTGACGAAGGCCATATAAGCACCTAGATAAAAAGAAAAGACCTTGCTAACAACTGTTACTTTCAGCTGAGTCATTCCACTGATTTACGTTATCTCCATTTTATAATCTGTAATCATGTACAGAGTGATTAAATCTGCAATAAAAGTAAAGTAATTGTAACACAAATAGAATGGTGAGATTATTCAAGCTCTGATTGGTTGATATACAGGGTATCATCCATTCTTTATAGATGCCCAGTAGAAACTAGCGATGGGTCCAAGAATGAAATTCCAGATATCCAAACATCCTGGAGCTTTGGGGGAAGTTCAGATCTCAATTGGAATGTTTTAGCTTGGACCCCTTCTTTAATTAAATCTGCACCAGCCATTTTTACAAAATCCATACACCTGTCTTCCTTAGTGCAGGTATTTTCTAAGGACTAGTGAATGTATGGAGTGCATGGCCTGAAAAAGTTCAGCAAGCGGTCAGCTCCTCTTGCCTGATCAAGAATCCACAAGAAATGGTTGTCCCTCAATAGTCATTGTTAACTAAACACGGGGACGTGGCATGTTCTCTCCATCAGCTGGTTCTTGCCAAGGATGCCAGTTAGAGTGTTATAGAGATGGATGAACTGCCTGGGATAAAATGAGGCACCCTTCCCCCCAAGCCTTTACCATTTTTAGAACTGATCCAGCTGGGGCCATTCCCCTGGGCCCAGAACTGGCGTGTGTGTGTGATCCACCCCCTATATTTTAGAGGCACTAGAACAGATGTGGTGCTTTCCTCTCCCTTCCCCACCCCCCCATCTTGTAGTCTTGGAGTTCTTGCACAGAAGCCAGCCAGAGACGCCAGCCAGTTGGGGCAGAAACAGCAGAAGCAGGGACCTCCGGGCATTCAGAGAACCCTCTACAGTACTGACTGAACGTTCTCTGCCCTGTGCTGATTGGCCATTTGCTCCATCCCCCTCCCTCACACTCTCTTCACCTCAGCTTCATTCCACACCTGCCCCTGTTATTCTCTCCGCCCCTGCCCTGGCCCCCTCACTCGCCTCCTCTTCCCTTTCCACTTAGCTGAGCCCACCGCAAAAAAATCATGGAACTACCATGCAGTTTGCTGCCATCGCATTGTTCCCTCTGCTCGTGTATCAGACCCTGCATCTGTCTTGTCTATGAAGATTGTAAACTTGTAAGGGCAGGAACTGGTTACCGCTCTGCACTTGTGCAGTGCCTAGCACCGTGGGGCTCGATTCTGGGTTGGCTTTTTGGGCACTCTCATGCTTGGTGCCACCTCTGACTAAACCTCTGACTGCAAGAAGCCAGGAGTGGAAGCCAGGAGTGGATCACTACAAAATTGCTCTGTTCTGTACACTCTCCTTGAAGCTCTGGTACTGGCCACTGGCAGAGCCAGGATACTGGGCTAGATGGACCATTGATCTGACCCAGTGTGGCAGTCCTTAGGTTCTTTTAAATGTGATTATTAATAAATGACCCTGAACTGAGTTTATCTGCAGTCCTGAAAGGTTTGGATAACTTTCTCTCCATATTCACTTGTCTCTACAAACCTGGATTCTATATGGGACCGAAATTGGAGAGGCCAAGTACTGCAAAAGGGGCTGTGTTCCCTTAATATTTGTGGTGTGTACTATAAGTGGAAGTGCTGTAAATCTTGCCAAAAAAATGAAAATAAAAGGAGGGGGGATGTTTTCTGGTATTTCCTAACCTTGTGCTGCATCATCCAAATATTCAAATCAGTTCCAGGTAAGCATTTAAGCAATAGGAGAAGTCTCTGAAACAAAACTCAATTTCAAGCCTTTGGCACTTCGCCCAACATTCATTTTAATGTTTATTATTAGCAGTTGAGATGTGCCAAAACCCTACATCCAACCTCTGGGGAAGTTCTCATCCGGATCCAAACTTCGTAATTTACTCGTCTTCTTATAATGGGTCAGGCCAAAAAGCTGACTATAAACACCACTGTACTTAGGGAAAATTGAGATATGAATCTAGATATGAACTTCCAGGCTGGGGCACATCTCTCATTATTAGTCATAGGCTCTTCTCGTATCACTGGTTCTGGTTAGTCTGTCATGGGTGGATAACAAATTATTTATATCCACTTCAGTTTATCATTCTGATCTATTAAATAACTCTACCCCAACAAGGACTCCAATGTCAATTACTTCCAAACATGTCTCCTCCTCCTCCTCACCATTCCCCTCAAGCTGCTCTCTTCTAAATAACTGACAGCCCACCAAACAGGCCCTCTCAAATTGCCCCTCAGTAGAAGTCAGTGAGTGACTCTAGTTTTTTATAGGGTTAACTGAGGCTGGATTTCGGCCAATTCTCCCTACTTAAAATTCCCTCTGCAATTTCAACTGGAGAAGATTTTCTTCTCCCTTTATCTATTTGTCTCTTCTTCCATTTCTCCCTGCCTTGTGCTTTCTTGACTAAATCCTCAGAGTACTTACCTTCCTCCATTCCTCATATCCCATGCTCCACATGCCTGCTTCTTTGCTGACACTCACCTACACTGATTTGGTTCATAAATATCTGAACAGCCTATGGAGCATAGGTGTGGCATCTTAGAGGTGAACTTATTAATATGTCTACTTATTTAATTTTTTGGCCTGTCTTCTTGTATATGACAAATATTAAGGGGGAAGGATAGGAAGAATAAGGCTTAAAGAGAGTCTCTGCAGACTGAAAGAATGAGACATTGGGTATGAAATGAAACCATATTCATTAAAGAAAAGTTTCATGTGTCCTGTTACAAACACAAAGTTCCTCCAGCAAAACTCAATATCACCGAGTTCCTTATCAGCAGATAGAAAACACATGTTTTCTTAAGGAAGCCATGAGAGCAAGACTTTTTTGTGTGTGTTAACTGAAACAGCAGCACTTCTGTATTTTTACACACCCCTAACACAACCCACAATTGGCTCCAGTCCCTGAGACTGTTTAATGGGAGTCAGGACGTAATCACTTACCGCATGGCCCTGGCTACATCCATTCAGAACAGACCCAAAAGAAACACACAGACATTTTAGCAAAATCTGCCTTGGGTTCATTTAAAATCTATAGAAGATTTGCATAAATTCTTCAGTTCTTCATTTTCTTCTCTGTTATGTTTTGATACCGTATTTTTGCTTAAAATAAAATAAAGCAGTATTAATACACAGATGCCACTGAGTCAAACCACTGCCAACTGCAACAACAACCACAAAAGGAGGGTGATTTCCTTTACACGAACACAGACAGAATTAGAGGGCTCAGAGGATGGTTTGTGGGCTGTAACGATCTTGGGGTTCATTAACTAACACACCAATGAATGAGAAAGGAATAAAACTTTAATAAAACCAACTGGAGAGCTTCTGTAGTGAGCTGCAACACATAGCCGTGTGGTGCTCCCAGCCCCCGCCCCCGGGGCCCATCTCCAAATTCCTATATTCATAATACTGTCCCTTAGGATGGAGCATCTCTAAATTATAATATTCTACAAACATATCTTTACATGGACTACTGAGCTTTTCACCTTTCATAGACAGAAGGCCGGCAGGGCCAGATTTGAGTGAGTGGCATTTGTGACCTGGGGTATGGGGCTGCAATGCCACTCAAATCTGGCTCCAAGTTGACCTACAACTCTGCCTCTCAAACACAGAGCCTCCTATTGATTTGCTTCCCAGTACCAAACAAGGCCAAATCTCTCACTGACTGACATAAGCAGCACTACTGCAGGTGAGTGGTGTTTTATAGTACCATTTGGCTTGCATTCTGAATAATTTGCCTGGTATCTTCTGAACAAATGCTTCGGCAATGCTAGGTGGCAGTATCCCTCTCGCTATTGTAAGGGGAGGGAGAACTCCAAGAAAAAAGAAAAAAAGCTAAGGTGGGGCAGGATTCAAAAAAAGGTTGAGAACCCTGTTCTAGATCAGGCAGATAGTTGAGGCAGATAGCTGAAGCGATGCAGAGAAGCTTACCCTTCCACTGTCCATGCTGCGCTTGTTTTGTGTATATTAAATTCCAGGATTGTCATTCCTGCACTTTTCATGAGCACTAACGGTATGTCTTCACTACCCGCCGGATCAGCGGGCAGCGATCGATCCAGCGGGCAGCGATTTATCGTGTCTAGTCTAGACGCGATAAATCGACCCGAGCGCTTTCCCGTCGACTCCTGTACTCCACCGCCACGAGAGGCGCAGGCAGAGTCGACTGGGGAGCAGCAGCAGTCGACTCACCGTGGTGAAGACACCACAGTGAGCCGATCTAAATACGGCGACTTCAGCTACGTTATTCACATAGCTGAAGTTGCGTAACTTAGATCGAATCTCCCCCATCCCCCCACCAGTGTAGACCAGGGCTAAGTTCCGATATAGTGTACTTAAAACAAAGGAGTAAGAATCCCAGGATAAGTTGCAAGTAAACAGCAGAACAATCAATAAAGAAGACAGGAGCAGAAGGCAGGGCAGTGCATAGGAATCTTGGGCCCTATCTTTTTAATAGATCCCTTTCCGAAAGTACAATGTTGCCTTCTGTAGGATCCAAATATCTATTTTTGGTCCCTCTATGACCCCCCACTGCTGTAGTGAAGTGTAAGCACCTCACTATGTGTAATGTATTTATCCTCACAATATCCCTGTGAGGGAGAAAAGAACTGAGGCCCCAAGAGTCTCTGGGCTTGTTTACATTATAGACACTACAACGGCACAGCTGCAGTGCTGGCAGCTGTAGCATAGGCCCTTGCTACAGTGACGGAAGGGGTTTTTCTGACATTGTAGTTAATCCACCCCCACAAGAGGCAGAAGGTAGGTCGATGGAAGAATTCTTCCATTGACCTAGCAGTGCCTTTACCAGGGCTTGAGCCAGTTTAACTACTTCTCTCGGGGGTGAGAATTTTTCATACCGCTGAGCGACATAGCTAGGTTGACCTAAGTTTTAGGTGTAGACCAGGCCTCTACGTGACTTGCCTATGGTCACACAGGGAGTCTGGGGTAGAGGTAGGAACTGAGACCCAGCCAGAGCCCTAACCGCTGGACCATCCTTCCAACAGAGATCACTTAGCAAAAACAAAACAGTCAAACTGGCAGACAGAAGAGCAACATTATTGTGTCAGCAGCTCTTGCTTTTGGGTGTACGCCTGTCTTGCTTAAGACTTTGCCGAGTGCAGCATGATTGAGGCCCACAGTCAAAAGACAAGTACTGCTGGGACAAATATACATAGTGAAGAAGCCTGGGACACGTACTCCTCTTCTGGTGATCCATGGTACGTTTTTAGGCAGGCACATGCTCTGTTGCATGTACATGTAACTCACACACCTCCTGGGTGTGGTGCTCTGTCCCATCTAGTGACACTGAGACCACTGAGAGAGCAATTAATGAGTCTGCTCCTACAGCCTTAGCTAAGAGCCAGTTAGCTTTTTAGCTCATGCGGTAGAGGCTCATGCACTAAGCTCCAGAGGTCCCCAGTTCGATCCTGCCCGTCAACCGGGGTCTGTTGGCATTACATATGCAGTAGATGGCATCATAACCCCCAGGCACTGGAGCCCTAAGGGACCAAAGGCCTAAGTAGCACCAATTCCCACTTTTATATTTACCATTACACAGCATGGTTTCTCTGAGGTCCATAGCCAACTGGCAGTCTGCATATGTAACACTGGGTGGGATCAAACCTGGGGAGTTCTAGTGCTTGAGCCTCTACTGTATGAGCTAAAAGCCATATGGCTCTTAGCTAAGGCTGTAGAGCAGACTCATTAATCTCTCTCCCTAAGTGGCCTCAGTGCCACTAGATGGGCCAGAGCACCACACCCAGGAGGTGTGTGGGTTACACATACACAGAGTAGGCAGCGACCAGGTGTGCTTTCACACATGGGAAATAGCAGCCACACTTTCTTAGCATGACACCATGAAACATCCATGCTAGTCAAAGAACCAGATTTTAAATAAATAAATAAATAAATAAAACAAATAGGTCCAGAATAAGCAGCAAGTAGCAATGCAGCGACTGTTGAGACACAAACCAGTTAATCAACATAAGGAGATTTTTAAAAAGTGAATGTTTTCTTCATAGTGTCAATGGAGTAAATAGTCCTTTTGTCCCTGGGGTATTACTGGTATAATCCCTTGGACTGAACACTGTTTCAAATCTGCTTGTTTTCTCATGTAACCACACTTCCTGCTGCTGCTTTCAGCACAGAGCTGCCATCAGCTCTACTTTGAAAGGGATAGGTTCTCCTGAACTATGTTTGTTTTCAGGTTTAAATCGAGTCACCTAGAAATCTGTCACCTGCAAAAATCTTCAATGCCACTGGCCTGCTTTGTGTCACAGAGCAGTACTGTTCAATCTCTGTGTCGGCTGGATAAGGGGCTACAAAGGCAAGAGTTTAACTCTTGCAATGGGAATAATAACATGGGCACAAGATACAGGCCAGTGGTATTTTCCTTCTCCCCTTTGCTTCAAGTGTGTGTGTGGGGGGAGGGGGAGATGGGGTTAGTCCCACAGATTAATTTCCTTCACAGGGTCCCTGTTCAGAAATGGATTTCCTTTTCACATTAGAGGAAATCCCATTACTGATGAATCTGGTGATTTGGCTCTCTCTATATCTTTTTTTATATCAGGCATGTCACCATGCAATTGAAGGTTAAATAGCTATTTTAGCAAGGTTATGGTACCTGCTAGGTTTCAATTTTGGATATAAGCAAAACCCTTTAATGATGCATTGCTCTTTCAAGATCTAATTCTGCTCTCAGTTATGCCAGTGTAAATCTAGAATAGTATCACTGGGCCAAATCCCAAGGTTTGTTTTCAGTTTTTACTCAGTCAATAGGTATTTGAAGTCAATGAAAAGTTTTCCAGCAGCCTGGTCTGTACACAAAGTTTCACTAAAGCTGTGTTTTTAATTTGATTTGGTTAAACTGGTCCGGACACTCTTAAATCCATTTATACCTGGCTTACATCAAGTTAGCTGAATTCGATCAGGAATATTTTTAAGCCAAATGGAAAGAAGCCAACTTTAAATTGATTTGATTGTGCACCAGTTTCACTGAATACATTTAAAAACTCACCTTGAGTTAAACCAGTGCAGCTTTGTGGGGAGACAAGGGCTGAGTAAAAACTGAGTAGAAACCTCATCATTTAGCCCAATGCATTTACACCAGTGTAACTGAAAGCAGAATCTGGTCCTCTGTCTTCAGGCTGGGGTATAATGGTAGATGCCCTTACTTTAAATAACGTACTTTCTTACACTGACACGCTAAGGCGTTGTCCACACACAAAGTTGTCCCACTTTAACTATACCAGTATAGTTAAAACAGTACAACCCCTGCAGTGTGGAGACAGTTACACCATTATAAAGGTGGTTATACTGGTATAGCTTATTCCCATATGGGAAGGGGAATAATCTATCTGTGATCGATGTCAGTCGGTCCACCGACCCGCTAGGGGGCAGTTGAGAGCTACAGTGTCACTGGCCGGCCTGGGTGATGCCTCTGCCACTGGGGAATTAGCAGCGGGAAGAGCACCAGCCAGCATCCGTAGTGCACCCCTCAGGCAGGGGAGCACCGGCAAAGGTCAGTAGCGCGCCCCTCAGGCAGGGGATAGCTGTCAGAGTTATGGTCCCGACATGGGTCGGCCGGGTAGGGGAACGCAGGCCCACCCTACACCACTGCATTCCAGCCCAGGGCCCTGACAGTGGTAGGACGAGGGTCCCGCCACTGAATCCGTGGGATCCTTCTACTATATAGACTCACCGCGGTGCAGTTCTGTCCCTGGGCTACTTCCTACCCGATTGCTCGTCCGAATCCCTCTGATCCCACCAGTTCGTCGGGGTAGTCAGCGGTTGGTAGCCCCAGTCCTTCCTCCAGGTGAGGTTTCCGCTGGTCCAGGGCCACCCCTGGCATGGCAGCAGGGTCTGAAGGGAGCAGCCCGTGGTCTGCGTCTGCGTCTGCCTCCCTCCCTGGTGCTGCCCTGACTGAGCTAAGGGCCCTGCCCTTTATACTTCCTGTTCCACCCCTCCCCTTCCGGGGGGTGGAGCGAGCTTGGTCTGGCCCCGCCCACTCAGGCTGAGAGAGCGGCCCTTTACCCTCAGGTTCGGAGGGCAGCCACCATGGGTCCCTACACTATCCCAGGATAAGGCACCTTCATACTAGTGTAACTGCATCCACCTTAGCGGTTTGTACCAGTAGAACTATTCCAGTCGGTAACAAAACACACCCCTGGCTGACATAGTTATACTGGAACAATAACTGTGTGTAGACCAGGTCTAATTCTAATATATACAGCACTCGCACTGCTTCCACAGGCACAAACACTATGAACCATAAAGAACCAGGGATTGTGCCTGGCTGGCCCAGGCGGGTGCATGGAGGAGATGGGGGCACAAGGAGTATTGCTGTTATGCTACATCAGGGCAAAATTGCAGTCTCTGTGCTCTGGGGCCTGCAAGGGCAGCTCCTTGGGTATTCCCCCGGGGTACAAGACACCCCAATGGGGTGGGAAGGAGACAGGGCAATGGCCACGCTAAGGGAAGCCATGCCGCACTCCTTTAGGCTGAAGGCTGCCTGGAACTCCCCATTGTGGGCTCACACAATGCCACAGGCAGGGCTGTGCTACAGAGCACAATTGAGCCCAAAGGAGACTAACAGCATATTTAAACTCAAATATGGCTTCTGTGTCTTCCTAAATATGGCGGGCGACCTCTGAGCTCTAATTGACTACATGCATTTATTCCCCTGAGCCACGCTGACACTGGAGAGACCCATTCTCTTGCCCAGTGTCTCATTAAAACCCCTTGCTACTGACAGCGCTACTCCCACAAAGTTTCTTTGATGATGGTTTTAATATAACTCCTAAATTATTTTATACATAAACATCTGGATGGAATAAAAAAAATCCAGTAAATTTCACATGCACAAAAATGCTTTTCACCAAAATTTCGCAATTTTAATTTTTTTACTACAGTTCCAAAACCATAGGAAAAAAATCTCTCTGGTCTCTGTTTTACATTTCGTACACAGCTCTGAAAACAGGAGTATGTGTCAGATTCACTCTCCTTAGAGATGTGTGTAAAGCCAGTTTGAAAGGGTTTATTACCAAGAGCCAGGGAACTCCTGGCCACAGTAGTAAATTCTAGCCCTAATCTACATCCTGGGTGTAGCAAAGACCCAGATGTTCATATGAGTAGCTGGTTGTGGGCGAGCTTGGAAACAGGGCCAACCCACAACATTTTGGCACCTGAGAAGGGGAGCTCAAATGACGTCCCCATGTCCCCTTGCTTGGGCCAAAACTTTGAAAGGTCTCTATTCTGCCGTCTTCCTGTTCTACTCCTCTCATGGTACTGCTCTTCTACCTACCCCAATAAAGGAGAACTAACAACTTAAAAATGCCTTGTTCAAAAATTTTAAGTAACACTTAACTTTCAAACGCCTGAACAGCAAATGTAACTTTTCTTGTCTGCATAGTAAACACTGGCATTTTTATCTGTTTGAATAATCAAAGTGGTGCTTTCCGTGCCTTCTTGGTTGCAAAGATTTTAACTGCTTCCTGAAGGTCCACAGTCTGGGCCAGCTCATGCTCTATTGAGATGGTTGCAAGGCCGACCAGCCTCTCCTGTGTCATTGTGGAGCGTAGATGTGTTTTTATTAACTTCAGCTTGGAGAAGCTGCGTTCTCCACTGGCAACTGTTACAGGATGTGTTAGAAGTATGTGCAGAGCAACAAAAGCATTTGGAAAGAGGGTGTTCATCTTATTTGGGCACATATATTCCAGAACAGCCTTTGGAGTTGATCCTGCTGAAATGTAACTTGAAAGGGCTTTCAGTTCATCACCTAAATCACTCACATCAATATCACGCATGTCATCATGTGTCAACACTATCTCTAGTGCTCTGCATTGCTGGTGTAGGTCTTCTTCAGGTATAGTGAAGAGTTTTGGAATAGCCTACAACATCCCAAATATACTGCTGTGTTCCTTGAGCTGCATGAAACATTCTTCAACTGACTGTATTGTACAATCTAGCACCTGGTTAAAGAATTCAACTTTGAATTGTTGTTTGGGGTCTCTTATGGGATTATCCCGTGCCTCGTAATCAAAATGTCTTCTTCTTCGGTGACTCTTGTATTCTTGAATGGGTGGGAAAATAGCTTCAGTGTGAAGTTCCTCTGCCAACTTCTGTGCACTGTTCAGAATGGTTTGAAATCCCTCATTTGACTGGTAAGACTGTAGGTATGACTTTGCTTTGTCCAGTTGTTCTATTGCTCCATATATATCACGGTCAACACCTTGGACTCTCTTGCTTACAACATTGATTTCAAACAGTATGTCATGCCACAACACTAAGCCACACAGAAATTTGAAGTGATGTATATTTCTGGTGATTCCATTTCCCTCTGTCACTGTTCTCCCATGAACAGTTCCTGTCATAGCATTATCCTCTATAATGGCAACTATGGCATCATCTATCTTCCCAATTTGGTGTTTGATAGGCTTTATTGCCTCCACTCAACTTTCCCATCGTGTGAAACTCAGTGGTTTCAGTGTCAGAGAGGATGTTCCCAGATGTTGCTTCAAAATTTGCCATCGATGAATTGATGCAGAGAAAAATACATAGATGCTTTGAATTACATTAAGAAATTCAGCCATCTCACTAGAAGCTGATGCTGCATCACTGACCACCAAGTTCAATGAATGAGAATTGCATGGGACAAAAAAAAGCTCAAGGGTTTAACTCTCAGATCCGTGTCTGCACTCCTCTGTTCTTTCCTCTCATGTTGGCACCATTATCGTAGCCCTGACCACGCATGTCAGCTATCACAATTCCCATATCTTCCAGCTTTATAAAAAGCACATTTGTCATACCAGCTCCTGTAGTATCATCAATGTCAATAAATTCTAGAAAATGCTCTCTGACAGTCACCATTGCAGGGACATTTTCACTAGGTTCTGTTGTTATTACAAAACGCACCATTAAAGTCATTTGTTCCATATGGCCAGGGCTGGCTCTAGGCACCAGCAAAGCAAGCAGGTGCTTGGGGTGGCACAATTGCAGGGGCAGCAGGAATCCAGCATGGGAGCTGAGAAACAACAGGGGGCCCTGGTGGCTGTAGTTCCTTGGTTAGCTCCCTGCCTATAGAGCCAGCCCTGGAGCAGGAAAAGAACTACATTTCCCAGCATTCCCTTGGCAGCTATCAACAGGAAAGGGAGGGGGAGGGAGGGAGGTAGCTGAGACCTCATGCTGCAAGTTGCTGTGAATGGAGAGCTCACTGCTAGAATGGGGTGGCACTGTGAAGTAGGGATACCATATTTTAACATTCCAAAAAGAGGACACTCCATGCCCCCTATCCACTCCCTCCTACTTCCTGCCCCCTGACTGCCCCCACAGAACCCCCAACCCATCCAATCCCCCCTGCTCCTTGCCCCCGATCACCCCCTCCCAGGACCCCTGCCCCTAACCACCCCCTGGGACCCCACCCCCTATCTAAGCCTCCCTTCTCCTTGTCCCTGACTGCTGGCCCATCCTGAGACACCCCCACCCTAACTGCCCCCCTAGGACCCCAGCCCCTACCTGTCCCCTGACTGCCCCAACCCCTATCCACACTCCTGCTCCCTGACTGCCCATCCAACCCCCCTTGCTCCCTGTCCCTTGACTGCCCCCAGAATCTCATGCCCCTTCTCCAACCCCCCGGCCCCCTTACCATGCCGCTCAGACCAGCGTGTCTGGCTCCACGCAGAGCCAGACATGCTGCTGCGCTCCCCTGCAGAGCGCGCAGCCCCGTGTGCTCAAAGTGCTGCCAGCGTGGCACACAGAGGTTGCAGGGGAGGAGAGGGGGGGAGCAGGGGAGGAGCTCTGGCTTCTTGAGGCCCCGATGTGAGCAGCTCAATCCGGCCGGGCCGCCCTGTCTGCAGCAGCTGTTTCTTGTGCCTCCACCACACTTTTCTCTTATCTACACTTTTCTTCAGTAATGTGCACGGTTACATCCATTTGAGATGGAGATATGGATACTGCAGTAGCTGCCAGGTCACCCGCACTCTGACTAACTGGAAGATCAGGCATCTCCTCACCACTCACATCCTCACTGGGGCCGGAAGGCTCACCGTGAACATTTGTGTCTATGTATCTCAGGAGAGCTCCTTTCTGCTTAGATAGAAAAACTTCCTTTGCTTTCTTTCTTTTTCTGAATGCTGCCCCAGAGGGGCGTTTTCTTCTTTCACTCATGACTGCTGTTCTGTGCCAGCTATAGTGGCTCTCAACACTCAATTGAAGGGGACAAATAAGCAGGTTGGTAGCAGGGCCTGAGTAAGGGAAGATATCAGCATCTTAAAGGCCTAAATGGCTCTTACTACTTCAGTTGACCGCCTGTTCTCCTGAAGTGGGTTCAGGGAAGCAGCAGGAAACAGGAAGCCCTCTGAGAAGCTGGTGTTAATCAGTCCAGGCTCCTGGGGGTGCTAGAGAGGTACATAAGAGGCTCCTCCTCCTCTCTCTCCCTGCAGCGCCTGCTGCTTTCTGTTATTCCTTCTCACCCTTTTTCCTGCCTGCCTGTTATGTCTCTTGTGCCCTCCTTCCTCCAGCAGAGCACTCCACCATCTCTGTGCATCTAGAGCAGAGAGAATACATATGCACCAGCAGTAGACACAATTTTCTACACGCTGGGTCCTAGTGGCACGCCCCCCACAGTCTGTCACCTGAGGCAGCCACCTCAGTTTGCCTCAAGGCTTCCAGCCCTGCTTGGAAGCCAGAGGAAAATGCTCACTCTCCCTGTATGAGATGGCTTCCTTACTCATTGTCAGCCTTAAATCTGGGGCTGGCTTCCAGTTCACTACTCTCTGAATGACTGGACAGGCTCCTGCATATTGGAGAACATACACCGTATATAGCTCATTATTAAAGGAGTATGTCCTTATAAGCCCCACAGAATCTACAAAGCAACCTGATGTACAGAACAATAGAAGTAGTGGAGAAGGTGTTTTCTGTTCTATTCCTCTGACCCATTCCTCACTTCTGGGTTTGTGACCTACAGTACTGTAGGCAGAGTAAGGGCATTCCTCCTCCAAACACTACCCTCTTGCAACCTATGCTCCTTCCTCCAGATTCTTTGCACATTTCTACAAACTTCCCCTCCCATTTTCAATCACCTAAGAACTCTGTGGCCACCACAACCACCGCTCATAAGGAAAAGTGATATTAGGAGAGTACTGAGGTATTTTCAGCTTTTTTGTCTTTAGTGGGGTTAGTAGTTTTGAAGAACGTTAATCAGGGGCGGTCCGTCCATATAGGCGAACTAGGCGGTCACCTAGTGTGCCATGTTAAATGGGGCACCAAATTTGAGGGGAAAAAATCAAATTTAAAAAAAAAATTAAAAAAATGAAAAAGATAAAAAAATAAAATAAAATAACGAAGATGTCATTATTTCAATTCCCATGCACGTACAGAGGGAATATGAATTATAATTCATTTTTGAGAATTTATTAATATGTCTAATCTTTTATTTACTGCAAAAATAAATAATATTTTAGCGGGTTTTTTTTTTCAATTTGCGACATAAGGTCAAGATGCCCCACTCCACAATTTTGATAAGCAATAACTCAGTCACAGTGAAACACATCTACCAGCGGCAAGAGCTGCAATGCTAGTGACACCTAACTTGAATACACATCAAGATCGCATAGCCAGAAATTCATGTAGAGCGGAGATATTGCGAGTTGATACATGACAAATGGTCATTTTAACACACATCGCAGGTAGATGGTTAAGAGTCGAGCGAATACTGTGGCAAATTGTGTTTCTTGGTGCCAAAGAATAAAGAATAACGTCTTTCAGCATTATAAATCCAAAATGTGAATATCTTTAAGCGTTATTAAACCATAGCATTATTATTGGGCTGTATAATTATGAACTTTTCTTTGTTATAACTGGTTCACATATAATAAATAAAGTCCATAAAAGAAAAGTAACAGTGTTAACACTTAATAGATTAAGAAAGTGATGACGTCACACTCCAAGTGGGTAACTGTGAGGAAGGGGATTACTTTCCAAACATCCGGTGTCGGGTTATAATGTCAAAAAAGGTCACTGTAACTAACTGTTTTAATAGGTAAGTGAGTGTATGTTACTAATCATTGAACCTTTAAGCAGTGAAAAGATGTGTTGGGATGGCTGCAATGTGGTTTAAATCGCCAACCATGTGGTGTGTCAGCCATCCTTAATGCTTGTAGTTGGGAGCATAGTACATAACAATATTCAAATGCCCCATGGCAGAAAGAGGAAAAAGAAAACCCTCAGGAGCTGAGTATCGTAAACGAAAGGCTGAGAAGGAAAAGGACCTAGCAAAACAGCAGGGATCCTTCCTGGAATATCTTCTCTTTAATCCCAATAAAGATGGAAGCAGTTCACAGCATCCAGATGAAGGAATTTTACTTGGAGGGGAGGTTAGCTCACATCCTCATGGAAGCAGTTTGGAACATCAAGATGAAGGTATATTACTTCGAGATGAGGGTATCTCACATCCACAAAAAAGGAGTTTGGAAACTCAAGATGATGGAAACTTACTTCTAGATGAAGGTAGCTCACAGCATCAGACTGATATGGAAGTGGAGAAAATCTATTCACCTTCAGAGACACATGCAGAAATTGAAGTAAATGAAGTAGAAGGAAGAAAGGATGAGGAAGTTACAAATAAGTTACAGTATGGGGACCCAGCTTCATGGCCCAGATGTGATGACAGTGTGCGGCAAATTCTTGTGGAACATGGACCTGAACAAGTTCAGGAATTTCCCTTCCCTAAGGATGGAAATAAAAGAAAATTGTCTGCTCAGCATTACAAGAGGAAACTCATTAATGGGGAAGAAATTCATCAAAACTGGTTACAATATTCAGTGTCGAAGGACTCTGTGTTTTGCTTTTGCTGCAAGTCATTTAGAAATCAAGCAATCGGTACATCACTTACTGAAAATGGTTCGAAGGACTGGAAAAACATATCTTCAATTCTCTCTTCACATGAAAGAAGTACAGAACATTTGGAATGTTTTCAAAATTGGAAAGAACTTAAATTACAATTGAAAAAAGGAAAAACTATAGATGAAGAAAATTTACGTGTGATCAAGGAAAAAGCAGAATATTGGCAACACATATTAAAGCGTCTGATTGCTTTAGTGAGAGTTCTCCATGGGCAAAATTTAGCATTCCGCGGCCGTGGTAGAAATGAAAAATTATACACTCCAGGTAATGGAAACTTTTAAAAATTTGTTGAATACCTAGCTTTGTTTGATCCAGTCATGAAAGAGCATCTATGTAAAATAACTGATCATGAAACACAGGTTCATTATTTAGGAAAAAATATGCAGAATGAACTGATTCAAATCCTAGCAAATGCCATTAAAAAGAAAATTGTAGAAGCTGCCCATTCTGAAAAATACTTTTCAATAATACTGGACTGTACAGCAGGTGTAAGTCATGTTGAACAAATGACGATGATTATTCATTTTGTGGATATGGAAAAGTCTGCGGATTAAGATAATGTTGAAGTGCTCATAAAGGAACATTTTTTGGGTTTTGTACCACTGAAGAAGACAACTGGAGCATTTATGACTGAAACTGTTCTACAAGAGCTTGAAACAATGTCATTATTTGTTGAAAACTTACGTGGCCAAGGTTATGATAATCTCGCCATTGGGAGATTCTGACTCGCCATGTGAATTCTCTAACTGTGAAACCACTTAGACAAGATGGGAGAGTCGCATTGATGCTTTGAAGCCTCTTTGCTATCAACTTGGAAACATTTATGATGCCCTAATTGAAATGTCTGATGATACTATGTTTACTGGCAATATGGCACATTCAGATGCAGAAGCTCTTGCGAATGGCCTTTCCAAATTCAAATTTGTGACTTCACTCATTTTATGGTATAATATCCTTTTTGAGATTAATCTCACTAGTAAGCAGCTTCGGGAAAAGAACTTGAATATACATTCTGCTATTCAAAAACTGCAGCAAACTAAAAATATTCTGGAGGAATTCAGAAGTGATGAAGGGTTCAAAAGAACACTGGTAGATTCTCTCAAGCTTGCTGAAGAAATAGACTTTTCCACAGAATTTGAACCAGAGCCAGTTCGCATTCGGCAAAAGAAACAGCAGTTTTTGTATGAAGGATGAGACACACCCATTCAGAACCCAAAACAAAGGTTCAAAGTGAATTTCTATTTCGCAGTCCTTGATACTGCTATTCACTCAGTTGACGAAAGATTTCAACAGATGCAGCAGCTAGAGTCAGTATTTGGCTTTCTATATGGTATTCACAGGTTGCAAAAGAAAACAGCAAAACAGATAAGAGAATTTTGTATAAAACTGGAGTCAGCATTGACTCATGAAAATTCAAAAGACATTGATGCTACAGATTTGTGTAGTGAGATTCAAGCTTTTTCAAGACGACTTAAGAAACATTCCACTCCTGAAGAAGTACTGAAGTTTTTTGTGAAAATAAACTCACAGACAGTTTTCCAAACATTTTTATAGCTCTCCGCATTCTTTTAACTTTGCTAGTTTCCGTAGCTAGTGGGGAACGTAGATTCTCAAAGTTAAAATTGATAAAAACATATCTGCGTTCAACAATGGTGCAAGAGAGACTTGTTGGACTTGCCACAATGTCAATAGAGCATGAAATAGCTGGAAAACTGGATCTAAAAGAACTAGTGACTGAATTTTCAAAACTTAAAGCAAGAAAAATCATGTTTTAAGAGCACAGAGTGTTTTTTATTTGGAGTGTTTTGTAAATACGGGTTAAAGTTCATTGAAAAGTTTTCTTATTTCTTTCTATATTGGATGTGGTGGTAACGGCAGTTAAAGCAGGATAGCCCCCAACACTTTTACTGAATTGTTAGACATTTTGCCACACACACATAGAAAGTTTGATGTGTGTCACCTGCCATTGAGAAACTCTGGTCTAAGTTTATGCATTGCCAAGCTCAAGCTTTCAAGAATCATGAGCCAGGCCTCCCAAACTCATGAGATTAATTAATGAGGGCTTTTTGGTTTTGTTTTGTTTAAGACTATATTTGTGATGCATTTTGTTTACTTTCCAATTTCTGAGTCTTTGGATCAAATTTTTAGAGCCCTGTGTGGATACACAAATGTGTACACAAATGTGTATCCACATCTGATTTGTGATCCGCAAAAATGGTCTGCGGATATCTGCGGATTTGCAGGGCTCTAAACAACTCCACAGGTCACTGCACAGCAGTGACGCAGGGCTGTGCCAAGCCCCCAACTGCCCCCCACCTCTCCCCAGCGATCTCCTGCCCCACCGCCTGCTCTGCTCCTGCCATACGGCCTTCCTCACTCCGGGTAGGAAGGCTACAATCCTGTGCCCTCGAGTGCAGCGCCGCCCTCTGAGTGGGGGGCTCGGACACCCCTATGCAGTTGCAGCAGCTGTAATACATGCAGACCCAGCCCAGACAGAGAGCAGCGACAACTACTCTCTTCATAGCACGCGCTCTTGCTGCCCGCTATTTTAAATTACAACCCCACCTATCTCAAAATGGTGCTTGGCTCATTCTCTTCTAGGAGTTGTAGTTTACCACCTCCATCCAAGCAAGCTGGGGACTAAAACTCCCAGAATGCCCAGCAGGCTACCCCCGCTGCTGCATGATTCAGAGAGCCGAGTTTGAGCCTGCGGGCTGGGTGACAGACGTGCCGTTCAGGTGAGTGTGTGCTGCAGATCCCTGCGTGGATAAAAAATTTGTATCCGCATCTGAGCTGCGATCCGCAGAAATGATCCATGGATATAAAGGGGTGCCTGTGGATTTGCAGGCAGTTACAAATTTTCAAGCTTTTCTCTGCAATCAAACCCCTTTTTTTAAAAAAAAAAAGTTAAAACTGAGATCCTCACAGAATCCCATGACTCCAGGAACTGGGACTTTAAGAAAAACCACCAGATAGCATGAGGCTCATGATACATTCTTGAGAGTCACCAACAATGCGTTAATAATGTTAGCAAAAATGACCAGTAGAATTGTCACAGCTCTGGCTCAGTGCTACACCTGAGCCACTCTGAACCTGGGCCTGAATTCATCCCCTAAGTCAGAGGTCTCCAAACTGTGGGGTGTGCTCCCTAGGGGGATGAGAAGGAACATTCAGAGGGGCACAGCTGGTCCCAGGGCCAGCCTCCATGGAGGATGGGGAGGAAGCACCACCCCCAGCTCTGCTCCTGGTCCCGGCCCCGGCTGCTGGCTTTGGCTGCCAGCCCCGCCTCCAGGACTCTGCTCCTGAGCCTGGGGCCCTGGCTGCCGGCCCTGTGCCCACCGGCCTTGACCCCTGGCCGAGACTCCATTTCCAGCCCCGCCCCCACCCCCAGCTGTGGCCCCAGACTTGGCCCCCTTATCCCTGCCCACGTCCCCACTCCTGGCCCTGGCTCTGGGGGGAGGGGCGCAGACAGAGGTAAGGGGGAGGCATGAGGTAAAATGTTTGGGGACCACTGGCTCACGTATAATTACCAACTGTAGTTAAACAGGAATATGCCTCTTGTATATCTCAAGAAACATACTTTGGCCCATATGCACTTGTAAAAGCTATTTTCCCTTCTCAGAAGCCCACAGATAATTATCTATCTTACCCTGCTATTTGCTATGACATTTTCAGTTACAAATAGCTTATGCTTTTAATCAAATTTGCATGGCAAATAAGGCAGGAATGACAAACCTGTCATACCCATGGACTCCTTGCCCCACTGTATCTGACCCCGCTGCCTTACATGAACATCCCTTACTCACATGCATAGTCCCATTCAGTCAATGGTACTACTCACATAAGTAAGGGGATGCAGAATCCGAACTAAAACCTTCCAGTTACTCCATGCATAGACTGTACTTAACCTGCACATTTAATTCAGTGATATTAACCAAGACTTGCTATTCTCTCTTATTGCTAATAATTACATTGACTAATGCCCCCTGTGACAGTGACATTTCTTGAGGTCTGTATTTGAAGTTGAGCTCTCACTTTGCCAGCTCCAAGAATAATGTTTGCGATTTAGTCAATAAGCTTCTAAATTGAATCTGACATGCTGATTTGGCAACAAGAATTCTAAAGTTAAAGTTACCTGAATAGCCATGGAGAATGAAGATAAATGGAAACAGATATACATGGATTTATTGCGCTGACATTGCAAAGAAATAACATTTAAAAAATACTCCTTTCCTCTGATCCCTATTATTATTTGAGCACAGTTAGTGCTTTACAGAAGCAGAACTGTTACTGCAGTAAATATGGTAACAGGTATTGTGTGCTATCACATACTAATATTCACAATGCCCTTCAATGCATTGGCTCTAAGGGACAGAGACAAACACCAGAACTTGAAATTGATTGCTGATATCAACCAATGAGAAGTGTTATCAAATCCTGTTGATAATGGTGATGCATGTCTAGATGGGCCTTTTTCTAGGCCACTTGCAATTAGTGATGGGCTAACACTTAGATTTAGGATTTGCATTAGATAAACTCCTAAAAGTTGGTCTATCTGCGGTGAAGTCAGCAGTGTCAAGTTGTTAGAGCCAGGAAACCAATGTTCCATTACCATCTTTGCTACTGACTCAGTGACTAACCTTGAGCAAGAAAGAGTTGTTCCTCAGGTCCTCACTCCTCATTGGAAGGAGAAGTTTAGAACTGGGATCAGGACAGTATTTCCCCTGTTCTTCTCCTTCCAAACAGGCACAGTTATGGATCAATTGAACTTGCTATCATATTCCGGGATGCAATCCAGACTAGAGAGGGGTTGTGTCACCCCCTGCCCTGCAACCTGGAGTGCCCCACAATGCTTTGTTGCTGGAGCTCCCAACCTGGGCTCCTCACAAACAGCATGGAGGTCACACCCTGAGTGTCTGTGTATACCTGCAGCCTGCCAGCAATACTCCAGTCAACACTGGCTTCCAGAAGCCTTGGTTACCACTTGCTGGGTGGCCCCAACACACTCCCAGTCCTGAATTTTCCCCAAAAATGTGTGTTCTGCACTGTCCTGGACAGTTCAGATATTAGAGCTCAGTTGACCCTGTAGTAGTTTGCGACTTTAACTGGATTTACCAAACACTTTTGTTTAAATACAACATTGGATTAGTTTTTATTAAAGAATAAAACAAGTTTATTGAACTACAAAGGGAGAGATTTTAAGTGAGTACAAGTACAAGGTATTAAAGTCAGAAATGGTTACAAGTGAAATAAAGATAAAACGCTTCCTAGTAGCTAAGATTGAACAAAATAGACTTCAAGGTAAAATCCTTTCCACATGTTCCCAGCAACACTGCTGACTAAATTCTCAAGTTAGTTTCTGGCCCCACAGTCTAAAGGGCTGATTTCTTTGTCTTCTTAGGTGAAAGAGTGAGAGAGAGAGAAAGACTACGTGAGGGGAGAGGGGGGTTGCCCCTCACTTTTATAGTCCAGTCACCCTTGAAATGCATTTTCCTGAGGGTACCCCTAGGTAAAGTTAATTCTCGTTGTGAGGACCAAGACATGGAGTCTCGTGGTGGAAAAGGTTCCATGATGTCGTTTGTTAAAATACAGATTGATCTATTCCTGCCCTGCTCCATTGCCAAAGAATGGCCACTTGACCAGTGACTGCCTATCAACCCTGACACCTGAAGGTGTTTGCTTGTCCTTTGTCTTTGAGGAACAGGTTTACTTCCCTCCCCGGACTTGTCTGGTAAACACATTTCAGTCATAATTTCAGTTGATGTTTATAGCTTTACGTATAATGATGCTATACATACTTCATCATGATATTATTGACCAGCAAGTTATTAGTTTTCAAGTGATACCTTGAAAGCATATTTTGTACAAAGATTATTACAGTGGTGTGTAGCTGTGAATACAGGGGACATTCGGTCACATTTGCCTCAGATGAACTTTACAGGCATGTCAGCTGCCCTGCATGCTGCTTGTCCTCTAGGAGGGGGCAATGGAAGTGTGGCAAAACTGGGCTGGTTTGATCAACGAACTGAGATTGCCACATCACTGACAGTCTCTAACATACATTCTACTGTGTGCACAACAATATGTCACTTAATGATATTGTTACACTTTTAAAGGGCAAAAATGTGACTTTCCATTAACTGGGGACATTTTAGTGTGCCAAGGAGATCAATATAAGACAAAGGACACTGCTTTGAAATTCAGGACAATCCCTCAAACTTCAGTCCCGTTAGCAACCCTGTTAAAAAATCCATCTTTATGCATTACCTGAGACTGAATATAAAAACATAGTGCCCTTGTGAATGCCACTTCCAGGATCACATTGTTCAGTTTACAAAGCTGCATCAATGTTTCAAAATGGCAGATTAATTTACAATGAAAATGGGTCAGACAAGCCATCAATCAACATCCTAAGTGGATGATGGTCCCACAGTGGGAAAAAGTACTCTATGGGATATGATTTCTAAAGTGCACTGTCGTGTTGCACATTAATTGATCTGTGTAGACCCTGCTAGTGAGCTTTAACATAATGCTGCTTGAAACAGAACTATGTTAAAGTGCACTAGAGAACCTTTATGGAACACCAGCAGGGTACACAGACCAATTAATGCACAACACATTAGTGATCTTTAGAAATCATAGAGCGCTTCACACTACTGTGTTGTTGACAAGCCTTTTGTTAGTTAATGCAGGAAGACATTGCTACCCACTGCTACTCATTTTGTAACTGATTTCTCTTGGCAGTGAACAGTGTTAATAAAAGATAATTGAAAAATGCTCTGAAGCAATGTTACACCTTAGCCTGAATTTTGGTAACTAGAAGTAAAAAAAGGAAAGCAAAAACAATTAACATCATTTGGTCTTTTGTAGACATAATAATTTCCCTGGCTTGAAAGACGTATAGTGCCAACAATTCCAGTCTTCGAGTCTCTGAAATCACTTCTTAATCCCCGAAGCCAAATCTGGAACACAACATAGCTGATATTATGCCAGTTCCCATCTTATTAACAGTTTCTTTAGTTGCCTTATAGTTTAAGTCTGTCTGTGTCTGCAGTCTTCTGTGGAAGTTTTGAATCCTACTGCTCCGCAGCCCCCAGCTTTATATCTTTTAAAAGTTATCTGATTGGCTGCTGAATAATCCCCTTTAGTTCCTGCTGTGTTTTTCAGAATCCTGCCCTACAATTCAGCTATGTTTAAGTTATACAAAGTTTTGAACAGGTAGCGCAAAAGAGAACCAAAGTCTAATTTTATGTTATTTTAATCATATAAAATTAATATAACTAGGCCTTGTTTCCCACTGTCTTAAACAAATACAACTACACAGATGGAGTCACACTAGGTGACTCAATCACCATAAACCATCACTAAAGGTTATGGGGCAGATTTCCAAAAAGGAGGTAAGTGTAACGTTCCCCTGGTGTTATCCGGACCGGTGATCTGCCAGGTCACTCCAATCCTGGACTCTTGGAGCCAGCCTTACCCTGCTCTGCTGCGAGAACCCCCACTCCTGGGCTGTTCGTGCATGGCCTCTGGCATGTAAACTGCTCCGTGGATTGTGCAACCAAATTATAGTAGCCAATATCTCCAGTCCCAGACACAACCCTAGGAACCTCTCCAGTTATGCCCACTGGATGCTGCAAGTTTATATGAGTTTGTCAATTTAACAAAGAAATTGATATGTACCAGGCTTGTTATCACTCAGCACAACAGCATGTGGAGCCCCACACACCCAGCTAGATTGCATGAATGCTGCCAGAGCCACTCATGAATCACCCAGAGAAATGACTCCAAAATCTCTTTCTTGAATGGTAACAGCTAATTTAGACCCCATCATTTTATATGTCTAATTGAGATTATGTTTTCCAGTGTGCATTACTTTGCACTTATGAACACTGAATTTCATCTGCCATTTTGTTGCCCAGTCACCCAGTTTTGAGAAATCCTTCTGTAGCTCTTCACAGTCTGCCTAGGACTTAACTATCTTGAGTAGTTTTGTATCATCTGCAAATGTTGCCACCTATCTGTTTACCCTTTTTTCCAGATCATTTATGAATAAGTTGAATAGGACTGATCCTAATACAGACCCCTGGGGGACACTGCATTTACCTCTCTCCATTCTGAAAACTATGGTCAGTTATTCCTACCCTTTGTTTACTATCTTTTAACGAGTTACCAATCAACGAGAGGACCTTCCTTCTTATCTCATAACAGTTTACTATCTTAAGAGCTTTTGGTGAGGGACCTTATCAAAGGCTTTCTGAAAATCTAAGTATACTATATTCACTGGTTCCTCCTTGTCCACATGCTTGTTGACTCCTAAAAGAATTCTAGTAGATTGGTGAGGCATGATTTCCCTTTACAAAAACCATGTTGACTCTTCCCCAACGAATTATGTTCATCTAGGTGTCTGACATTTGTGTTCTTTACTACAGTTTCAACCAGTTTGCCTGGTACTGAAGTCAGGCTTACCAGCCTGTAATTGCTGGGATCACCTCTGGAGCCCTTTTTAAAAATTGGTGTCACATTAGCTATCCTCCAGTCATTTGATACAGAAGCTGATTTAAATGATAGGTTATAGACTACAGTAGTGCTGCAATTTCACATTTCAGTTCCTTCAGAACTCTTGGGTGAATACCATCTGGTCCTGGTAACTTATTACTGGTCAGTTTATTCCAAAACCTCCTCTAATGATACCTCAGTGTGGGAGAGTTTAATTTTTTTTTTAATTAATGGAGATATCCTATCTCCTAGAACTGGAAGGGACCTTAAAAGGTCATTGAGTTGAGTTGAGCCCCCTGCCTTCACTAGCAGGACCAACTACTGATTTTGCCCTAGATCCCTAAGTGGCCCCCTTAAGGATTGAACTCACAACCCTGGGTTTAGCAGGCCAATGTGCAAACCACTGAGCTATCTCCTCCCTGTCCCTCAGATTTGTCACCTAAAAAAAAAAGCTCAGGTTTGGGAATCTCCCTCACATCCTCAGCCATGAAGAAAGATGCAAAGAATTCATTTAGTTTCTCTACAATGCCCTTATCGTCTTTGAATGCTCCTTTAGCATCTTGATTGTCTAGTGGCCCCACTGATTGTTTAGCAGTCTTCCTGCTTCTGATGTATTTAAAACATTTTTTGCTATTACTTTTTGAGTTTTTGGCTAGCTGTTCTTTTGGGGCCTTCCTAATTATATTTTTACTCTTGACTTGCCAGAGTTTATGCTCCTTTCTATTTTCCTCACTAGGATTTAACTTCCACTTTTTAAAGGATGTCTTTTTGCCTCTCACTGCTTCTTTTACTTTGTTGTTTAGCCACAGTGTCACTTTTTTGGTTATCTTACTATATTTTTTATTTTGGTGGAATGAGGATAATGGGGTATACATTTTAGTTGAGGCTCTATTATGGTGTCTTTAAAAAGTTTCCATGCAGCTTGTAGGGCTTTCACTCTAGTCACTGTACCTTTTAATTTCTGTTTAACTAACTTCCTCATTTTTTTGTAGTCCCCCTTTCTGCAATTAAATGCTACAGTGTTGGGCTGCTGTGGTGTTTTCTCTGCCACAGGGATGTTAAATTTAATTATATTATGGTCACTTTTACTAAGCGATCAAGCTATATTCACCTCTTGGACCAGATCCTGTGTTCCACTTAGGACTAAATCAAAAATTGCCTACCCCCTTGTGGGTTCTAGGACTAGCTGCTCCAAGAAGCAGTCATTTAAGGTGTCAAGAAACTTTATTGCTGCATCCTGTCCTGAGGTGACATGTACCCAGTCAATATGGGGATAGTTGAAATCCCCCATTATTATTGAGTTTTTTATTTTTGTAGCTTCTCTAATCTTCCTGAGCATTTCACAGTCACTATTACCATCCTCCTCAGGTGGTCTGCAATATATCCCTACTGCTATATTCTTTTTATTAGAGCATGGAATTATTATCCATAGAGATTCTATGGTACAGTTTGGTTCATTTAAGATTTTTGCTTCATTTGATTCTACGCTTTCTTTCACATATAGTGCCACTCCCCCAACAGCACAACCTGTTCTGTCCTTCCAATTTATTTTGTACCCTGGTATTACTGTGTCCCATTGGTTATCCTCATTCAACCAAGTTTCTGTGATGCCTGTTATATCAATATCCTCATTTAATACGACACACTCAAGTTCACCCATTTTATTATTTAGACTTGCCATTACATGATGTAACTGAATGGGGCTTTTTTCATTTAAGTGTTTCTCATCAGATGCTAAGAACATAAGAATGGCCATACTGGGGCTGACCAAAGGTCCATCAAGCTCAGTATCCTGTTCTCTGACAGTGGCCACTGGTAGGTGCCCCAGAGGGAATGAACAGATAGGTTATCATCAAGTGATCCATGCCCTGTCACCCAATCCCAAATTCTGGTAAACAGAGGCTAAAGACACCATTCCTGCCCACCCTGGCTAATAGCCACTGATGGACCTATCTTCCATGAATCCATCTAGCTCCCTTTTGAACCCTGTTATAGTATTGGCCTTCACAACACCTTCTGGCAAGGAGTACCAGCGATTGACAGTGCTCTGCATGAAAAAATACTTTCTTGTGTTTGTTTTAAACCTGCTACCTATTAATTTCATTTGGTGGCTCCTTGTTCTTGTATTATGAGGAATAAGTAACACTTCCTTATTTACTTTCTCTATACCACTCGTGATTTTATAGACCTCTATCATATCCCCCCTTAGTCACCTCTTTTCCAAGCTGAAAAGTCCCAGTCTTATTAATGTCTCCTCATACGGAAGCCGTTCTATACCCCTAATCATTTTTGTTACCCTTTTCTGAACCTTTTCCAATTCCAATATATCTTTTTTGAGATGGGGCAACCACATCTGCAAGCAGTATTCAAGGTGTGGGCATACCATGGATTTATATAGTGGTAATATGATATTTTCTGTCTTATTATCTACCCCTTTCTTGATGATTCCCAACATTCTGTCCGCTTTTTTGACTGCCGCTGCACATTGAGTGGATGATTTCAGAGAAGAAGCCACAATGATTCCAAGATCTTTCTTGAGTGGTAACAGCTAATTTAGACCCCATCATTGTATATGTATAGTTAGGATTATGTTTTCCAATGTGCATTACTTTGAATTTATTAACATTAAATTTCATCTGCCATTTTGTTGCCCAGTCACCCAGTTTTATGAGATCCTTTTGTAGCTCATCGCAGTCTGCCTGGGACTTAACTATCTTAAGTAGTTTTGAATCATCTGCAAATGTTGCCACCTCACTGTTTACCCCTTGTTCCAGATCGATTATGAATATGTTAAACAGGACTGGGCCCAAGACAGATCGCCAGGAGACACCACTATTTACCTCTCTCCATTCTGAAAACTGACCACTTATTCCTACCCTTTGTTTCCTTTCTTTTAACCAGTTACCAATCTATGAGAGAACCTTCCCTCTTATCCCATGACTGCTTATTTTGCTTAAGAGCCTTTGGTGAGGGATCTTGTCAAAGGCTTTCTGAAATCTAAATACGCTATATCCACTGGATCTCCTTTGTCCGCATGCTTGTTGACCCCCTCAAAGAATTCTAGTAGATTAGTGAGGCATGATTTCCCTTTACAAAAATCATGTTGACTATTTCCCAACAAATTATGTTCATCTATGTGTCTGACAATTTTGTTCTTTACGATAGTTTCAAGCAATTTGCCCGGTACTGAAGTGAGGCTTACTGGCCTGTAGTTGCCAGGGTCACCTCTGGAGCCCTTTTTAAAAATTGGCATCACATTAGCTATCCTCCAGTCATTTGGTACAGAAGCTGATTTAAATGATAGGTTACAGATCACTGCTAGTAGTCCTGCAATTTGCAATTTCACATTTGAGTTCCTTCAGACTCTTGGGTGAATACCTACCTGTATTTTATCATCTTCCATCCTCTCCTCCTTACTAGGACATAGTGAATCTCCATTAATAGATCCTCCCCTAAGGGATGTCTGTGTTCGAATCACATTCTCCTTCGCACCTGTCAGCTTTCCATTGGTGCCTCGGCATTACAGTTTGGCTGTGCTGAACACTATTCCACTTGGAAATTCAGGTCAGCAATCTGGAGAGAAGTCAGCTCCAAAAGCACAGGCCCCTTTGGCTTTTAGCAGCATGTAGCCTAACGTATTTCAAGACTGAGCTTGAGAAGTTTATGCAGGGAATGGTGTGATGAGATTGCCTATCAGGGCCGGGCTCCAGGCACCAGTGTAGGAAGCAGGTGCTTGGGGCAGCCAATTCAAAGGGGCGGCACTCCGTCCGGTATGGGGGTGGCACGTCCAGGTCTTCGGCGGCAATTCGGTGGCAGGTCCCTCATTCCCTCTCTTCCTCTTTGAGCTGCTGTCAAAGAGGAAGAGAGGGAGGACCCGCTGCCAAACTGCCGCCGAAGAAGTGGTGCGATTCAGCTCCCCCCGACGGCGCCACTCCTGTTTTCTTTTTTTTTTTTTTTTTTATTTGGCTGCTTAGGGCAGCAGAAAAGCTGGAGCAGGCCCTGTTGCCTACAATGGCATATTAGCAAATATCTCTAACAACCAGAGATGGGACATTAGATGGGGAAGGCTCTGAGTTACTACAGAGAATTCGTTCCCAGGTGTCTGGCTGCTGGGTCTCGCTCACATGCTCAGGGTCTAACCGATTGCCACACTGGGGGCTGGGAAGGAATTTCCCCCCAGAACCCTGGGCACAGGGCCAGCAGCAGAGCCCGGGTGCAGGGCTGGCAGCCGGGGCCAGCAGTTGGGGCCAGGGCGAGGAGCGGAGCAGGGTGGCGCTTCCCCCCTCACCTCCCCATAGGGGCTGGCCCAGGCCTCAGCCACACAACTGCGAATGTTCCTCTGTGCCCTGAGGGGGGCATGCCCCATAGTTTGAGGACCTCTGCCATTGGGACAGCACCTGGGAGCACGTGAGAGGTTTAGAAAGTATCACAATATCTGTTACTCGCCTGACAATTTCAGTCAGTGATCGCACGTGCCCCCTGCTAAGCACATATCACACACACAAGGAGTGTCCTCCCCACTGAAACAACACTATGGCTTTGTGTCACAGATCCACAGGTCCAGTGCTCTTGAACAACTCTGGGACAGGCCCTGGGAGGACACCTTCAGTGTGCCAGCCCCCTTCGGGTAACACTCTTTCACTAGGAGGTCAGCCACTTGTCTTCATCACCTCTGTATACCGAACCTCGGAGCCTTCAGTGCCCCTGCTTCACATCGTGAGCTTTCTCCAGCACATCCATCTGAGCTGGACACCTGAGAGAGAGGCATGTACACCCAAAGGGAGCAATGCGCCCCCAACGTCCTTAAACTGGAGTGACTCTCAGCCAGTGATGAGCGTTAGAAAGCGGAAGGGTTTATTGTATGTCTGGAACACAACGCAGAAAGTCCTTGGTTAACATGGAGAACAGAGAGTCACAGCACAGTCCATATTGGTCAGCCCAGCCCGCTGACCCCTCTTTAGTCCCCGTCCAGGAGCCCACACTTAACAATCCCACCTGGCCCCTCCTCAGTGCTTTGTCCTTGTTCCTGGGCAAACATTGTCACCTGGCCCTCCTCCTCAGCCCTTTGTTCTCCAGCTGGTCAGACCAGCTGGATTCTTGCAGAGGGTGGAGCATCCATGGTCATTAGGTGCTAGGTGCCAAATGTCCAGGCAATTGGGATGGTCATTGTCTTCTTAGATTGTCCATGACATGGGGGATCTCTGGGTCTGTCCTAATGCACCACATGGGGAAACTGAGGCACATACCCCATTCATACAAAATATTATGAAACTATCCCACCCCATTTCAGACTTTGTGAAAGCAATGGAAAATGATAATATGATCAATAATGCCTGCTTATGGCCTAATCAGTGCAGTCACACTTGTATGGTAGAAGGATGCTTCATCTCTTACAAGCTGTGTTGGGGACTCTGTCCCAGTGTATATCACTCCAACTCTTCCTTCTAGGGCAGCTTTTCTCTCCTTCAAACATGTACTCCCTTCTTGGGTAGAAATGTCATTTTTAAGAGCTCGCTGACCTGCGATCTCCATTTCTGTTGTGGGACGGCTCCATTGATTTTCCATTGAACTATCTTCTCCTTAGAGTTCCACAGCAAGTATCAAATAGACTGTAGTTACAAACACTGGACCATTTTTTTGTCACCCAAATGATTTCTTCAATGATATTCAGGTACATGAACTAGAAAACCCTAATAAAATTAGTGAGCAAAGCAGTATAATAAAGCATAGTGATGGTACACTTGGGCAATTGTCCTTTATCTCAATGGGAAAGACAGAAAGACTGCTAGATACAGCAGCAAAATCATAAATCAAGTTTGAATAAACACACACAACCATTACACTGACCTTGTGTCGAGTTGTATTGCTTCTGCCATTAATATCATTTTTGACTTGTTATGCCACTGCAGAATAGGATTTGCAGAGGACTTTTCTAGCTGTGGTAGAAAATAATAAAGCGATACAACATGCTTCTGCATTTTAAAAATAATGGCCCAGACGCTGCAGTTTGAGAGCTGTAAAGAAGTCCTTGCTAGCTTCATAAATGGAAGCAGACATGAAAGGCTTTACAAAAAAAAAAATCAGACCATTGGAGGGAAAAGCTCTAATTTTTTCTTCTTCCATTTTTTTCTTTTTAAATGAACGTGGTGTTTTTAGGAAGGAGGGTCTTGTGATTAAGGGACTCAGGAAAGAGAGGGGGCAGTCCCTGGCTCTGTCACCGATTGCCAACGTTTGCCTGAGTAAGCCATACAGCGCTGGATTATCACTAACGGTCCAGCCTGAGCGAGGAGCGGCACATACCTGCAGTGCTCCCGGAGCAGGGAATGCACTATCCTGGGTGAACCAAAGGTGACAATCTGATACTCTTCCCTTGTTCAAGGTGCTGTCTTTTTACTATCCCCCTACTCCTGAACTGGCTGGAGGAAGTTGTAGGGAGAGAGGACACAGCTAAAGCCAGGCCCACTACATACCCCTGCTCACCCACACCCCATCCACCTGCACTGGAGCGGGAGTAGCAGGTTGGTAGCACTACTTTCCTCTCTACCCCCATGTAGGCTCCGGTGAGGTGGGTAAGCCATGCAGGGCAGTGAAGAGGGTTGCTGCCCTGCACAGCCATGTAAGAGGGCTCATGTCTGAGCCTTGAATCTCTCTGTGCCTCAATTCTCCCAGTTCTGCCCCATTTCAGTCCCTACCTCTGGAATCTCTCCTTCCTCAGTCTCTCTCCCCATGGCTATTCCTGCTATCTCTCCTTCCCCTCCCCCTCATGTGCTACTACCTTCCTGAATGCCTCTGGTCAGGTCCCACCCAGAGACTTCTCTCTCACCCCATTTAGGGGACTCCTTCCTCTCTCCTCCACAGCTTCCCTGCCCCCCTCATCCTTTGAGACTGTCAAAGCTGTAGTGTTAAGCCCCATGGAGGGAAAGGAGGATCTCATACTGCCTTGGGAGGCAACCTGGTGTTGAGTCCCCTGTGCCTCTCTGAAGTGAGACGCTCCTAGCTGGGGGAAGGAGGAGTTGATGGGGCAGAAGAGAATCAGTCACCTGTACCAGAGCAGAGGCAGCAGCCACATGGCACCCTCTTGTTGTGTTGGGACTCTGAGCCGACAATCTGCCATGGCCATCTGGGCTGTGAAGAAAAGAGACAAGGCCAAAGCAGAAAGATGGTAAGTACAACCTAGGGCTCAGAATGTCCTAATTCTCTGGTGACCAGCCTAGCTGGTTCCCATTTCAGTAAAAAATGCATTCAGCTGTCTCAGGCTGGATGGGTGAATGGCTGCAGAAGCAGAGGACTGGGCCCCAGCTACTCAGGATCAGCCTGACTTGACTATCACTGCTTTCCTTTGCCATGTGCAGACCTGTTTGTTACACACACAAAGGTGGTCCAAGTGAGCAAGGAGAAGGGGGAGGAAGGTTAAGTACAGTTGCCAAGGCCCAGAGCTGTGCAAAATGGCTATAATTAACTTCCATGGCAGGACTCTGTGTGGACTGTGTGGACTGGTAGCTTGGTTCCCTCCCTCCCATGTAAAGGGAGAAGGATGTAGTGTTTCTCCTTTGAAGTTATTCAGGATGGAGCCTGCACGTGTTCTACAGATTTGCTTTTCTTCTTTCCATTCATCCAGTGGTGGATTGGATGTAAAGCTATTGGGCTGTTAGACTGGGGAGGGATAGCGGATGTGAAAGCTGACAGCTGTCCCACCAAGCCAACCCTTACCCTTCAAACTGATGGCAAAAGACACAGTGATGACCACAATGAGAAAACAGTATCATTCCCACCTCATTCTGGGCATGACCTCCTTGTTGGTGGGCATGCACATGAAAACAAGAGCTGAGGGAGTCACAAGGGTATCCATTTCCAATTAAAAATTTCACAAGCATTTTAAAGTCCCACAAACAAGTGACTATGTTACACTGGGATGAATGTTGTCAAGTTTTATCAATCCAGATAATGTGAGTTTTCTCTTGCTCTTAATTCAGAAGAGAATTTAGAGATTTTTCAAAGGGTGCAACTATTGGTACTGCAGTGGTTTATAGTGTTGATCTTTTTGAAATAAAAAAATACCACTGAGAAAGGGAAGTGTATGGGTAAGACACTGGGCAGTGATTCTGGAGATCTGGGTTAAATTCCTAGCTGTGCTACTGACTGCCTGTATAACCGTGAGCAAGTCACTTCCTATCGCCCACCATTAGTCTGGCGTGTCTATAGAGTGTAAGCACTTCAGGGCAGGGACCGCCTCAAATTGTGTGTGCGTGTGTGTGCTCGCAGCATTTTGTGTACCCACACACAATTGGGACAGTGGATCCTGGTTATAAGTATAATGTAAACATATGGTAATACTTATGAGTACTGGCCCAAAATACTTTAGTAACTTTTAAAATGTATTTTTAGTGCCCATGAAATGTGAAATCCTTCAGCAAAGCCCTGGAGATGCTGGCCAAAATTTTCAAATCTCCTGAATCCACATGGCACCGAAATAGAAGTGGCTTGATTTTCAGTTTTATGACTGTACATTACATGGTTTTGTTGTTCAATAAAGGGATTTTTACACCTTCCTGTGGGACCTCTGAAACTGGCCTCAGCTGGAGATAGGAGACTGGACTATGTGGACCGTGAGACTAATCCAGTCAGGCAATTCCTGTGTGCCTTGTTTACTGAGACATGAACTAAGACCATGAGCTTATTTCACCTACGTCATGAACTGCCACCAAATGGTAACAAATTGGGATCATTACCAGTTAGACTGGTTTTCACCAAATGATCTAAAGATCATGAGTAAAGATATTCCAAAAATGGGGGGCAGGGTTCTGTGTAAAATTTCAAGTTGTGGGCAAAAAACCAACCCCCCCAAATATTTTGATTCTGAAATGGCTCTGTGGTGCCTCATAGAAGTTGTAGTTTGAATGCCTTAAGCTCTCATTTGCTATGATAAGCCAGACTCCCTAGTTGGACTACATCTCCCATGATGCATCACAGTCTTTCCTGTTAGTAAGGGGAGGTGGTGCATCATGGCAGTTGCATGGCTACAGTACTTTGTGGAAGATGAAGCTGAGCTGGGAAGCCTGGCCCATAAAGGAGAATGAGACTAAAAGGCTACCACACTACAGCTCTCAGATTTTCCACCGCAAGATTTCAGAATTGAAATGGTTTGGTTTACGGGCAAAATATTTTGGTTTTCAGGCATTCTGTTTTTCAGTGACAAACTGAAATTTTCCGCTGAAAACAGATACTTTTCACAAAAAGTTTCATTTAGTTGAAAACCTAATTTTCTGTCAAAAAACAGAAAATGCCCTGATCATCCAGCTAGTCCCGTCACTGTGATAAGTTCTATAGGTTTGGACCATCACTGTAAAATTCTGTCTTTTAAAAAAAAAAAAATAAGGATGAACTTTATCTGTAGAGTTTGGAAATCAACTGTTTTCTATTGCATTTACACTTCTTTCACCATCCGCAATAAGTGCTTCATGTTATGGAATGTGTCTCCAAATTGGTTTGCGGTTTGAGCCTAGATACCTATCATTACAAGGATAAGCACACACTGCTCTGTGATCTATCTACAGAGTTATAAAGTGCCCCAAAACACAGTATTTAGCCACCAATGAAATGATAATAGTACAGGAAGCTGTTACAGTGGACTAGACAGAGATCATTTTGTAATGTAAGTTCCTGCTGACAAGAAAACTTTTAACAGAATTTGTAGCCTATGTAGATTGTCAGGTTTGGGCTAGGGACTGTCTTCTTGTTATGTGTTTGTACAGTGCCTAGCAGTGCTTAGCACAACTGTTAGGTTTCATGGCATACAAACAGAGAAGTTAGACAAAAACATAAAATACTCTTGCCAAGGTGGTAACATAACACTGTTTTATTTCTTAGAATTCAGAATAACACACAAGAACCCAAAACAGTGAGGGTGGGGGAGAAAGAGCAGGCTGCTCCCTAAAACAGAGAAGCACAACTCATCCCTTCTTTCTCTAGGCTGGCTGGCTGCAGACTGACTGCTGCTAGGCTCAGTTTGCACACTTCCCACAGAGCTCTCTACCCTGAAAGTAAGACCAGGAAAAAAAACACCCTGATGAGGTAAAGTGACAAGTTACAATTTCACTACAGCACCACAGTGGGGTCCTGGTCCATAAATAACAAGAGCCAGTTACTGGGAAGGTTGGCTCTAAACATGGCTTGTATCTGTATGGGACAGAATGCACTGATGAGACGAACATGGATAGACAGTGGGGTAGGCGTATAAGCACAAGCACAATTGTGATAGGATGATGCGAAGATGCAAATTGAACAGTCTTTCATGTTACTGGTTAAGGTGATTGTCCCCCCAATTGGCTACAGGAGCCCAGGTCATAGTTGTAGTGTGGACAGGTTCTTCGTTCTCTATTTTTCTTGCATTTTGCTCCGACAGAAAACAAACTAAGTTCTTCTGAACCACATGCGGATTTCCAGTGAGAGTGGTGGAAGCTTTGCCACTCCACTGACAATAGAGAGCAGTGCTTATACAGGCCAATAGTCGCTCCCATTTTGGGCTGACACCAACCAGTGCAATTTTTTCTTTGAACTTAAGCCCTTCTTTTGGATATTCTATGTTGTATATAGTTGCTTTATCTGCAAGTGAACCCCATTAGGCACAGACAGAGACACTGACTCTAAAACAACTACAAAAAGCACACTTAAATGCTTAATCTTTTTCTCTGCGATATTTCTTCACCACCTTCAGTTGAATTTACCCCATGTTTGCAAGCTTGGCGATCTGGCTAAATCAGCAATATTTGTAAAGCTTTCTTAGCTCACAACGAATGCATTCTTTGCCCTGTTTGTCAGAGTAACGGAGCGATTATTACTGGGATCTGAGATGTGATTGCACATTATGCGGAGGAGGGTGGGGGGGAGTTGGAGAAATAATGTAATAATGAAATTCTTTGTCATGGATAAATCTGTAGGCACATGTAGATGTTTTCCCCTTTCTCTGACCTACTTGGTCCTCACATGTCTGGCTCTGCTGAGAGGGCTGTTTATCCTGAGTCGAGGTAATGCAGGGGTCATGAGCAGATCACATTCACTTCATGCCACAAGCAGGTTGGCATTTGTACATCTGTATTTAAAAATAAACCCTTTTTGATTTCTTCCTGCTTCAGCGTGTGTGGAATAATCGCAAGGACTAAAAGCTGATGTCCTCCTACAGGGGAACCTGTACATTTCTGCAATAGAAGTAGGCGAATTTGCATGGAGCAGCTCATACTCGCGTAGATAAGAAGTGGGAGAGGAAACAGAAGAGATATTTGACCCATGATCCCAGATCAGAACCCAGAACTCTCCGAAGTGCCCCTCATTGCCATATCTAGCTGTCCAGCGCCCTTCAATTGCAATGCACAGAAGTTTAACCCATGCAATGCAACCTATTCGTACATTTTAAATATTGATTTTCCTGTCCTTCTGTTCTAGATCTTTCCACTTCTACCATTTACTGTTTCCAAATGTTAGATATCTCTTTGTTTTAGGGACCTATCCTGGTCTGTTGCAGATTCCCAATTTTGGCACACTTATTACTTCATTTTAACTCTCTTTATATTTTAAACTTTATAGTTTAACTATCGCAGTCATTTTGACCCAGATCTTCAAAAGCATTTTAGGCGCCACTAAAATTAACGGAAGTTATGTGTCTAAGTACTTCTGAAAAACTGAGCCTTTCCTCCTAATTGTAGGCCATAGACTCCCTGAGCCTTGAGAGGAAGAGAAAGGAAATTCCTTTATACATTCTCTCCATCTAGCTTTCAATAGCACTAACTCTATAGTTCTATAGTTCCTCTGAATCTTCAAGATGCATGTTTAGAGCCCATGGACCTGAGTGCCTCGTATTTATTACACTTTTGATGAAAGCCAGCCCAGGGGCTCACTGATAAATCACTGGGGAAAATCTGGGAAGGAAGGTCACCTTGGGATTCCTGTTTTTGTGACAAATCCTGAAACCAGGTGAGGTTTACTTGCTTTGGTGTTTCTTTCTATACCCATTGGGATAGGCTTATCGAGGTTTCATGAATCTGAGCTATGCCATCCAAAACTTGAAACGAGGCAAAACACACTAGTTTAGTCTGTTTTGCTTTCAGTTTTGAGGTACATGGACCCCAAACTCAAAATGAACTCAATGGGGGTCCAGAGTCATGTAAACTAAAATCACGGAGTTTTGCACAGCCCAAGTGGATGGGCTCTGCAATGACAGAGACCACCGGGCCAGCAGGAGAGTTGCTATGAAATGGCATTCAATGCTAAAGCCTACTCCAGAGGGGAAAGGCAGGGTAGAATATACAGTTTCCCTATATTCTAATTGTTACTAGAGCCAGGTATTCTCCTTCTGAGGGTATGGAAGCTCTGGATAAATCAGAGTCAGAAGCGTGGTGATACACAGAGCTTGTTCAGGAGATGAAGTCACTGTGTGCCACACTGCAGTGACTCACGATACGCAGAGCTCAGGGAGGTTTTGGAGGCAGAGTGATGGAGAAGCTGGTGGATCCAGCAGTCCTTTCCCTCCCCTGGGCAGAGAGGGAGTTTAGCAATTAGCATGTAGTGCATGTAGCCTGTGGGATAGAAGGATTCCCCATTCCTGTGGAGATTCGCAGCCCCCCACGGCCATCAGGCATGCTGTGAGGTACAGAATTTAGCTCTCTGCTGAAAGAGAAGAATTAGTTACTTATTACCTGTACAAATATAGAGATGGCTCAAAATGTTAGGAAGGAATGAAGGAAGTAATGAACATTCAGGAAAGGAAAACCAAAGAGCCGGAGCTAAGGTTCAGATGAGGTTTTTTTTGGCGTGGTGGGGGTAGCCACTGGGTGGAGGAGCAGAAAGACACAAACAAGGATTCAAGATGAGTTCATCCCTGCTAAAATCCTACCTCATTGATACACATCTGCGTTTCCATGGCTGTGCAGAGCCGAAACTGCCTTCGTCAGCTCTTGTTGTTTTAGGCTTTGTTCGTGGCTATTTGTGAAGTTCCTTTTTCCCCCGGTCAGACTCTGTGGTGCACAGGGTCCAGCTCAGCTGAAGCTTTATCCAGAAAGCTGCACCCAACACTTCCTAGTCTCATAAACAAGAAAGAGATGACTTAATACCCTGGAGCAGAAAGAGTTTTGCAATAACAGTACAGAGGAGGCAATCTGAAAACAACACCGTTTGTTCAGTACCTATGCAGAGGCTGCAGATAATTGACAACAGAATGGCATTTTCTAATCCAGTGAAATTTTACATTTTATTGCAAACTGGCATACACCAGTCATTATTGTTTTGGTATAGTAGTTCCAGCCAGCATTTGACAGTGAGCTGATTAAATCACTGAGGTTTAACTGAAGGGTATGACTGCAGTGCATCTAGGCTGATCAGCATTAGCATTAGCTGTGATGTCAGCTCTTTTAAAGGTTGGAAGTGCAACTGTCACTGCCACAGTGCTCTCACCCCCTTTTGGCCCAAGGTACTTCAGTCCAGAGGTGACCACAAAAGAGTCATACTGGTGATAGCACTATTCACCAACGCATGTTGCCGACTCGCATGAGTCTTGTGATAATTGGTGCTGTTTCTTAAAGCCCCAGTTGTCTGAGTCATATGAATATATGAGGAGCTCAGCTTTTACTTACCAAAAAAAAGCGAGTTTTTAGTCCACATGGCTGCTGAGAAAAGCTGGAAAATGTGACTCCAGCATATCCTAGAAGCTCAAAAACCAGAAGGCAAATAAAACGAACACTTCCCCCTCTCTTTTTTTTTTTTTTTTTTTTAATTTCATGGTTTTTAAAGGCCTTCTAATGATTTTAAAACATTTGGGGTTGGCAATAATGAATACATTTTTGTTTGTAATAATATAAATGCATTTTCAAGGATTATCCATGTGACACCTTGAAGAAACCAACACCAGCTGAAAGGACTTTGCTGCCCTAGATAACTGAAAATGTCTCTTCTACTCAGCCCAATCCATCACTTCATGCTAAGGGACCAAGCCCTGCAGCTGGGACCAAGCCTTCCAGCTCAGGTAGCCAGACTTGCAGTATTGGAGGTCGAGCCATGTGGACATTGTGGCTCCAGCTGGAGCTTGGGTGCTAAAACGTAGAGGGTTGGGTTAGCCTGCGTGACCGAGCTTCTGCTCAATCCAGAACATTCACATTGCTGTTTTTAGTTCTAGCTTGAGCCCTGCTATCACAGCTCTGTCTACCCAGGCTGGGAGACTTGCTCCCAGATGCAGTGTAAACGTTCCTTTGGGGCCCAGTCTTGGTCCTACTGACATCCATGGGGGTTTGGCCATCAGCTTCAATAGGAATTAGGTACAGGCGCTGAACAGTGTAGCTGAGCACCTAGTGAAAACCTTTTCACATGAATATTCATTTGAATTCTGTGATGAAGTGGGGATTTCTTATAATATTTTTATGAAGCCTGTGTGTGCCTCAGTTTCCCCTGTGTGCTGTGTTGTTACCTAAGGGACGGAAAAGGGCTGTTTACTTTCAGGGCAGGTGAAGAGCCATAGATATGGGTGTCGTCTAACTGTACGGGACTTGGTCCCCATACCAGTGGAGCATCTGAGAAGACAATGGCAAATCCAATTGCCGGGACATTGATACCTAGCAACCAACGACCCAGAGAAATATGGACTTCCCTGCTTCTCAGCAGGGGGGCTGAGCTGCATCTCCCCAGCTCGGGGACAAGGGCCTGGAGAGGTGTGAAATGGGGGAATAAGAGTTGGCTGCTGGAGGTAGTTGGGGGCGGGGCTTCTAACCTGGGATCCAGAGCAAGGAAGTCAGATGGATGGAGAGACAGAGCTTGTACAATAGGGTTCACTACAGCTTGGCTCGGCGCTGGGCTACCCAGAATGGACTGTGCCTTAACCTTCATTCCTCTATACTAACCTGTGGACTCCCTATGCTGTGTTACAGATGACTAATAAACCCTCCTGTTTTGACAATGCTGTGTGAGTGTCACTGCACGTGCTTGGCGAGGGGCATTAGTCCCTGACGAGCGTACAAGTCTCCACTGGGGTCTGTCTCAGTTGGACTCACTGAACGGAGCTCACAATGCAAAGCAGGAGTTCTGCAGGCCCAGAGGTCTAAGTCTAAGGAGGCAGGGAAGCCACGTGGCTTATCCTGGGAAGAAGTGTGAGATCCCTTGGGGGTCTGAGACACTGAAGGGGGTTTCTTCCTAGAAGCTGTTCCAAAGCTGGGGCCATGGCACTGATCCTGTGTATCTGTGACAAATTCCAAAACAAATATCAATTCAGTCGTGTTTGTGGGCATTGTGTTTTACCCTCCTCAAACATCCAAGAAGTTGAGCAAAGTGTCAATACTTGAGGAAAAATCGATTTTGGATTCAAATAGTCATCAGCTAGAATACATTCAGTTACATTTGAATTTTCACTGCCATCCAGTCAGGGAACAGAATTAATACGATGTGATTTTGCGTATCAACCAACACAGTGTGAACTTTGAAGTTCAGATACTGAGTATCCCCAGTGAACTGTCTGACAGCTGTTTGTAGAGGGTGAACATCTCCTCAGAGCAGAGAGTCTACACCAGGCCTATGCATTGCTTAACACTATTTTGAGTGTTTAAGTTGGACAGTGCATACACCTCGTGTGAACTTTCTGCAGTTGTTAATTTCACCCACGAGGGAAAAAATGTGAAAAAAATATGGGACTATTTTCAAATAACTGGTACATTTGAGAATCTCATGATGTGTTGATGCCTAAAAATTGGAGGTGAAATTTAAAAAATAAATTATACGCTACGAATTATTCAGTCAAAGACACTAGCCTTTTTGTGGTCTCGGGCAGCTACTTGTTCTGTTGACAGTACATCCTATAGGTCTAGAAATAATATATAATCTCATTAGTAATTTTAGAATTTTAAAATTCATATCCTCGATCTCAGGTTGTATATTCAACTAATTTAAGATACATTAAAAAATACATACAAAACATATAACACTCCTACCATTCAGCATACCATACGAGAAACCTGTCTTATCAAAGAATGCCTCTGCTTAAGATGGGCCTTCCAACTGTTCTGAAAGTCAACAATTCAGGCTGTAACATATCAGCAGGAAGAACAAATTTGAAGGTAGCTGATTCAAAAGTAGATAATCCCTCAGAATTCTAGACCCTTCTTGTTTCCAAGAGGACAGGGATGTTAGCTTGAGTTCCTTAGCTGATCTCAATTGTTGTGGTTAGCACAAGTAGAGAGAAGAGCTTAGAAGTAGTAAAGACTCAAACCATTCAAGCAGCGTGCTGAATTTCACCCAGAAATGAACTGAGTGCCACAGAAGAATACGTTAAGCACCAGTGTTGACACAAGAACAAATGGATATAAACTGGCCATCAACAAGTTTAGGCTTGAAATTAGACAAAGGTTTCTAACCATCAGAGGAGTGAAGTTCTGGATTAGCCTTTCAAGGGGAGAAGTGGGGACAAAAAACCTAACTGGCTTCAAAACTGAGCTTGATAAATTCATAGAGGGGATGGTATGATGAAATTGCCTACAATGGCATGTAGCTGATCCATGTCTGCTAGCAGCAAATATCTCCAGTGGCCGGTGATGGGACACTAGATAGGGAGGGCTCAGAGTTACTACAAAGAATTCTTTCCCAGATGTCTGTTTGGTGTGTCTTGCCCACATGTTCATAGTCTAACTGACCACCATATTTGGGGTTGGGAAGGAATTTTCCTTTGGGTCAGATTTCCCTGGGGGGTTTTCACCTTTGTCTGCAGCATGGGGCACAGGTCAGTTGCAGTTTTAAACTAGTGTAAATGGTGGATTCTCTGTAACTTTAAGTCTTTAAATCATGATTTGAGGACTTCAGTAATTCAGCCAGAGGTTAGGGGTCTATTTTAGGAGTGGGTGGGTGAAGTTCTGTGGCCAGCAATGTGCGGGAGGTCAGACTAGATGGTCCTTTCTGGCTTTAATGTCTATGAATCTATGTTGCACAGGTGTAATACGCTCCCAGCAAGAAACTCTGCTAAATAAATAGGTAACAGCATTCGGCACTAGCTAAAGTTCCAGTGTGGTCTTCAAGGACAGCCCTAAGTGGAGCGATATTCCAGTCTGGAGATGAAAAAGTCACAGGTGATGGTCATGAAGACCTCATCCGGAAGAAAAGACTAGTATCTTCTTGGCAAATGCCGATGGAGGAAAATGCACTTATTAAGACATTCACAAGCACCCCTACATCCTGTGAACTATCTAAATTTCAAAATTATAATAAATATTAGGTGCAAACATGGTGAGGACCTGGAGTAAATTCAATAATTTGTTACCATTTATATGGCAGCTGTGACATACAGTGCTAATGGAGATACCATCATTAAGTCAAGTGGGGATAGCCTGTCATACGACTGAAGAAGACTTCCCATCAGCACCAGTGAAGAAGTGAGTTTTAAGTAGGGACTGAGTGGTAATAGGTAGCAAACAAGGATGCTTGCTCCTAACAACCCAGGAAATTAGTTTTATTAGTGCGAAAGCCAGAAGAGAGAAGATGAAGATCACATGAGAGAGCCAAGAGGTGGAGTATATATAGAATAGTGATTTTATTATTAACAGGAAAAGATTCATAGATAATACTGATGTAGGGTTGAAGGGCTCAGGTGAGAAGGAAATATGGAAAAGGCCAGTGGTGTGCAAGGTAATCAGATACATACTTTTCCTGAGATATTGATAGAGATCAAATAACTTGCAAAGATGCACTGTTATTAATAGTACAAGGGGCTTCCATGAAGGGGAGAGTGAGGGAGAAAAAGAGCATTGAATCCTTGCCGACAATGTAACTGGATATTCTAAAAGGAAGAGAGAAGAGGCCACTTTAAAATTGTAGACACGGAAGGTCAGATTCTAATTTCAATTGCGCTGATGTCAGCCTAGAGTAACTCCATTGACTTCAAATCAGTGCACTTCACTTGACGTCAGTGGGAGTTTTGCATGGCTATGGATGATAGGAGTTAGCCCAGTAACAATCTCTAATTTACCAGCCAGTTTGTCTGAATGTACTTTGGGATGGTGGATGAGAGCTGACTTCCTGTTCCTGAGATAAGTGTGCTGCAGGGCACTGACACACTGGACAGTAGTGGCTCTTATTTCATATGCACTTGAGGGCCATTTCTGCTCCCTTGCTCCAGCTCCAGACCCAGTGTAACCAATGCCATTGCACTGCATTGCGGATGGAGCAGGATTTGGGAAGTCCTGCATGCCCATATTTGGGGGGCAGGGTAGGAATGTGGGCATTATCAGTGGCTCTGCTACCTATTGTCCCGTGACAGATGGGGCTGAAGGAGCAGCAGGGCCTACTACAGTCCTGGCATAATTCCCTGCACCACGATTGGCTGCTTGGGATGCAAGAGAGGACTCAGACTGTAATTATTCCTTTGGGAAAGCCGATGAGCCCTGTGTGGCGTTGACAAACCTGCAGTCAGATGGCAAGAGAGTTGTTGCTTGTGGCTCAGCGCCTTCCTCCACATGCAGACATAAGCCCGAGGAGAGCAAGCGCTAAAGATTCAGAAGTACAGATTGCCTCTTGCTCCTGCCAGTCCTTAGACTTAATTTAATTACACTGTCAGATGAAAACCATCAAAGGCAGGATCTAGGAAATTGTCTTGCTCACCTACTGTGAGGGGCTATTTTACTCTGCCCACAAAATACAATTTATTTTTGTAGCGTAGCATCAGCAAGCACTGTATAGAACCAAGCAGTGGTAAGTGAAGCAGAAGGCAGGTTGGTTTAGAGGTGAGATTTAAAGAGAGGAAGGAGCTCAAGGAAAGGAAGGAGTCCCAGAGAGGTGAGACAGCATCAGAGAAAGAGCATCTGATTCTGCAGTGTGTGGTAGGGAAGGTCAGAACTGGAGGAGTGGAGTGAGTGGTTAGTAGAGGATAGGAACCAGAGATGAAAGCAACAGATTTATTCTTGCCAGCAAATCTGGGCGGGGAGAGGGGGGTGGAATACACCATGATTAAGGGCTGATCTGGCTCCTATTGAGGTCAATGGGGATTTTGCTGATGACTTCAGCAGAAGCAGAATCAGGCCCAAAATCTGGAAAGAAAAATGCATTCGCCATTAAGCATACTCCCCTGGGACGACTGGGACAAATCCTGCCCCTTGTGCTGAGCGCAAGCAAATGCTCTGGTGGAGGGGGTCCTGTGATGACTGGAGTGGAGGACCAGAGCCCTCCTTCTGCAATTGCTCCATGGCTGCTACTGCAGCCTCAGAACTACAGAAGCATCCACACTCCTGCATCCTCCCCACCTTACAGAGGGATTTGTCTGATGGATCTGCATAGTCATGGATATATTATGTTCTATGTGGTCGTGCACTCCAGGCATGGGGTAGCCATGTCCTGTCCCCCTTGCACGGTAGTCTGGGGCCTCTGCATTGAGCGAGCACGGTCAGGATTTATTCCAATGGCCGAGCTTCTCTAGTGTATTACGTAACTTATAGGCATTTTAACGTGACATTGCTTGGGCTGCAATTCATCCCATACTAGATCTTTGTCATGTAAGCAGAGTCAGGATGAGCTCTACCCTGACATCTGGTGGTGAATTGTGGCGACTTGTGGAAAAGAACTTCAGGGGCTGGTCTTGTTTGCAAAGGCACACCCACCCCGCCTAGCATGAGCCCACAGCCACCCAGATGGTCACTTTGTCTGCTGTGGGATCTCCAGTTTCTCTGTTATTGGGGCAGGAAGAATAAAGTGTTGTTACCCTGATTATGTGAATCAAGGCCAGTGGAACTGTTTTATGATAGAGGGACTCACCATCAACTAAGTATCACTCTCTAGACAAGGGACATGGGTTCCAAAACCCAGTGAATTGAAAGAGGTTGGGGACAGGTATTTGTACCTGATGGGATGGTCTTATTTTGAGGGCTTAAAACACCAATTGTGCTACCTCCATTGTTGAATAGCAGAGCTAATTTTGATTCCATTAAGAGTCTAGTTACAGGCTGCTATGCTGAATTCACTGTGGGTCAATGGTGCACCAGCACTGGGGCTCCCCTACGATAAGCTAAAATTACTAAGAGCTGAGATCACTGAGTGCTGGGTTAACTAATGGGGGTGCCTGAAAATATATTGCTAAGCGGCTGGCAGAGTGGAGCAGTTTGTGGGATGGTTGGAGTGGCCCACGGGATGGTGAGTGCAGCGAAGCGAAGCAGAGCGGAGCTGAGCAGTTTGCGGGACGGTTGGAGCGGCCCACAGGACAGAGAGTGGAGTGGATTGGAGCGAAGCTGAGCAGTTTGCGGGACGGCTGAAGCAGCTCATGGGAAGCTGGTGGAGTGGAGTGGCTTGTGATGAAGGCTGCAGCAGAACCCCATGGAGAGGAGGGGCAGTCGGCCTCAGACCACATAAGGTGCCCCTTAACACCCCGTACGCCCCTTCCCCCCCCCATTTCCACCCCGGGGGGAGAGGGGGTAAGACTCTGCAGATAAACTTTTGAACTCTGGGGCTGCACTGACCAGGGACAGAGACTTTTGGGTTGTTGGACTTTTGGGTGGTTTTGGGGTTGCTGGACTCAAGAGACTTTTGGGGTGTTGGACTTAAGACCCTGAGGGGAAAAGGATACTGCCAGATTTACTTGGGGGTGGGTCTTTTGCTCATGGTTTGTGTTATGAATCCTGTTTGTGGTGTTTCCCCCAACATAATGCTGCATTGTTTCTCTCCTTTATTAAAAGGATTTGCTACACTCAGACTCCGTGCCTGCGAGAGGGTAAGTATTGCTTCTTAGAGGTGCCCAGGGGGTGGTATGTAATTGTCCCAGGTCACTGGGTGGGGGCTTGAGATGGTTTTGCATTGTGTTATTGAAACGGAACCCCTAGATACTGAACCCGGCCCTTGTTGCTGCCAACTCAGACGGGCAGAAGGGTTACAGTCATTATTAATCACACCAAAAAAGAGAAATTGAAAAAAATGTTTGATCAGCAATGTTTTACATGGAACTCATCCTGAACATCTACTGTAAAACTAGAGCAGAAGTAAAAAAAGTAGCTGGGGCAAGGGCATTTGTTTGGTCTCGGTGCAAAAACAAATGGGCACAACTCTGCTCCCTTTGAAGTCAATGGGAGTTTTGCATTTGACTTCAACAGAAGAACATCTGGACCAGTTTCTCAAACCTTTGATCAATTTTCAATAGGCAGTGATTATGCTCAGAGCTCTTTTGGGTTTCTTGCAGTGGACGCTTTAAAGTCTGTCCAAGGCTCTCTGAGTCCCACCACTGTAGACAGCCCAGAACCGACGATAAATCAACACCTCTCCCAGCCAGCCAGGCATCAGCCCCCACATAGGCCAGCCCATCTACTTCTGGGGGTGTGCCAGCTGGCTAGCTCTGGGTCCCCTAGCATAAGCTGGCAGAACCCAAGGGGTGAATCAGACCCCTAGAGCATTCACTGCAAGTATAAACAATTCTAGGGTTGGCAAAGACTAAATTAAACAGCTGAAAATTAATGGAAAAGAAACTGCAGGAGAAAAATCTACCAGCTCTGTCTCTACTAAACCTTGTAAAAATGTTACAATAACAGTGACAAATATTGCAGCTTACAATACTGGTACTGCAAATGATGAAGGCCAGAGAAGAAACTAGACAGACAGAAAAATTCTCGGGTGTGGGGATTTGTTTGCAACTGGAGTTGTGAGTCAGCTCATTAAGGAAATAAAGACTAGTCATGAAGGTCAGATAGAGGAACTTTCAAGTTCCTCAAAGGTTATGATGTTCAGATCCAGGGTTTTGTGTCATGCCCATCTCTACTTTCTTTATTTGTGTCTGAACACCTGAAACTAGATCTTCTCTGTAGGTAAATCAGTGTAGACCTGTTGAAATCAATGGAGCAATGTTGATAGACATCAGTGGAGGTTCTGACCCCCTGTTCTTAGGGAATCACTCAACCACTCCACAATAACAATGAGAACAGACTTGAACAAAAACATAAAGTATAGCTTAGAGCTTTTGTTGCCTTTCCCTCTGTAAATTATATGTTGGTTCGTCTTTTCATGGCAGTACACATGGCCAGTGCCCTGCACTTGGGTGGAGCAACCTTTTGTATTTTCATGATTCCAAAAAATAAAAAAGTTGAGGAAAGAAAGGGACTTGTTTACTGTTAGCTACCATTCATGCTTGACATTTGGCCTGATTTTCAAAGGTGTTCTGCACCTACAGCTACCACGGATGTCAGTAAGATTTGTGGATGCTCAGACCTTCGACATTGTGTGTATTTTGTAAAGCTAAAACAATGCAGGTTAAAACACTGTACCGGGGGGCACAGATACCCTTTGTCTAAGGCTTTTTGCCAGGGCGCAGGGAATGAAGTTGGTGGTGTTATTGCCGAGCTGCTCACTATTCTGCATCATAATGTCTTGATGGCATGCACGATTGTATCAAGAGATTTCTCCCAAGAGAGGCCAAGCCCAGCAGCGGCTGTCAATAGAAACACTAGCTGCAGTCAGCATACAGTATATTAAATACTCAAATTGAGGATTGACAGACTGCTGACACTGGGAATAGTTAGCAAGCTCCTGCTACAGAGACAGTTGTTGTGCTTTGCAACCCCTTAAAAAACACACACACACAACAAATATGACAGAAGCTACAGCAATTTTATTTGTTTCTCACCCACATCAGCAGTTGTCCTTCCTCTTCACTTCCAAAAAAATCAGAACAAAAAAACCCCAACGCCAGGCAGAGATAGTTTGTAGTTATCTGTGTCGCCCACAGGAGCACCGTACATTTAGATAGCACCTTCAATCCTGAAAGATCTCCAAGCATTTTACATACTGTGCATGGGGAATGCTTTATCACCGACAAAGCACAGCCACCACAAGGGTGGGACACAATGGTGCCAATTAGAAGGGGCTGGGGGCTGAATGCCCCTCCCTCCAAGGTTTTTGCACTTGCTCAAAGTCCCCAGCCACTGTTAAGCAGTGGTCCCATACTAAATCAGTACAGATGCTGGTGGAGCAGTGCAGAGCATTGGGTGTGTGGTCAGTACACCACTGAAATCTGACTTGGCCACCCCTCAGCACAGACAGAGGGGCAGCCAGGCCAAACAGTGTTGCGACCTGGCATGGGGGGTATCTGTTCTTGTACAGCAGTGCACAGGGGAATCTGCAGAGCACTCGACTCCTGGCAGCACCGACCCATGCACTGTGTGAGTAAGAAAGAGGGAGGCCCTGGGTCCAGGAAGGGGGGAAGCAGGGACTGGAATGAGGGTCTTGTCACAGGGCAGGTTCCACTCCTGCCCTGCAATCCCACACAAACAGTCTTGTAGACTTCTTGTTTGTTAACACCCCTACGGGATTTATTACTATTTTCACCACCATCACAATCCAGTGCAGCAGTTCTACCTATAACATTCTTCAGATGTCAGCCCTTTCTCCGGGGCAGAGAGAGCTCTCACCCCCCTGAAATCCCTTGTCCCTCAGCTCTACTAGCCTTTTCTCCTCTGTACTGCCTCCCTGTGCTTTGTAACTACCCTCCCAGCTGATGGGACAATTAGCTCCTTAGTGCCCCTATCCCACAGTCTGTCTAGGTAATTAAGTAATCCATTCCTCAATCAATTCCTCAATCCATTCCTCAATTCTTCTCTGGGGGGAACTAATCAGAGTTTAAGTGACCAATGTGCTGGGACAGCTGTTAGCTCTCAGCACTCTGCCACAATCCCTCCAAGAAATTCTGAATTGGCACCACAGGTGGGACAGTAAAGCTACTTACACAAGTTTAGGACAGGAAGTGAAGAAGAAGACCATTTCCAATTGAAAGTGCAGGGAGGCACCTACGGACATAGAATGTGATCGCCCAACTTTGCCAGAAGCCTGTGACCAACACCCTTGCTCTTGTGGAATGTTCCATGGGCTCTTTAATACCATAAACCATTAGGAAATATTTTCCCTACCTTTATGTTGTCAGATTTGATGAGCATAATGGTCCCTTCTAGCCTTAAAATCTAAGGGTGAAATCACTGGGATTTTTCTCATTAACCTTAATGGGGCTAGGGTTTCATTCTATGAATCTAAGAATGAATATAAACTATGCTTGGGATACAGGCAAATACTGTTTCAAAGGGAAGTGTTCCACCTACTGAATCACCAACACTGTTCCAAGTACTCCACAACTCCAGGTATTTCCAACATGCCAACCATCAGGCAGTCAGATGCCAGGCTGATGAATGGGAAGAACACTGACCCAGCCTGATGCCGCTGACTCGGTGAGAAGCGAGGGGAGCCCAGCATAATGTGTGTCCTCATTTTTCCCCTTAGCGTAACTAATCTTTAATAATTCAAGCAAGTTCCCACAGATGCATTTTAATTTCACTTTCTAAATCCAAGCTTAATAAAATCCTAACTTGCTTTCAAAAGCAAGTTGGTTTAGGGTGTGTCAGAATTTGTTCAGAATGTGTTTTCTTCCCAGTAAACAAAGTTTCCTTTTATTATCAGCCAGGATTGCCATGCACAGTGTTCCCAGTAAATCCTAACTCTGGGTTTGCTGCGGGTTTCCATTAAAGTCGATGGCTAAAGTTTCCACTTCAATGGTGCAGGAACTGGATCTTCAAAAGCAGTGACTCCCCAAGTTACATTGTCCATATGTTCTTTTCTAGTGAAAGTAAATTGAGATCCTTTCAAAACAACTCTACCTTGCCAGCTGTCAGCAACTAATATCTTTGATCTATCTATTTGCTGATGCTAGATGCCACAAAATGGTCTTGCCCAGGTATAACTGAAGACAGGCTGGAGTCTCTGCAGGAGTCGGGACCCCATGGAAACTATTCTGCTTGTCACTACTTTTTAGGCACTGTGTTTCTTTCAGGCCAGGATGGGGAAACGAAACATTGTAAAAGCTACTCTCAGTTCTCCTTTCAAAAACGGAAACACATCAAAAGCTCCGAAGGCAGAGACAGAGGCTCATGGCTGATGCGTTCTCTCATAGAACAGCAAAATATTTAATTAGTGTTCAAGTGAAACTTCAATTTTCATGTAAAGCTGCAACACAACGTCCTGGCTCAGTATTTTGTTGGCGCTACAGCCTTGTTTTTATTTCAACGTAGAAAAAACATAAACCCACATATTTCCCAGTCGTGATCACATTTCACGGCTGTGTATTGTGCCTGTGAAATATTAACTTATCCCTTCCTCCCCACAGCGCTCAGTTCATACCCACTGCTGCTGTTGACTTTGACTTTTTATTTGAAAAGTTCAGTGGTGAACTAAAAATTCCTGAATAAGCTTTTTAAATAAGAGGAAAGCTATGCAGCATGGGGGGTTGGTAATGGGCTCTAGAACCTACATCTATGAAATTAACATTTGTCCAAGGTTGAGACCAAGTGCTTTATGTCTGATGGGTGTTCACTAGTGTCTGTGAAATATGTTAATAATTATGATAGTGATATAAGGCATTTGTTTAGTGCTTTTCAGTGTCAGATCGCAAAGTGTTTTACAAAGGGGGTAAAGTGTAGTTATCTCCAATTTACAGATGGGGGAAATAAAATATAGAAAGGTTAAGGGAAATTTTCAAAAGTGCATTAGGAGACTCAATCCTTTTTCAAAAATGACTTAGGCACTTTGGAGGTTTTCAGTGAGACTAAGGGCTTGTCTACACAAACATTTAGTTCGCAGCAAGCTGGAGCATGAATCTGCCCTGCGCTAGCCTGCCGTGCTTCAACTGTCGATGAGGACTCTGCTAATCCACATTAACAGTTCAGTCATGAGCTTTGCTCTAGTCCCCTTTGAAACAGGAGTAGATCCCAGTGCATAACCGAACTGTTAATGCCTGTCAGCAAGCTCCACATGGACAGTTGGAGCATGGCAGGCAAGTGCGAGGTAGATTTTGCCGTGAGCAAAATGTACATGTAGACAAGCCCTTTGTCTCACCAAAAACCTCCAAAGTGCCTAAGTTATTTTTGAAAAAGGTTTTGAAAATGGGACCTGGGCACTTTTGAAAATGTTACCCTAGGTGACCTGTCCTAGCTTACATACCACCCCTGAAATTGGATTCACCGGCAAGGAACTCCAGTTCAGAAAGGTTCTGTCTGGATGCACAGGTCTGCCAATGGGAATCCAGCTGCAGAATTAGGGCTCAAGTCAATGGCAAAGCCAGGAATAAAAACGTACACCTCCTGACTCGTGCACTATTGTCTGGACCATACAGGCCCTGAGCTGGTGGGCTAATTTCTTTTCCTAGTACACAGGCCATCACCACAACTGACCACATGTGTTAGGAATTTTAACAGAGGTGGTGGCCTGGATGTGCAATGGAACTACCCTCTTATCCACAAGTGGTGATGCACAAGTTGCATTGCTGCATGCATAAACAGAAGATCTAGGTTTCTAGCAGCACTGACCAGAAACATGGGAGCTGGGGTACAACAATAGCTAAAGACTGTATCTCCATTTTCTTGGACACTTTCCGAGCAGCACTAGTTTCTATGCTGTCAGTAAGCACCCAGCACCTGTCAGGGGCACTTAACGTATTCAAAGCTTTTAAAATTAAAAGGAAAGAGTGAAGCCCCACATTAACAACCAGCAAGTGCTCGGCGTTGCCAGATCAGCGACCCATTGAGCATGGCAGCCTGTCTCTGACAGGAGCTAGTAGCAAATGCTCCAGAAGCAGATGCAAGAAACCCCATAATGAACAATTTTGCCTGCAGCCCAGGGGGGAGGGGATTATTAGCTGCCTTGTGGTGGGAAGCATGAGGGTTTATATTCCCTATAAATGTTTATGCTACGTAAGGTGACTCTGGAGGCCCATATAAATATAAGCAATACCAAAGCACTGACTGCTTTTCAAACAGTGCTTGCTTCTTTCTTTCCCTCTCCTCATCTCTCCACTGATTCTCTTCAGACCCTTTCTCTCCTTCACACTCTCCTCCCTTCTCTCCCCCAACTTCAGAGGATCAATTTGAATCCAGGCTGCCTGAGTCAAAGCATAACACATTGCACATAAGTAGAAGGGATTTCTGCATCTGTCTGTGTCTGTTGTTACCGTTGGCTTGGGACAAACGCACAAATGGAAGAGAAGCAGAGAGCATTTCTTCTGGCAAAGGGACGTCTGCTTGAATTTTCTGTACTTTGCCCATATTAAAATGTTTACCAGTAATTTTTAATATAGTTTTTCTCCTGTGATTCCCTATTTCCCCTTCAGTATCATATTTCTGTCCCCTCCCGCTTTGTTCTCCTTTTTTTCCCCTTTAGATTCCCTTCCTCCATGCATTCTTATTTATCTTATTATTCTCTTCTCTCAGCTCTGGCAAACTACTCCCAGCCAACTCTCTCCCTGCTAAGGAGTGCTCTCTCTCTTTTCCACTTTCAGCACTCACCCATATGTCCTTTCTTCTCACCTAGCCCCTCTTGCAAACTGCCCAGCTCTTTACCTTCCCATTCTCTGTCTTCTCGTTTACACCTCCTGCCCTACATCTCAACCTCAGGCCCCCCCTTCCCTGTACTTTTGCTGGCCCTTTGGCCTAGAGTCTATTGTATTAGTCTGGGCCTTAGAAAACCAGAATTCTATTCCTGGCTCTGCCATTAGCCTGCTGGGTGATCTTGGACAAATCACTTCCTGCTCTGTGCCTCAGTTTCCCCATCTGTAGAATGGGAATAACAATACTGCTTTGAGATCTACTGATGAAAAGTGCTGTATAAGAAAAAAGTAGTGTCTCTCTCCCCCTTCTCCTTGACAGTCTGCTAGCAGGTACTGTATCTTCCCTTCAGGCCCATCTGTAGCAACTAGAACTGGTTGAAAAGTTCCAATTATTTTCATGAGAAATTTCAGTGGTTTTTCTTTTTAAATTTCCTGCAAACATTTTTCTTTCTTTATGAAAAAAATGAAACTCCTAAAATGCTGCAGTTTTCAGTGGAAATTTTTTACCCAAAAAACCCTCAATTTTTTTTAACCAAAGCCAATAAATGTTCAAGGTTTTTTCCTTCAAAAATGCCCTAAAAACGGTTTAGAAGAAAGAATGTCACTCAGCTCCAGTAGCCTCATGTTTATGCGCCTCTTGCCTGCGCTGCAGCTCTGTCTGGAAACCGCACAGACTGCAGCCAGTGCTGCAGAGAGAAGTGTTCTGTAGTGTCAGCTGGCAGGGTGAAGAGGCACTCCCTGATTATCGCAGTGGTGCTCGGGGTGGCTCTGTCTGCCTTGAGCCAGCTCAGCACCATAAGTGTGATTCCCCTGCAGTGGCTCGAAGGGGAATGTGTACAGGGGTGGGTCTCATGGGAGAATCTGAGAGCCATCCAAAAATTAGGGAAACAGCTGTGAATTCCCAGGTTTTCATGCAGGTTGGCAAGTTGAGGGGCCTGCCCTCCATGAAAAACATTCACACACATTCTGAACAGAGTAGATCTGGGCTGAAGAGAGAGCCCCAGATGCAGCCTCCCAAACACTACAGAGGTTAGGATCAAATTTTGTGGTGGACTTTTCTCCAATGGGCTGAACTGGAACCTGAGTCTGAGGATCACCAAACTTTTAAGGAGATATTCCTATTTTGGAACCAGATTTGAATGCAAACTACCTGGCTTGAGCAATTGTCATATTTGAGACAATTCTGCTCCTATGTCAGCTGCTTTCTTTATATCTTTCTTGGCTGGTTTCTTTTTGACTTTTTTCTTTGTTTTAATTTCTTAGGACTCAGGAGCGGGCATCTGAAGATGTAATCCACCATTTGTGATATCGCTGCTGGCTCCTATGAAATATCATAGTGGACAATATCATGGAAGAGAGGGTTACTTTCTTCTTAGCCAATCAGTTGCTGCCCATTGACACATGCAGGATCTCTGCTGAGAAGGGGTGTCAACTCCCACAGTATTTTATTGGTTTTATTATTTGCATTAAGCCCCAAATGAGATCGGACCATTGTGCTAGGTGCTGTACAAAAGACAGTAAGAGACAGCCCTTGCCCTAAAGAGCATACAGTCTGAACAGACAAGGCAGACAAAGGTCGGGAGGAGAAAAAGAGGCACAGAAAAGTGAAATGGTTTGCTCAGGGTCACACAATAATTCAACTGAGACTAGAGCCAGGACCCAGAGCCCCAGTCCAATGCCTTAACGAATGGACCGGGCTGCCTTTCAATGTCATACATGTACGGTACCTGTGAAATGCACCCGGAGGATCTCTAAACAAGATTCTCAGTGTTTTCCATGAGGCATCTGGCAGGCTTTTTAAGCTATGTGGGATGGGTAAATCCAAGGCTATCATTTTGTTTGTCAATGTGTTTGTCCTGCTTTTTAAACTTTGAATCTCATGCAGACGAACAGCGCTGGACTGACCACACCAGCAAGAGAGGGTGTTTTTATTCATCCATAGAGACAGGGCAGCAGCAGCAACAGTGGCAAGACAAGCTTCCCCATAAAAGCCTCTGCTAACTCGCTGAGCCACAAGGGATTCTGTCTGGGGGCGGTTCCATACCCACTCGGTCTTTGACCACCCTCCGCTGAGCCTTGCCAGTGAAGAGGAGGCTTTTTAGCAGACAGACAACCTTGTAAATGGACGCTCCTGGCCTTTTGTTAAGTTGCTGTTTTGCCCGGGGTAGTTGAAAACTCCCAAGGCATTGTAAACACATCACCAACACGAGTTCTCTGGTGTAAGCATATTGCAGTGCTTGACATTTTCGTTAGTGCCTTGACATTTTCAGAAGGGCACAAAGGGCCTAAAAAAAGAAACAAGCCTGCTCCCAAGGCACCATATATTTTCAGTTCCAGCCTGCAAGGGTGTCATGGATGGTCTTGTTATACATACACAGCAGCTTTTTCCAGTCTTTCTCTCTCTTCTTCCCCCTGTCAAATAACTGGATATAACAGCACAAAACTGCAATGGTCAGAAAAAGGGAGAAGGAAAAGGGGCAAGTGGGTGCCCTTAGTGCCTTTAGGCTCTGAATTCCGAGTGTGCTGATATATCCCATTAAAATTCCAGTTATTCCCTAAGATGGATGCTGCAAACATTTACAGAGGTGAATCACTTTACTCAAGCGAATAGTCCCCTTGCTACAGCTTGGCAGAGGTTGCCAGTCTGGAATAAAAGAAATTTTGTACATTTTTTTTCTCCTGCAGCTGTTACTTTTTCTTAGGCATTAAGCTGATTTTATAACTTGCTCAGTAAATGATCATTTCTGTACGAGGCTTCTAGTGTGTCATAAAATTGCTCTCAGCAATTGTTATTTATCACTGATTTTTTAAATACAGGTTCTCTTGGCAAAATGCCAACCTTCTTGCAACTGTTTATTTTGTTCTTAAATCAGTCATAGAATCATAGAATATCAGGGTTGGAAGGGACCTCAGGAAGTCATCTAGTCCAACCCCCTGCTCCAAGCAGGACCAACCCCCAATTAAATCATCCCAAAGGAGAGGTTCAGCTTTCTAAAGTTTGGGCTAGTATAATCTTCCCTTGATCTGCTAGATCAGGTGTGATCACGGTCTGGCCTGCAAGCCAATGTAGCTGTGGCAAGATGTAAAAGTGCTCCAACTGGGTGCCTATCTATCACATAGCTGCTTTGGGTGAGATTATTACAGGCAGGGTTGGTAGCACTATCTTTTATTAAGGTTTCTCAACACTCCATTGTAGGACCCTGATTTAAGTTGTTTATAACTTCGCCAAACTTTAACTGTTTAGGCTGATATTTTCTATCCCGAGTGTCAGCCTGCATGATTTTTTTTATGAACATTTTACATAAAAACAGTTCAGTAGGTTCAGAGAATGAGGCTGCAGAAAATTACATTGTTTTGACCCTGTTGAAAAAATTTGGCAACCTTTTCTTTAAGAAGCTCCAGCATCCCCACAAGCAGGGACGTGAAATGTGACAGGGGGTGGCCTTTGTGTCAGGGATCTGCCTTTTGCCATCTTTGTGAAAATTCACCCAAATTATAAGCCTTCGGGTGAGGGGGGGGGGGGCAGGGTGTCACAGTTTGCACATGCTCAGTAGAGACTTGCTAGAGCTTCGCAGCTAGACTCCTTGAAAATTTTGTCTGCGGTAGGTATGCTCCAGACCAAGGCTGAGCAGGATTTTCCCTGCAATCTCAGCTCTTGGCTGCTGCAGGGAATTTGAAGAAGTTACTTACTGTGTCTATTTTGACATGTGATGTTGTCTGTGTTATAACAGTTATAAAGCTTTAACTTTTTATATCTCAATGTCATTACATAATTATTGCCTGACCCTCCCCCCAATACGTTGCCACGACTGTGAAAATTTAAATAGACAAAAATTGAAAAAATACTTACAAATAAAAATAGATTTTATCCAGCAAATTATAAAAAAGTAAAAATTGAATTCTCCCAGACCTACTTGTAAATTATATCGATTGATATACAAACTAAAGCATTGGGATCGCCCCAACAAAATGTATGTTTATTCTATTCTTTTCCTTCAGGTTCATAAGAAGATGAACATCGTTTTTTGTCCAATAATACTTTAGGAATAATGTTTTTGATGATAAGTAATAAATTAAAGAGTCTTCAGAGTCTGGTAGAGCGTGGGATTTACATTTGCCATACAGTTTAGTTTTCTGTTACCAGTTTTATACATGTATTCTTTTTTCAGCCAGTTAGACCCTTTATATAGCAGATTTTTTTTTATACATAAGAGGCATGAAATCAGTGTTCCTTCAGGGGAATTTATGAAATAGCAGCATTTGTCAATATGGATCATTCAAGGAAAAACCTTAAAGGAACAAAGAACCAGGATGAATCATGGAATCATAGGACTGGAAGGGACCTCAAGACTTATACAACCTAAAATACCATTAGCCTTCTTGACAACAAGGGCACACTGTTGACTCACATCCAGCTTCTCATCCACTGTAACCCCTAGGTCCCTTTCTTTCATTGTTGTGTCAGGAGGGATGGATTCCTACCACTGTGACAGAAATTGCTGTACAAACTCCCTAGAAATGCTCCATGTGCCACTTAGAGAGAACCAATGCTGTAAACTATATCTTCTAAACTTCAGTGGCAAAGAGCAACAGGTAGCCTCCCATGACTGGTTGTAGAGTGGTCACCATTAATAAATCATATTGCACTTTCCCCCTATACTTGAAATAGCAAATAACTGTGTGGTATCTGTTAGCAAATGTTGATTAGTAAATGGTGACCACTGTTTCCAGCACTCCTCCCTATGAGCAAGGGAAATGTTTTTACCTCCTCTTATCCCATGTAGATCCAGAATAAGGCCAAACTTAGCTCCTTCTCTATAAGTGCATCCAGGCAGCAGTTTTTATGTCTTCAAAACTAAAGGCATCAGTACAAACCAGACTGGAATTAGACCCTTTCCCTTATATGGTAAAACAAACAGGGCATAGTCAAAATGACAGTGAAAAATATACAGGGGGCGGAGGGGGGAAATAGTACTGGCCAAATGCCAGTAGCTGTTCACATGTCTTTGTTTTTTGTTGATGAAAACCATACTGATCCCAAGGCTGACATTCTTGTAGGCCATATGCATGTGCATATATAAACCATGTATATCTATTCAGAACAGCACTTCTAAGTCAATTCTCCACACTGCTTCTTGCCATCTCCCTGTAGGGATGGGTGAGAACCTCGCCGTGTTTGACAAGAACTTGATGCTGTTAGCTCATTTCCCTCACTCAGCTGGCTTTACTGCCACCACTGAGGATTTTCTGAGCTGACGTTGCTCTTTCTCAGACTGAGAAAAGTCACTGACCCAGTGACTTCAGAGGTGTGTCTCCTTAGGGGGAAGAAATCCTTTTATCCTTTCTTTCCCTTGTGGGCATTTGTCTCTCTACGCTGGCTTCAGAGGGAGGTGCAAAATCAGGCTAAGGGTTTGCTCTAACAATATTTCAGGTGATTTTGACTCTCCTCAAAGGAGCTGGATGTTTTGTTTGTGCTCTGGCTCTTAAGGCCACATGGGGCCGAGTTGGATCTGTTTCCCCCCTGGATGCCCCAGCCTGGGATATCAGTAGGGAACCCTAGGGAGCCCTGTACAAAGGTGACAGCAGCTGGGCGGGAGCCAGGCCCAAAGCTCCTCACTGCATTCTGTCATTGACTATGCTTTGTCCAGTGACCTCTATGTGGGGCCTCAGGCCCGAGGGGGGAGACAGGTCATGGAAGTGCCTGAGCTCTGCAATCTGGAGCAGTGGCTGCTGGTGCGGGCTCTAGGACTTGGATGCAGTCCTCCATGTGGCATGCTCTTTATGGCATTGCTTCCCTCAGGGATAATAGGGACTCCAGGGAGTTGCTTGCTGCTGGCTTTTCCAATCCTGCCTGGCTCCTTTCTGCCCAGGCAAGGGGAGCCAAGGTGACCCCAGCCTGGACTAAACTACTGAGACAGTGTCTGCATCTTGCTCCTCAGAGCCAACCCCGCCCTGAGTGGGCTACTGAGACAGTGCCTGCATTTTACCCACCAAAGCTGGCCTCCCTAAGCCTGCCTGAGCGAGGGGTTTTTGAGGAGACCCCACTCTTGATGGGGCTGTAAGGGGGAAACTATTCTACCAATGGAGAAGGCTGAATTCTCTGAGACATTCAGCAAGGAAGGGCAAAGTAGGAGATATGGACTCTTGCCTTTTGCCCTTCGTTTTCTTGGTCTGTTTTCTTCCCTGAGCGGCTGCAGCTCACCAGCTGCTGCAAATGCTTCAGAATGGGAAGCAGAGCCTAGGGGGAAAACTACTCAAAAGACAAACACAGCCCCGGCACACAGCTGGAATTTACCCAGCCAGATCATTGGGCTGAAGAGCTAGTCAGAACTAGAAATGAAATTATTAGGGTTTTCCTCAGAAGGGCGCTGGCCCAGTTGTCTGGTGAAGCCTGCCTACCACAGTGAAGGCAAAACAAAACTGGCCCCTTCTTAAAACTGATGGAGCTACACCTGCATAAAAATTGAGTATTACAATGGTGAATCAGGGCCAAATTCTATAAGAAAAGAAATGAGAGATGGATGTTTGTTTTAGTTTCTTGCTAATAAGTGCAGGGAAGAAAATATACGTCTGAGTGCTATAGGAACATTCTAGGGCGCTTGGGTTGTGTCAGTGAAAGGAAAAAGTAGTTTATCTGGTTTTAAAGTGTAGTACAGCAAAATGAAAACATCTTTGTGCTGCTCTCGGAGACTGTAATATGGGCTCCAATGTTTAAATATTTAAACAAAGAACACCCACTCCCTGCTGTTCTCTTCCCGCATGCATTCAACAAATTGCTTCATATTAACAAGAGAATATGAGCCCTGATTAAATCAGTTGGGCCCTGATTGAGAGAGGTGAATGCAAAATCAAATCAGTCATACATAAAGTTTCATATCTATTACCATTTTAAAAGTTATATCCATTGCCAGCAACTATTAAAGGTCAAGTAGTTACTTCCAAAAGAAACTTTATATTTTGGTTTTACAGACTGCAATTTTTATGACACACAGGTTCATAAATTTCCTTCTTCCCACTCACCACTGAAATGTTTTGCATTTATTAAAAAAAAAAATCTCATGAAGATCAATCAATATCTCAGATGTTTAAAACTTGCAAAATAGTCTCCAGTTACATTTTACAAAATGATTTCTACATTTAGAATCCCTCCAGCTAACGTGAGCTTGCAAACAAAATGCGGTCTCCTCTAGGGTTGTTTACTCCACATAACACAATATAGCTAGTTCTTCTTTCGTTGGGGGGGTCACTGCCTTCTCCCTTTTGGAGGGCTGAGGTATGAAGCAAATGCTTTTCCACTGGTGATATTATTGCCTCACTCCCAAGTTAGTTGTCCACTAGGGAGGTCCCTTTCCAGATGTTTGCCATAAAACCACCCACAGAATCAATCTCAATCTCTCCCTTCCTTATTCAGGTTTTCTTAGGCCCTGATTCAGTAAACATCACTATTCTGCGAAGCATTTAAGCCTGTTTTTAAGTCTCATGAGGTGAACTCCTGGCCCTAGTGAAGTCAGTAGCAAATCTCCTCATGACTTCAATGAGGCCAGGATCTCACACATTAATTTTAATGAAAGGATCTGAGGGTTATTGTGGATCACAAATTGAATATGAGCCAATAATATGGTGGTGGTGTGAAACAGTCTAATATAATTCAGGGGTATATTAACAGGAATCTCATATGTAAAACATGGGAGGCAATTGTCCCACTCCATTCAGCACTGGTGAGGCCTCAGCTGGAGTACTATGTCCAGTTTTGGACACTACACTTAAGAAAGATGTGCACAACTTGGAGCGAGTCCAAAGGAGAGCAACAAAAATGATAAATCCTTTAGAAAACACCACCAGGACAGGTTAAAAAAATGGAGTATGTTTAGTCTTGAGAAAAGAAGACTGAGGGGGCACCTGATAAGTCTTCAAATATGTTAACGTCTGTTCTAAAGAAGACAGTGATCAATTGTTCTTCATGTCTTCTGAAGGTAGGACAAGAAGTAAGGGGCTTAATCTGCAGCAAGGGAGACTCAGGTTAGATATTAGGGAAAACTTTCTAACTATAAGGATAGCTAAGAACTGGAACAGGTTATCAAAGAAAGCTGTGGAATCTCCATCATTGGAGGCTTTTAAGAACAGGTTAGACAAACACCTTTCAGGGATGGCTAGATATAGGTTCTGACTCAGTTCACGGGGCTGGACTAAATACCTTTTGAGGTGCCTTCCAGACTTAACTGTCTATGAGTCTAATGGAATTTAAGCATGCTTACATTCTTTGCTGAATAGGAATGAAGTTAAGCATGTGCTTCGTTCGTGGCTGAACTGTGCAGTAACCACAATTAGCAACAAGAAATAAGATAATTGGAATGATATGTTATTTTGGGTAACATGCATTCAGATTCTGTCATTTGCTAATTTACTGTTATAATATGCAGATTAAAAACAAATGCTTTTCTATAGCTAATATTCCACATCATCACTGCTGTTTTAAATGTCAAAACCAAACCATTTATGAGCTGGTGATAGCACCTTAATGATAATGCAAATAAATCTAAGGGACATTATTCAGAAACGTTGACATTTAGGGGTTTGCATTCACATGAATATTTGGAGGCCAGTTGTTCCTTTATGGGACTGATCCTGTGCAAGGGCTGAGCATTTCCAAGTGGTGGTCAGTACCTTCAACACCCACGAAAGTCTGTGAGCCTGATTGTCCACTATCCTGCACCCTACATAACCCTCCTGTACAAACAGCATATTAAACTCCAAATATTAACATTTTTATACCCACTTGGCAGGGATGTAGATGACTGCGCCAGGTGCGAGGTGGTGGAGAATCAAGGCTCAGTGGGATTCGAGCGCTCTGAGCACCTCTCAGAACAACTCAGGATTGCAGCATTAGGCCCTATATCACTAACCCTATTCACATAGGCCTAGGTTCGCACAGAGTTATGTAGGTGTTGTGAGGCTGTGAGTCACAATGCCTAACTTTTAGGTACATAGAAAATGACGGGAACACCACTGCAATTCACAAAGCCTGAGTTAGGCACCTAGACTGTGGTGACCACTCATCCTGAATTGGGTGGAACATCCTGAAATGCAGAGTTCAAGTCCCACCTGAATGACTCCGGGACAGCATTTGTACTGGATTCGCTGCACCGCTCCATGCCTGCCTGAGGTTCAGGGGCAGCGCCAGCCTCTTCCCAATGAGGGAGACTGAGGTGGGCCTTAGCCCCACTTGCCAAAAGACCCCTCCCCTTGCCTGTTCTCTCCCACTGAGGCCCCGTCCCCTGGCCAGGCCAGAACCTGGGGCTGGACAGTAGTAAGAGCTGCCTGAGGAGCTCAAGTCACTGTGGGGAGCGCTGGATCCTCCACCTGCCCTTGGTGGTGTGCCCTGGGAGGGGCAAGGACCCAGGTCAGGGGCTGCTCTGACACCCCGTCCCCTGCCCAGGGCAGGTGGATGGTCCAGGGCTCCCCACAGCAGCCCAGGCTTCCTGGGCAGCTCTTACCACAGCCTGACCCTGGCTTCTGGCATGGCCAGGAGGTGGGGATCTGGAGGGCAGGAGGAAGAGAAGGGGCAGACGGCAGGGCTTTGGGGGGAAGAGAAGGGGCAGGGGGGTACAGAGGGGAGTGGGGCTCCTGCATGGGTCCTCCTGTTCCCTTTTGAAAAGATGGTCACCCTAACCTAGGCACCTTATACAATGAATAGGCAGAGACAAGCAACTTAGACTGTGATTCACAAAAGTCCACATGCTAGGCAGGGGGGCTGCCAACAAAAGAGATGTGTGCTGCCAACAAAAGAGAAGCTGCTCCACTGTGGATAAATAAATGGTCATTTGGGCCAGAGGGAGAGGGATGAAGCACAAGTGTGAGAGTGAGCCTGGTGGTTAGAGCACTCAGGCAGGAACCACTTCCCTTTACCCCAGTGGCTAATTATTGAGCCAAAGTGCATCACCTTCAACCTGAGAGAATGAGGGCCCTCTCCTACCATCAGAATACCCCCTAGCCCACTGCTTAGGGCACTCACCTGAGAGCTGGCAGATCCCAGTTCAAATCTCTTCTTCTAATCAGATGATGGGGGGCAATTAGGCTGTGGGAGGCCCCCAGTTCCAGTGAGTACCTCACCACTAGGCTTCCTTCACCCCTACTTGTTTTGTGTGAACTCCCCTACAGAGCCCAATTTGGTAGGCCGTCTCTGAACACACCTATCAGAGCGGGCCCTGCATGTGAGTCAGGTGGCTGAAGGCCTATCTTCCCCTGGTTTGTGAATCCTTCTGGGGCTCAGGTGGGAGTTAGGCATCTGGACACCTAGAGAGCGCCAGCAGAGCAAGTGCACAGAGTTAGAAAATATAGGTGCTTAGGGAACTTTTTACTCCAAAAACTAGGGTGCCGAGTGAATTTAGGCAACTACAGGGTTCAGCAGGAGTTTTGTGACTTGCAATGGAGCCTAAAACTGGGACTTAAGTGCCTAAACGCCTAAGTACTTTTGTGACTCACTGTACTGGCTAAGGTGTTATGTATACAAACGAGAGTGTTCACTATTATCACTACTCATTTGCATAAAAAGCTTCAGCCCTCCAGTCCGGGAGTAGAACAATACCATCTAACTTATGTGATGAGTCATCCACCACAAATAGCAAACAGCTAAAGTGCAGAGTTTGCAAATAACCCACTGGACTGAAATTGGTCCATACACAATTCAGCAAATACCAGTGACTAGCTAACTCAGGCACAGTTCACAAACAAGTGGTGTGAACCAAAAGAGGGCTAGATGTGTCAGATAACTGATTTACAGTGAATAATTCTACCAGCCCTAATTCTAATTATGCATTTGTAAATCTAAGTACACTTTGCTAATAATAGGTATGAAGAAATATTGTGACCCAGTTCTAACAACAGATAACTGTTTACGTTTAGTCATATTTTTGAGTCATGGAGCTTTGAGATACATGAGATCCTGAGAAGATTTCTTTAATGGGAATATAGGCATCTTGACAACACAGCTTGTGATCTTTGTTCAAGTCATTTAGTACAGCATCAAGAAATCTGGTCCAAGCTGTTCATGATTGGGGGATTGGGGCAGATCCAGGACTAGAGGTCAGGCCAAGTTCATATTCATACATAATGTATGTTGTGTTTTAATAAGGGCCTTTTCATACTTCAGTCTGCCTCGCTTTGCATGAAGCTGTAAAGCCACAGGCAGTACTATTTAAAATGAAAAAGGAACAAATAAAACCTGAGCCTCTCGCACTTTTAAGTTTCATCTATTTTCCAGGTTACTTCATCAAGACCCATCACAGCTGTAAGTCAGATGTGCAGCGTGCTTACCCTGTGCTGGATGGGAACTCCTCCCCCCTGAGTGAACTATCCAGTTCTTGGCTTTAGTTTCTCCATTTGCTGAAGGCATGTCAAGCCTGGGAAAATCCAACAGCCTTGATTTGCTGATAGTGGAAACACTTTTTTTTTTTTACACACAGCTTAAGCCGTTAAAAATGGTTATTAAAACCCATTGATATGGGTGGAGACCCTTCTCACTGTAGAGTACTGACAAGGGAAACTTCACTCTCTCTCTGAACTATTAAAGTGGTACCATCATGGGATTCAATACTTCTATGCTGCTGCTGGCAGCAGCACTGCTCTTCAGAGCTGGGAGGCCGGAGAGCGGCGGCTGCTGGCTGGGTGCCCAGCTCTGAAGGCAGCCCTGACACCAGCAGCAGTGCAGAAGTAAGGCTGGCAAGGTATTGACTGTTGAGTTTCTGAAAGGGATCCTGTATGTACAGTACAACTTCAGACACACATCTTGCAAAGACTTCCATAGCTACTTGATGAGCAATCACACTCGACAGAGAAATATACATAGGCACAACAGGGAGAAGCGCAGTAGGAAAGAACTGAATGCATGTAAAAAGGTACATTTAAATTTCATTTACATTTATTTTTGAGGCCATTACACTTGTTATTTATAAATGTTAGACATTCAAAGTAAAAAGAAACTGTACCTGCCCTCCCCCTCCAATTCCCCCTTCCCTCGGCAGTGTCCTCTATTTGGGCACTTGAAACATGGTAATCCTACACTAGCAGAAGTCTGCAGCTCTGGGCTTGCTCCTAGATGCAGGGTAGCACTGCCCTTAGTGGATTCTGTGTGTGATGAATTCAAAGCTCATGAAAGGAGCCAATAAACCTAATCAAGTAACTATTATAATACTTCACACATCAGTTGTGCCCTTCTATGCAGAGCTGCACTCACTCATAAGAATATCCAGAGTTTTAGTAGTTAGGATTTAAAGAACAAAATCCCCAGGAGTTTAGAAACTCAAACTTCAGGGCTTAAACCAACTTCTGATTGATGAGGATTAGGAAGGAACTTTCCCTGGGAGCAGGTTATACTGCACTTTCCTCTGAAACATCTGGTACCAGGAGACAGGACACTAGACTAGACAGAATTAGATCTGATCAACTACAAAGAACACTATGTTCCATAAATCAATTAAAGCCCTATATGATAATTAAGTATTATTTTCCCCATTTTCTAAATGGAGCCGTGTGGCAGGAAAGGGGTAAGTGACTTGCCTAAGGTCACAAAACAAGTAGAACTCATATCTCCTGAACTTGTCCCGTTCCTTGACCAGTCATGCAAACAGGTGACCGAGAACAGATAATAGCACACTTAACTGATTATCCATATTCACAGTTGTCTGTGGAGAATGTGACTGCCCATTCATGGATGCAAATACATGGGTGCAATATATGCACCTGCCATCAACAGTTTTTTAGTGGGGGCCTTTTCTGTGATAAACTATTGTCCAATCCATTCACAAATGAAAAATCAGTGACATTTTATAGTGAGTGTCTAATAAACTATAATAGGAAATATAGTGCTGGATAAATACAGTAACTACAGTATATAAGCACACAGTTGTTTCATATCCTTAAAATGTAACTGCATGCCAAATACATGAATGTACCAGACACCTGCCAAACCCTTAAACGGTTAAAATTTCTTTACACCCAGGGCAATATTGCAGTCTCCTTCTCTATAAGGAACTCCCATTATATAGCAAAATATGCACAAAGATCAGAAGAAGATAATGGCTAGGATCCTAAAAGTGCTTTCAGCATTTAAAAGCTCATTTGATGTTTACTTGCATTGCTTAGCTACCGTAATTGTACATCACTAACTGGGTCTTGTGACCATATCATACAGGTTCTTGCACATCTACTTAAGTGATTAATGTACTTTCATGTGGCCAAATCCCAGAAATTAGCACACAGGCAGAATCAATGGGCTACACACACAAAAGATGCATGGGAATGAAATACAGACTCCTCTGGCTCATCATAAAACCTCCACTGAGGGAAGAGCAGAGATGGTCATGCCTGAACTACACTGAGAACTTTTAACTCTTGCATATGATGGCTGGATACCGTGGTGAGCTGCACACAGATTTGTGTTATGATTTTCCAGAAATAAAGAGCAGCCATATACACCCAGCCTGAAACAATACCAAGCTCCAATAGAGCATTTTTGTAATAAAAGAAGAAAGAACAAATGCTGAGTCTGCAAGTGAGAGCCCAGCAAGCGTGAGTCACTCTGCGCCAGTAGACACTTCGAAGTACTTTCCAAAATAGAGGGCCTAACAGCAGTTTGCTTGGAAACTTAAAGCGGCAGTGCACAAAAAGGGACAAAACCATAACTATATATGCTAGATATAACATGCAGCGGTCAGTTGACAAAGAGGGTATGGTACTACTAGAGCAGTAGTTCTCAAACTGTGGGTTGGGACCCCAAAGTGGGTTGCAAGCCTGTTTTAATGGGATCACTAGAGATGGCATTAGACTTACTGGGGTCTGGGACCGAAGCCCGAGCCCCACCACTCAGGGCCGAAGCCCTTGTTCCTGTTCAGCGGCACTGGCCAGCATATAGGGGTGGGGGACCCAGGGCTCCACCCCACTTAAGCAGGTACATTGCCCACTTATTTCTGTGTCCCCAGATCCAAAGTCCAGGTAGCTGTGAAGGGTAATTCTTATTCCCTTGTGCAGGCACAATCTAGACCCATGTAAACATAACTTAATTTCAAACATTAATTACAAGGCATTTACCATGTGATTAAAAAGATAATTCCCCCAAATAAGATTTTATAACCATTCTCCAGTCTCCCATACAAGATACGTGATCTCGTGTGATGTGCTTATATTGCTAGTCCCATTACTTGAGACATTTAAAACAAACTTTTCCAAAGCACTAAAAAACAAAGAACAAGCCCTCACTAGACCAGATGATTTAATGGGTCTTTTCCATTTCTGACTTCTAAAACTCAAAGGTCAGCAGAGCTCAGAGTGAGGATTGCTTAATTCATTATAACCACAATGAACTGCCTTTAAGTCCCTAATGATGATGCAACAAACACCAATGCTAAATTCTTCTTGTTTACAAGAGCTGAACTTTTCCAGCTATTCCCTTTTTGAGCGGATGTTTCTTTACAGTTGTGGTGCATGACTGACATTTTCACTGTTTCCCTAAAGGTAACAAAAAACTTGTTGAGTCTCCCAAACTTAAGGGGGTGGATGGGGAAGCAATTTTGTTTTTTGATAAACAAAGCCCTTTTATAGTTAGGTACTGCTTCCCAGCAGCCCTCTGCCTCCTCAGGCCTTATTTGCATATTCTTGCAACATTTTCCAGCAGTGCCACCAGTGCCATATTGTTGGCTCCCAAACAAACTGGTTTGTAAGGAGCCAGCAACATTAACTTTTGACAAAGCCTTTTGAGGGTGGGAAATCTTTATGCAGGGGCTTTCCTACTGGGAAAGTGTTTTGGAGCCATCTTATTTCAAACCTAAAACTATTGACCATTTTTCTTCCTTTCTCAAAGCAATTTGCTTTTCTTTTAGCGTCAAAAACATGCAGATTATTTTTTAATCCCAGGTTCTCCTCTTCCCAAGGTCTGCTCTTAGCACCACAGATGCTGCAGTGACATAACAATACACACTATGTAATGTCACAAATATTGCAGATGATGTCATCAACATAGGACTTAGACTTCACTGCTGGCTTAAGAGGAAACGGAGGCTAGAGTGGTAAATACAAGTTTGCCTAGGGCACAATTTTACCTAATGCCAGCTGTGCCAAGGGGAGGGGTAATTGGAGGGGGAGAAGAGGTATCGTTTCTACTGCACAGTTTCTTGCTACTTTGAATATCTAACATTTATAGATAACAAGTGTAATAGCCTCAAAAATAAATGTAAATGAAATTTAAATGTACCTTTTTACATGCATTCAGTCCTTTCCTACTGTGCTTCTTCCTGTTGTGCCCATGCATATTTCTCTGTAGAGCGTATCTTTCTCAGCAGTGGTTGATTGCTCATCAAGTAGCCATGAAAGTCCTTTGCAAGATGTGTGTCTGAAGTTGTACTGTACAAGCAGGATCCCTTTCAGTGATTCAATAGGCAATACCAGGCCACCCTTACTTCTGCACTGCTGCTGGTGGGGCTGCATTCAGAGCTGGGCAGCCGGCCAACAGACACTGCTCTCTGGCACCCAGCTCTGAAGGCAGTGCCATGGCCAGCATCAGTGCAGAAGTAAGGGTGGCAAACCAGTAAACACGCATGCTGCTATTAGGGCACTCCGGGAATGACAGTTTTACCAGAGTCCATGTTGGAAAAAGGACAAGGAAGGAAAAATCATGGACATTTGTTCATATATCAAAAACCCCTCCAGATGGAGATCAGAGGACCAAGAAAAGAGGTCATGTCTGAGGAAAACCCAGACACATGGTAACCCTACTAAACGCCTAATCTCAGCATCCCTAGACTGGGGAGGTGGGGGAAGAGAGTCTCTAAATCCGGCCCAGATCCCAATGTTGTGGCTCCAGCTACATTTTATTTTTAAAATAAAATCTCTAGATAATGGAGGGTGGGGAAACCATTAAAATCCCCTTTTCACCTCTCAGAGGCTTGGAAGTTTATCACAGCACAAAAGGAGGGAGGGGCAGGTTAATCGTTCTTTTCTGAGACTTGCATTTGAAATACACATTAACCTAATGAAGTTGGGCGAGATTGTGCCATTAAGTCTACACAGGAAAAAGAATACCACAGCAGCAAGTCTCAGAGCCCAGCTCAACTGACTCAAGCTCATGGGGCTCGCACTAGGCTTATAGAGTGACTTCTTTCAACCATAGATGGGAAGCAGCACAAGTTTTAGTAACTACATACTTTACTCCTGGGGAATTCTGCACCAAAACATAATATTCTGCACCAAAAAAATAAAAATTCTGCACACAGTATTCTAGAATTCTGCAAATTTTATTTGTCAAAATAACACTACATAATCGCGCCAGTTTCAATTATTTTGGTGAGTTATTTCAAAATACCTGTCAGCAAGTATGTCTGTAACAATACAGACCCACACAAATTCCCCCAGGAGTAGAGAGTTAAAGAAACCCCTATGACAACCCAGTTACTGCTTCTCTGCCCCCCAGAGCCCAGCCAGGGGGCCACACACCCACAACCCCTCTGCCCCCAGAGTGCAGCTGTGGGGTCCCCCAGCCCAGATACCTGCATCCTCTCCCCCCCAAGAGCCCAGGGATCCAGAGGGAGAAACAGCCTGATGCTCGGGCCCAGGCTTGTATGGAGTTTCCTGAGCACCGCCATCTCCTTCCTTCAGGGCGTGCTTGTTCCTGCCACACTGATGAAATCATTCTAGTCAGTTTTAGGACACAAGAGTTCATCTGCGTAAAGCTGTGATTTCTTTAATCCTGCTGTTACGCTATATGGAATCTGGGGGACACTTTTGGATATTATGAATACCAATATTGTAAAATTGCCATGAGTTATGCCAGATATGTCATATAAGATATCTGCAAAAATGTTATAATTTGCCAGATATGATCATCTGTCTTATTGTTTGTATCACCTTTGTATTATGAGTTATAGGTATGTATGTCTGTATTCAAACTTGTGCTATGTTTCTGGGTGCAGGGGAGGTGAGTTATATGGGCCTGTGGGGCCCGTGCTCCTGTAAATATTCAGGGCATGGGGGCCCGGATCCACCAATGTTCGGGGCCGGGTCTCTCCCCCAGCCCCTCCTGCCTCCCCCAGAGCGTCCCTGCCTGCGCCGTGGGCAGCTGCCCTGCCGCTCCACGCTGCACTCCCTCACCAACTGCTGCTGGCTACAACAAAGGGAGCAGCACCTGTGGCAGGGTGAGGCTACTGCTGCGCCTGCAGAGGGAGGAGGCGCACACATGATGGCAGCCCCCCCTCCCCCCCCACGGCATCCACCAGGAGATGACTCCAACTCCAACGGGGCTTCCTGGAGTCTAGACCTGAGCAGCTGGGGCTTGGGTGAGTGTCGGACTCGTGACACCCTGGCCCCCGCCGCCCGCAGTCACGGCTCCTGCCCCATGCTGGGCAAGGGGCACCCCCCCCACCGAACAACGACGAAAAGTGTTTGCTGCCTCCTGAAGAACATCACAAAAGAAGGGGCTACATTTTGTTTTCATTTTAGAAAGTATTCGCTTTTGAGAGTTATTGATCCAAGAGTGCTTGGTTGTTTCCGTATTCAAAAGAGTATTAATAAAGTTGATACTCTTAGTTAAATATATTTTTCTTATGATAGTGATTTTGTGCAATATAGGGAAACTGTTAAATGCTTATTGTTTCCAGTCCATTTTTACATTATTTTAAAAATATATATATGGGCTTACAAGGCAGGGAGTAGGGGGGAAGCTGGACAGGACTTGGACCTGTTCTGGGCACCACCAAAAATTATACAAACCTACCACCCCTGTCTGGGTGATACCCCCAGACAGTTTGCCATCAGCACTGCCTAGCCTGCTTCATGGCCCATTAAGGACCATCAGCTATACAACTGACCCATTGAGAGAAGGTAAGGGATACACCTTATGACTCAGCAAGGCATGTGGGGGCATGCTTATGGATGGACAGAGCTCTAAGTTTTCCAAGCCATGTGCTGGGCAGCTTGTGTTTGGGACAAAGGAAGTGCTGGCTGCATGGCAATAGACTATAAAAGGCAGCTGCATCTTCTCCATTATGTCTTCAATCCCGTTTCTTACCTCTGGAGGAACTTTGCTACAAACTGAAGCTCTGAACAAAGGATTGAATGATACATCCAAGCTGTGGATGTCCTCCAGAGGGACTTTCAAGCCAGCAAACTCACCAGTACTGCTAAGAATCTGATATATGGACTTTGAAGTCTTTGTATGTATGAGACTGCTTTACCATTTAACATCTCTTCTTTTGTTCTTTCTTTTTCTTTATAAGAAACCTTTAGTGTTAGACACTAAAGGATTGGCTGGCAGCGTGGTATTTTGGATAAGATTCAAACCTATACTGACCTGGTAATGTGGCTGACCCTTGGGGTCAGAAGAATATTTTGAATATGTGAGCAGAGTTTTTTAAATAACTTCTCACTATACTCGACCTAGGTGCTGATTGGGAGCCAGAGAACTGGAATGCAATAAAGGGGGCTGTGTGATTTCTTTTTTGCTTCTTGATAACCAATGTGGGGGATCAGAAGCAGTTTATGACTGATTGGGGAGTTTTACTTCAATGTTACCCATCAGTCTTGGAAGTATCTGCTCTCCCTTTTGCAGCCTGCCCTGACCTTGGCATTTCCAGTGAGGGCTACCCCAGGCACCCAGGGTCACAACTGTCAAGGTCATCAAGGCCTATGATAATATGCTACACAAGTTCTGGTCATGCACATAACTGGAGGTAATGTTAAGTTTAAACTTTGGCAGTTGATTCCTATCTTTCACCCCCAAGAAGGGTTTATAGGGCTTGTCTAGACATGGACTTGTTCCTGATTTTCCACACATGGAGTTACTTTTGATTGTGACAGAAGAGCATCCACAGAAGCCCAGGACAACAGACAACTTGGATTGTTTTGCTCAGTTCTTTGTAACAATTTCTCAGTTGTTTTTTTGACCCTGCCTTTCTACAGCCTGCATACATGACAATTTCACCTGAGTCACCTCATTCAAATCGTGGGAGGCAAAGGATTCTGTATGACATAAATCAGAAAAATATTTGATATTGTAATTCTGGTCAAGTTTCATTAAAATAAATTAACTAAGCGGTGCACAGGTAGACAAAGAACTGACTAGAGTCTGAGGGTCAATTTCAGAGCTGGGGCATGCACATGAAACTACACCCTCTTGGACCAGTCCTCAGTTTAGCTCCGATGGGGGTGGGAAGAGGTGTTACATCAAATAGATCAGTGGTTCTCAACCAAGGGTACATGTACCCCTTGGGGTATGCAGAGGTCTTTCAGAGGTACATCAACTCATCTAGATATTTACCTAGTTTTACAACAGGCTACATAAAAAGCACTAGCGAAGTCAGTACAAACTAAAATTTCATACAAACAATGATTTGTTTATACTGCTTTATATACTATACACTGAAATGTAAGTACAATATTTATATTCCGTTTGATTTATTTTATAATTATATGGTAAAAATGAGAAATTAACCAATCTTTCAGTAATAGTGTGCTGTGACACTTTCAAATTTTTATGTCTGATTTTGTAAGGAGGTGAGATGTAACTTGGGGGTACACAAGACAAATCAGACTCCTGAAAGGATTGCAGTAGTCTGGAAAGTTGAGAACCACTGAATTAGCTGATGTGGTTACTCAGTGAGGGCTAAATGACTTCCAATGCCATGGTCGTCTCTTAAATGTATCTCTCCCCAGATTAGCACCCAGGGCATAGCTAGTAGCATGGTCTAGTGGATAGGGCTATGGATTTGGTACTGGAAGACCTGGATTCTATGATAGACCTGCCCTGTGACTGTGGGTAAATCACTTAGGGTGGGATTTTCAAAAATATCTAAGTAACTTGGGGGGGGGGGGGGAAGTCCCATTGAAAATCAATGGGATTTGTGCTCCTAAATCACACAGGTCCTTTTGAAAACCCCACCCTTAATCTGTCTGGGTTCCTGTCTATTTAGATTGTAAGATCTTTGGGGTAAGGATTGTCTCATGCTATGTGTGTTCACACAAGTGCATACAATGCACAATGGGGTTCTGATCCTGGCTTGGGCCCCAGATGCTATTGTAATACAAATAATATTAATATAAACATTTCCAGGGGTACGTTGGCTGTACAGCGTGTAGCATAAGAAGAACATAAGAACGGCCATATTGGATCAGACCAAAGGTCCATCTAGCCCAGTATCCTGTCTTCTGACAGTGGCCAATGCCAGGTGCCCCATAAGGAATGAACAGACCACATAATCATCAAGTGATCCATTCCATCACCCATTCCCAGCTTCTGGCAAACAGAGGGTAGGAACACCATACCTGCCCACCCTGGCTAATAGCCATTGATGGACCTATCCTCCATGAACTTATCTAGTTCTTTTTTGAACCCTGTTATAGTCTTGGCCTTCACAACATCCTCTGGCAAGGAGTTCCACAGGTTGACTGTGCATTGTGTGAAGAAATACTTCCTTTAGTTTGTTTTAAACCTGCTGCCTATTAATTTCATTTGGTGACCCCTAGCTCCTGTGTTATGAGAAGGAGTAAATAACACTTCTTTATTGACTTTCTCCACACCAGTCATGATTTTATAGCCCTCAATCATATCCCCCCCTTAGTCATCTCTTTTCCAAGCTGAAAAGTCCCAGTCTAATTAATCGCTCCTCATATGGAAGCCAGTCCATTCCCCTAATAATTTTTGTTGCCCTTTTCTAAACCTTTTCCAATTCCAATATATCTTTTTTGAGATGGGGGCGACCACATCTGCATACAGTATTCAAGATGTGGGTGTACCAGGATTTATATAGAGGCAATATGATATTTTCTGTCTTATTATCTATCCTTTTCTTAATGATTCCCAACATTCTGTTCGCTTTTTTTGACTGCCGCTGCACATTGAGTGAGTTTTCAGAGGACTATCCACAATGACTCCAAGATCTCTTTCTTGAGTGGTAACAGCTAATTTAGACCCCATCATTTTATATGTAAAGTTGGGATTTTGTTTTCAGTGTGCATTACTTTGCATTTATCAACATTGAATTTCATCTGCCATTTTGTTGCCGAGTCATCCAGTTCTGAGGGATCCTTTTGTAGCTCTTAGCAGTCTGCTTGGGACTTAATTATCTTGAGTAGTTTTGTATCATCTGCAAATTTTGACACCTCACTGTTTACCCCTTTTTCCAAATCATTTATGAATATGTTGAATAGGACTGGTCCCAGTACAGACACCTGGGAGACACCACTATTTACTCTCTCCATTCTGAAAACTGACCATTTATTTCTACCCTTTCTTTCCTATCTTTTAACCAGTTACCAATCCATAAGAGGACCTTCTTTCTTATCCCACGACAGCTTACTTTGCTTAATAGTCACTGTTGAGGGACCTTGTCAAAGACTTTCTGAAAATTTAAGTACACTATATCCTCTGGATCCCCCTTGTCCATATGCTTGTCCCCCTCAAAGAATTCTAGTAGATTGGTGAGGCATGACTTCCCTTTACAAAAATCATGTTGACTCTTCCCGCAACAAATTATGTTCATCTATATGTCTGACAATTGTATTCTTTATTACAGTTTCAACCAGTTTGCCCGGTACTGAAGTCAGGCTTATTGGCCTGTAATTGCCAGGATCATCTCTGGAGCCCTTTTTAAAAAATGGTGTCTCATTAGCTATCCTCCAGTCATTTGGTACAGAAGCTTATTTAAATGATAGGTTACAAACTACAGCTAGTAGTTCTGCAGTTTCACATTTGAGTTCCTTTAGAACTCTTGGGTGAATCCATCTGGTCCTGGTGACTTATTACTGTTTAGTTTATCAATTTGTTCCAAAACCTCAATCTGCGACAATTCTTCAGATTTGTCACCTAAAAAGAATGGCTCAGGTTTGGGAATTTCTCTCACCTCCTCAGCCATGAAGACCAATGTAAAGAATTCATTTAGTTTCTCCACATTGGCCTTATCATCCTTGAGTGCTCCTTTAACATCTCGATTATCCAGTGGCCCCACTGGTTGTTTAGCAGGCTTCCTGCTTCTGATGTACTTAAAAAAATTTTTGCTATTACTTTTTAAGTCTTTGGCTAACTGTTCTTCAAATTCTTTTGGCCTTCCTAATTATATTTTTATACTTCATTTGCCAGAGTTTATGCTCCTTTCTGTTTTCCTCACTAGGATTTAACTTCCACTTTTTAAAGGATGCCTTTTTGTCTCTCACTGCTTCTTTTACTTTGTTGTTTAGCCACAGTGGCACTTTTTTTGGTTCTCTTACGTTTTTTAATTTGGGATATTGAGCCTCTGTTATGGTGTCTTTAAAAAGTTCCCATGCAGTTTGCAGGGCTTCCGCTATTTGCGCTGGACCTTTTAATTTCTGTTTAACTAACTTCCTCATTTTTGTGTAATCCCGCTTTCTGAAATTAAATGCTACAGTGTTGGGCTGCTGTGGTGTTTTCCCCACCACAGTGATGTTAAATTTAATTATATTATGGTCTATTAGTATTACCAACCAGTCCAGCTATATTCACCCCTTGAACCACGTCCTGTGCTGCATTTAGGATTAAATAAAGAATTGCCTCTCCTCTTGTGGGTTCTAGGACTAGCTGCTCCAAGAAGCAGTCATTTAAGGTGTCAAGAAACTTTATTTCTGCCTCCTGTCCTGAGGTGACATGTACCCAGTCAATATAGGGATAGTTGAAATACCCCTATAGTGAGGCGGCCTGGCTCCCACTCGCCCCTGCGAGGGATGAGCCAGAACAGCTGCCGGAGTGGGCGGAGTCACCGCCGCCTGTCACCGCCCCCCAGAAGTCAAGGGGCGGGACAGGAAGTATAAAGGCCCGGCCCCAGCGCTCAGTGGCGGACCGACCACGGGAGAGGGCAGACGCTGGTGCCTGAGCTCCTGCTGGACCGATCCTGCCCCAGGCCCGGTATCCTGAGGAGGACTGGCCGCACCTGTCCCGAGCCCGGTATCCTGAGGAGGACTGGCCGCGCCTGCCCCGAGCCCGGTATCCTGAGGAGGACTGGCCGCGCCTGTCCCGAGCCCGGTATCCTGAGGAGGACTGGCCGCGCCTGCCCCTAGCCCGGTATCCTGAGGAAGACTGGCCGCGCCTGCCCCGAGCCCGGTATCCTGAGGAAGACTGGCCGCGCCTGCCCCGAGCCCGGTATCCTGAGGAGGACTGGCCGCGCCTGCCCCGAGCCCGGTATCCTGAGGAAGACTGGCCGAGCCTGCCCCGAGCCCGGTATCCGGAGGAGCGAACTGAACTTCCCCTCACCGAGGGTCCAGAGGAGCCGCCCAATCTACCCAGCACTCGCTGCTTTGAGGAGCCCATGATCTGGGACACGGCGGACAAGGCTCAGGACGTGCAGGTACCCATGGAGGAGGAGATGGGAAGTGGCCCAGGCATAGCAGACCCCGAACCTATGTCAGTGTGTTGCGGTCAGGATCCCCACTGACCCAGCAGCAGATGGATTGCTGCTGACAGGGCCCCGGGCTGGAACACAGTGGAGTGGGTGGGCCTGTGTTCCCCCGTGCCACCTCCCGCCGGGTGGCAGTCTCTCCTCCTCCCTGCCTGAGGGCCTGAGCCCCTGAACTATTGTTTGTTCGCTCAGCCCCTGCCTGAGGGTCTGAGCCCCTGAACTAACTGTTTCATTGCTCAGCCCCTGCCTGAGACCCTGAGCCCCCTGAACTCACTGTTTGTTTGCTCAGCCCCTGCCTGAGGGCCTGAGCCCGGGACTACTGATTGCTCGCGACCCCGCCCCGACTTAGGGCTTGGACCTGCGAGACTGACCAGTGCCCCAGCCTCGTGGAGTGAGGCGGCCTGGCTCCCACTCGCCCCTGCAAGGAACGAGCCCCACCCCGGACGTCTACACCCCCATTATTACTGAGTTTTTTATTTTTATAGCCTCAATCATCTCCCTGAGAATTTCACAGTCACTATCATCATCCTGGTCAGGTGGTCGGTAATATATCCCTAGTACTGCTATATTCTTATTATTAGAGCATGGAATTACTATCCATAGAGGTTCTATTGTACAATTTGGCTCATTTAAGATTTTTACTTCATTTGATTCTATGCTTTCTTTCACATATAGTGCCACTCCCCTTCCAGTACAGCCTGTTCTGTCCTGATATATTTGGTACCCTGGTATTACTGTGTCCCGTTGATTATCCTCATTCCACCAAGTTTCTGTGATGCATATTATATCAATATCCTCATTGAATATGAGACACTCTAGTTTATCCATCTTATTATTTAGACTTCTAGCATTTGTATATAAGCACTTTAAAAACTTGTCATTTTTTAGCTGTCTGTCATTACATGATGTAATTGAATGGGACTCTTTTTCATTGGACTGTTTCACATCAGATCCTACCTGTATTTTATCATCTTCCATCCTCTCCTCCTTACTAGGACATAGAGAATCTCCATTAATAGATCCTCTCCTAAGGGATGCCTCTGTCCGAACCACGTGCTCCTCCGCACCTTTCGGCTTTCCCCCAGCTCTTAGTTTAAAAACTGCTCAATGACCTTTTCAATTTTAAGTGCCAGCAATCTGGTTCCATTTTGATTTAGATGGAGCCCATCCTTCCTGTATATGCTCCCTCTTTCCAAAAAGGTTCCCCAGTTCCTAATAAATCTAAACCCCTCCTCCCTACACCATCCATGAGTTGAGACCCTGCAGTTCTGCCTGTCTAACTGGCCCTGTGAATGGAACTGGAAGCATTTCAGAGAATGCTACCATGGAGGTCCTGGACTTCAATCTCTTACCTAGCAGCCTAAATTTGGCATCCAAGACCTCTCTCCTATATTTGCACCAGACAGGCAAGTCACTATGTGGTTCTCCTGGTCATCACAAACCCAGCTACCTATGTTTCCAGTGATTGAATCCCCAATAACTATTACCTGTCTCTTCCTAATAACTGGAGTCCCCTCCCTGGGAGAGGTATCCTCAGTGCGAGAGGATACCACAACATCATCTGGAAGGAGGGTCCCAACTATGGTATCTTAAAGACTAACAAATTTATTTGAGCATAAGCTTTCGTGGGTTACAGCCCACTTCATCGGATGCATAGAATGGAACATATATACGATAAAGTGGGCTGTAGTCCATGAAAACTTATGCTCAAATAAATTTGTTAGTCTCTAAGGTGCCACAAGTACTCCGTTTCTTTTTGCAGATACAGACTAACATGACTACTACTCTGAAACTATGGTATCGTTTCCCTCTGCTCCAGTTGGATGTTCTCCTTCCCTGAGCCTTTCATCCTCCTCAACAGGACAGAAGCTGTCAGACCGGAACTGGGCCCGTTCTATTGTGTCCAAGAAAGTTTCATCTATCTTCCTCTCTGTCTCCCTTAGCTTCTCCAGTTCAGCCACTCTGGTCTCCAAAGCCCATACGTGGTCTCTGATGGCCAGGAGCTCCTTGCACCAAATGCACACATACGCCATCTGCCCGTAGGGCAGGTAATCATCCATGCTGCATTGGGTGCAATAAACTGGATAGCCCCCACTCTCTTGCTGGACTTCTGCCTGCACTCTCTTTTTACTCCTGCAGCTCGTTCCTTTATTGACGTTTTGTTTTTATCACGGGGTGTTTTGGGCTTTAAGCTTAAAGAATGTTAAGTGTATGTAGCCTCCCCACACACACACACATACTCTCCCTCTACACTCCCTCGCAAAACTCCCCTGTTAGCCACTCCTATAAATCCCCCCCCCTTCCACTCTGATCTAGGGGCAAGAGAAACTAGCTAGGTTCTCTGCTTCTGAAATGAATATCAGTCTAGGGGCTGGTCCACACTAACCCCCCAGTTCGAACTAAGATACACAACTTCAGCTACGTGAATAATGTAGCTGAAGTCGAAGTACCTTACTTCAAACTACAAGGTACTTACCGCGGGTCCACACGCGGCAGGCAGGCTCCCCCATCGACTCCGCCTACTCCTCTTGCAGAGCAGGAGTACTGGCGTCGACGGCGAGCACTTCCGGGATTGATTTATCGCGTCTAGACAAGACGCGATAAATCGACCCCAGAAGATCGATTGCTTGCCACCGAACCCAGAGGTAAGTATAGACGTACTCTCAGTGAAAAACTGCTGACAAAACTACTACGTTAATAAAGGATTTCTCCACTTTTGTGACCACTCATGGATGTAACCTTCTGTTCTCATTTTCTCTACATGTCTGAACCCCCTCCCACTTCGGCTGTTCTCCATCCCTCTGAAAGACAGACAGTTCATTTTCTGTTGTGTATTTCCATTGTCACTCAGCCTTGTGTCTTCCTTGTTGTTTTGCTCTGAATTTTATCCTGTAATTCATCTAAAAAGAACTAAATTAAATGTTTGTTTGAAAAGTACTTTGCTTTTTACCATGCTGTATCGCACTGATCTACTGAGATCAATACCTGCAGTTAGCTTGGCCCAGCTGTGATCCTGTCAGTTCTCCCAAACTATGCAACATAGGACCAGCATAGAATGGGAGGGTTCCAAGAAACACCAGCTTGTTTCTGGACATGGTGCTGGTGATTCAGTAGGAGGTGCTCTTCTCTCTGAGTCAGCATTGACCCAGTGTCCCAGCCTGCTGCCAGAGAGCCCTTTTCTACCACTGGAGGGGATATTTTAGTTGTGGTGGGATGTTATTAAGATATTGGGTAAGATTTTCAAAGGCACCTTAGAGTTGGATGCCCAGTTCCCTTTGAAAATCCACCTAACTGCCCCAGGCACCTTTGAAATTCCAACCCCTTGTGATTACCTGGGCTGGATTTAAAGCATAAAGGAAAAATTTACATTGTCTATTTATGACAACAAATGCAAAGCTACCGTTGCCCATTTCAGAGAAGAAGACCAGTTAGAAAGTAGTGAAATAACGTATCTTTCCTCCCACGACCCCCATTCCTGCCACCCACCTCCCTGTTGTTCAGGCCTGTAATCTGAGTCATTTGACTCCTCCGTCTCCCTCGCCCCACATGACCACGCTGTGTCCAAATGCTGCCACTTCTTGCTCCATAGCATTTCCACACTCTGCCTTTTTCTTTCAGTCTATATTGCTCAACCCCGAGGTCCTTTCTGACTTCCCCGGTGCTCAGTTCACCCCTTCTCAGGTCCACTCAAAATGCGGCTTCCACAATCATCTTCCTGGCCTGTTGCTCTGACCATGTTATCCCCCCACTTCTGTGAAAATATTTCAACTTAAAATGTATTTTCCAGTCCCTTCCTCCCCGCCCCCTCACCATCCTTACACACACATTTTGATCAATAAAAACATGGATACAAAATACAACTTAGATGGGGCTACTATAAGGTGGGTGCATAACTGGCTGGATAACCATACTCAGAGAGTTGTTATTAATGGTTCCCAATCCTGCTGGACAGGTATAACAAGTGGGGTTCCGCAGGGGTCTATTTTGGGACCGGCTCTGTTCAATATCTTCATCAACGACTTAGATATTGGCATAGAAAGTATGCTTATTAAGTTTGCAGATGATACTAAACTGGGAGGGATTGCAACTGGTTTGGAGAATAGGGTCATAATTCAAAATGATCTGGACAAATTGGAGAAATGGTCTGAGGTCAACAGGATGAAGTTTAACAAAGACAAATGCAAAGTGCTCCACTTAGGAAGGAACAATCAGTTTCACACATACAGAATGGGAAGAGACTCTCTAGGAAGGAGTATGGCAGAAAGGGATCTAGGGGTTATAGTGGACCACAAGCTAAATATGAGTCAACAGTGTGATGCTGTTGCAAAAAAAGGCAAACATGATTCTGGGATGCATTAACAGGTGTGTTGTGAGCAAGACACGAGAAGTCATTCTTCCGCTCTTCTCTGCAATGGTTAGGTCTCAACTGGAGTATTGTGTCCAGTTCTGGGCCCCGCATTTCAAGAAAGATGTGGAGAAATTGGAGAGGGTCCAGAGAAGAGCAACAAGAATGATTAAAGGTCTTGAGAACATGACCTCTGAAGGAAGGCTGAAAGAATTGGGTTTGTTTAGTTTGGAAAAGAGAAGACTGAGAGGGGACATGATAGCAGTTTTCAGGTATCTAAAAGGGTGTCATAAGGAGGAGGGAGAAAACTTGTTCACCTTAGCCTCTAAGGATAGAGCAAGAAGAAATGGGCTTAAACTGCAGCAAGGGAGGTTTAGGTTGGATGTTAGGAAAAAGTTCCTAACCGTCAGGGTGGTTAAACACTGGAATAAATTGCCTAGGAAGGTTGTGGAATCTCCATCTCTGGAGATATTTAAGAATAGGTTAGATAAATGTCTGTCAGGGATGGTCTAGACAGTATTTGGTCCTGCCATGCAGGCAGGGGACTGGACTCGATGACCTCTCGAGGTCCCTTCCAGTCCTAGAATCTATGAATCTATAAAAATAATTAGGTGAATCAAATAAAATGTAAAGGAGGAGCTTTAAGTATGACCCATGGGCATTTCTTCAGCAGTATTAAATGTTAGCTGACATTTTTTATTTCCAGTATTCAGTAGTATCAATACATCAACATAGTACATCAAGATCATTCTAGATACTCATGTAAGCTCCTTGCAGTCTTTAATGACTTTACCTTCCCAGCATCCCTGTGAGGTAGGGACATGCTATTATTCCCATTTTGCAGCTGGGGAATTGAGGCATAGAGAGAATAATTGACTTATCCAAGGTCACATTGTGCAAGGAATTAAACCTGGATCTCCCAAGACCCACGTTAAAACCCTAACTGCTGGACTTCCTCTCAAGAGCCAGCTAATATGCAGCTGAGGTTCAACTAGTTTTATCCATCTCTAAGCTGCTTGCTTAAATACCTGTGACCTCTTTGTATGCAGTGTTGTTGCAGCCGTGGTGAGTCTCAGGATATTAGAGAGACAAGGTGGGTGAAGTAATATCTTTTATTGGACCAGAAGTTGCTTAATAAAAGATATTACTTCACCCATCTTGTCACTGTGACCTCTTAAAAAAATCTAACAAAGTGCCTCTGTGGTCCACATGGAGACATAATCCACTTTGGGGTGCCACATTGTAGGAAAGATGGGAGTGAGTCTAGAGGAAAGCATAAAAAATGATAGGTTTAGAAAACCTGATCTATGAGGAAAGGTTGAAAAACTGGGCATGTTTAGTCTTGAGAAAAGAAGACTGGGGCAGGGGGCGGGTGGGGGAGAACCTGATACCAGTCTTCAAATATGTTAAGGGCTGTTATGGTGATCAGTTGTCTTCCCTGTCCACAGAAGGTAGAACAAGAAGTGATCAGCTTAATCTGCAGCAAGGGAGATTTAGGTTCGATATTAAGAAAAACTCCCGAACTGCAAGGGTAGCTACATACTAGATTAGGTTACTTAGGGAAGTTGTGGAATCCCCATCACTGGACGTTTTTAAGAACAGCTTTTCAGCGACATGGGCTGCATGCATAGTTGTGCAGTACCTCAAGGGGCAACATTCAGAAGCAAAATGGCATCTTCCATGTGGGATGACCTCACACATACGGTGCTTGCAAGGTCATGCTGTGCTGAGAGAGCCATTTTGAAAGCATCCGCACAGTGTGACCTTGCGCACACCATATGTGTGAGGTCACACTGTGTGCAGGATGCCATTTTGTAGAGCAAAATGGTGCAGAGCCAGACACGTTCAGGAGCTGGACAGAATTGTCCTGAAGGCCAGATCCAGCCCACAGGCCGCCAGTTGGACCACCCTAGATCACTTGTCAGGGATGGTCTAGGCATACTTAATCCTTTCTCAGCGCAGCAGCCTGGACTAGATGACCATTGGAAATCCCTTCCGGCCTTACATTTCTATGAGTCTGTTGTGGAGTAAAATAAAAATGTAAATAAGCTGATCCAGTTCATGAAATGGCAGAAAAACCTATTTTAGACGAGATTATAATCACGGGTCTATGTCCCACCTCAGTTCTTACCTCAAGAACAAATTCACTATTGTGCTTCTGAGATTAGAATCATAGAAACATTGGGCTGGAAGGGACCTCAAGAGGTCATCTAGTCCAGTCCTGCACTCAAGGCAGGACTAAGTAGCTAGACCAGAGGTTCTCAAACTGGGGGTCGGGATTCCCCAGGGGGTCATGAGGTTATTACATGGTGGGTCACAAGCTGTCAGCCTCCACCCCAAGCCCTGCTTTGCATCCAGCACTTATAATGGTGTTAAATATATTTAAAAGTATTTTTAATTTATAAGGGGGGGGTCACACTCAGAGGCTTGCTATGTGAAAGGGGTCACCAGTAGAAAAGTTTGAGAACTACTGATCTAGACCATTTAATAGAATTTATTATTAGACTCATACTTCTTTTTAAGTCCCATGCCTTATATTATTGATACAAAAACTGTGAGTGCTGCTGTCAGTTCCTCCGGTTGTGTTATAGCTGTTGGGGATGTTACAAAGACACATTAGAAGGAAATGCCTAACTTCGGCATATATCGATAGTTATGTATTTAGATATATATAGTACGTTTAAAAGCACCCATCCAGGGTCCCAGGTGCCTTTGTCATGTTACTCAAAATACAGTGAATACATCAGATAATTGCAGCAGCCTCCCCGAAACCTGGAAGGGGTGAGAAAACCCCACCCCAGCCACAATCCCAGCATTCAGCACGTCCCTCCCCAAAAGTCTATGAAAAGAGATGGGATTTGCAGTGTGCCCTCAAGCTCATAGATATGGGTGATTTCAAACCAAAGGGAGAGCAAATTCCAAAACTGGGCTATGCTCCCCCATGGAGAACATCCTGGCAGGGTAGTTCCCTCTCTTAAGTTCTAAGAGGCCTCCGGCTCTAGTGTCTCTGGTGATCTCAGTTGCAGCAGGATCGCACAGGGAGATGCTGTCTCTCAGGTAGGCAAATCTAGGCTATTTAGGGCTTTATAGGTCAATATGACCTGATGACATGCTAGGCAGCCTGGGCAGAACTTGGAGCACTTGTGTCATGTGCTGGCAGTATGAAATTCCAATTTTGGAGCAACTGCTGCATTCTTCACAACATGCCTACCTTTACTGAACAGCATGGTCTCATTGGTGTAAACGAAGAATCCTATATGCTTGGCTATGATGGAAACTAACACGGGTCATGAGCTGTCAGAGCCAGGAGTTATTTTACTCAGCAGAATCTTCTCTGCACGGCTCGTGGGATTCCACCATCTGCTTGAGGTTCACTTAAAACTTTGTTTGTGTTGAGCAAGGAGCCAGACTTGTGGTCTCTAAGGACACTAATGGGCAAAGCAAACACTGTACTTGGCATCATTCCGGGAACGAGAACAAAGAGGCAGGTTGTAGACTTGTTTTCGAACAAGAAGATAGTGAGAGATCTAAAACAACAGGAAAGCCAAGTTGTGCAAGATCGTACAGTGCGTCCCCAAAAGCAGTAAACATAATTAAAATGATTTAGCTCGTAGCAAAAAATAAATGTGCTACTTATGTCCACACCAAAAGTCATAGCTACATTAATGCATCTTCTGTGGTGTGTTAACCCTTTTCTACTATGCAAGCCATCTCTCCAGGAATAATCTCTTTCTATACAGTGCATACTCAGTTCAGACTTTTTCCTTTCTTCACCAAAAAAAAATCCTTCATGGCAGTTTCCTGGCTCAACAGATAAAAGCTGAGGAGTACAAGATGGTTTTCAAAACTATAAAACAAATTTTCAGTGACTATTTCAGTTAGTGACTACTGCAAAGCTGTAACCATTTAGCCCGCTAAAGATGTTCCCAAAAACTTGCTCAGCATGATAACACAGGGCTGAGAGCCAAGGCTGAGGTAATACAGTAATTACTTTACCAACACAATAGCTGAGCCAAAAGAAAAATGCAGTCCAAATCACTTTTAATTGAAAGTGATTATTGAATTTTAGAATACCCTGACCAGGCTTTGAAGACCTGTTTTCCTCTTCCCCATCTATACCTCCGACATGACTGTTCCCATTAAAATGGGCTGGGGATATGGTAAAGAAATTCCATGTGGAGATGATTGCTGAAGCAAAAATGAGTAGGCGGTTCGGACACCATACAAATGTTTATTATTTATAGCATTAAAAGCAGGCAGAGAGTAGGGTTTCCCTCACTGAATTCCAGCCAACACTAATGGCGTCGGTCATCCCCATGTCATCTGCTGTCTCTGTGCCATGCCCTGTAGCCATGGGAAGGCAAGAGAGGACTCCTGGTTTGCTCCCTGGAGTGTATGTAACTATGTCTTTAAGATTTTGTTGTCAGTTGAACTGTGCCTTTAAATTTCTAGGAGTCTGCTGGAGACAGCTTCCATTTTGTGTTTGGTTTTGATGGTGCCTGTTATAGAGGCTGCTTGCACTATGCTCTCTCTCATGCAGCCTTTACATTCATTCTTCCTTGCTTGATGGCTCTCTTAGGACCAGATCCCCAGCTGTTGTAGGCTGAAGTAAATGGGGCTATGCCAATTTATGCCAGTTGTTGATCTGGCCTGAAGTACATGGTTAGTCTTTGTGTAGGAAAAACATAATATTGCCCTTTTGGGTTTCCCTTTTGCGAACATGGGCTGCTAACAGGGAGTTTTGCAAGGGAGTTCTCCCGGTGAAGGAGGAGCAATACAGCACCCTTTTGGGGTAAGTGACTGTCTGTAGTGTGTGTTTGTGTTTGGGGGTTACTTGCTGTGTGCTGAGCTTGTGTTTGTCAGTCTGGTTGGTTGGTTGAAGGACTGTGTGCTGTGGCTGGTAGCTGGAAGCTGTGAGCTTCAAAGGAAGGTTTGAAAGCTAGAAGCCTCCGGTAAGTGGCTGAGCCTTAATCAGTGGGCGGGGCATTCATACAGGCCAGGGCTTTATAAAGCAGCACACAAGCGACCAGGGAGCTTTTGCTAACAGGGAGTTTCGCAAGGGAGTTTGGAAGGGGAGTGGGAAGGGGCGAGGGTCCCTTGTCGGTTCTATCTGTTTTCCCTTTCTTCCCCTTAAAACCTAAAACTTCTTGCTTAAACAACCCTTTCAGCGGGCAGGGGGCTACAGACGTGAATTTGACAGAGGGAGGCTTACGATGGTTAGGAAGACCCGCAACACCTGTGCCAGCACTGCTTCTGTCTCCTCCACCTGTGCCTGTAGCCAGACAGAGCGCCTGAGCAAGGATGCTTCTACCCGGATCCTGGTGTCGTTTTGCAGAGACTGTAACTTGCAATTTCCACTTACTGATCTCCAGGCTGGGGGGACCATCCAATGTGAAAGGTGCCTGTGGTGGAATCTCTCTGGCCGCAGGTGGGAGAGCTACAGGAGGAGGTGGCTAGGTTGAGGAGCATCCGAATCCACGAGCAATTCCTGGACAGTGTCCATGTGGAGACAGCTGAGGTAGCTGTCCCAGTACACAGGACTGCTGATACATCACTGGTGGAGGAGGAGATGGCTCAGGGTGGACACTGGCAGCTGGTTACTTCTGGCAGCAGGCAGTGCTCCACCCCTGCTCCGAACCCTCCCGCTGTGGTAATAGGTAACTGTTATGCTCTTCTTGATACAGGAAAGAAGGCATCACCCCCTACAGTAAAGGAGGAGAAGCCTCGTACCCCTAAGGCTGGGAGGTCTGCTGCCACCACTGCGAATAGGAAACGTAGGGTAGTGGTGGTCGGAGACTCTCTGCTGAGGGGGACGGAGGCGCCCAGGTGTCGCCCTGACATTTCATCCCGGGAGGTATGCTGCCTGCCGGGAGCCCGTATCCGAGACGTTACGGAGGCATTGTCGAGGATTATCCAGCCCTCTGACTACTACCCCATGCTACTCATCCATGTGGGCACAAATGATACTGCACGGTGTGACACTGATCGGATCAAGAGTAACTACAGGGCTCTGGGAGTACGGGTGAAGGAGTTTGGAGCGCAGGTAGTATTCTCTTCGATTCTTCCTGTCAGAGGTAGGGGCCCGGGCAGAGACAGATGCATCATGGAGGTGAATGCCTGGCTGTGAAGATGGTGTCGCCAGGAGGGCTTTGGCTTCCTAGACCACGGGATGCTATTCGAGGCAGGACTGCTAGGCAGAGATGGCGTTCACCTTTCGAGGAGGGGAAAGACCCTATTTGGACACAGACTGGCTAACCTAGTGAGGAGGGCTTTAAACTAGGTTCGACGGGGACAGGTGAGCAAAGCCCACAGGTAAGTGGGGAACATGGAGACCTGGGAGATGGGTCGGAAATGAGAGGGAGTGTGGGCTATATTGGCAGAGGGAAAGGAGGGTCAGGACAAAACTGGGAGGAAAGATCAAACCAGTATCTTAGATGCCTATATACAAATGCGAGAAGTATGGGTAATAAGCAGGAAGAACTGGAAGTGCTAATAAATAAATACAACTATGATATTGTTGGCATCACTGAAACTTGGTGGGATAATACACACGATTGGAATGTTGGTGTGGATGGGTACAGCTTGCTCAGGAAGGATAGACAGGGGAAAAAGGGAGGAGGTGTTGCCTTATATATTAAAAATGTACACACTTGGACTAAGGTACAGATGGACATAGGAGACGGAAGTGTTGAGAGTCTCTGGGTTAGGCTAAAAGGGGTAAAAAACAAGGGTGATGTCATGCTAGGAGTCTACTACAGGCCACCTAACCAGGTGGAAGAGGTGGATGAGGCTTTTTTAAAATAAATAACAAAATCATCCAAAGCCCAAGATTTGGTGGTGATGGGGGACTTCAACTATCCGGATATATGTTTGGAAAATAACACAGCGGGGCACAGACTATCCAACAAATTCTTGGACTGCATTGCAGACAATTTTTTATTTCAGAAGGTTGAAAAAGCTACTAGGGGGGAAGCTGTTCTAGACTTGATATTATACAAATAGGGAGGAAGTTGTTGAGAATTTGAAAGTAGAAGGCAGCTTGGGTGAAAGTGATCATGAAATCATAGAGTTTGCAATTCTAAGGAAGGGTAGAAGGGAGAACAGCCAAATAGAGACAATGCATTTCAGGAAGGCGGATTTTGGTAAGCTCAGAGAGCTGATAGGTAAGGTCCCATGGGAATCAAGACTGAGGGGAAAAACAACTGAGGAGAGTTGGCAGTTTTTCAAAGGGACACTATTAAGGGCCCAAAACAAGCTATTCCGCTGGTTATGAAAGATAGAAAATGTGGCAAAAGACCACCTTGGCTTAACCACGAGATCTTGCATGATCTAAAAAATAAAAAGGAGTCATATAAAAAATGGAAACTAGGACAGATTACAGATTACATTGGAGAAATGGTCTGAGGTCAACAGGATGAAGTTTAACAAAGACAAATGCAAAGTGCTCCACTTAGGAAAAAAAAATCAGTTTCACACATACAGAATGGGAAGAGACTGTCTAGGAAGGAGTACGGCAGAAAGGGATCTAGGGGTTATAGTGGACCACAAGCTAAATATGAGTCAACAGTGTGATGCTGTTGCAAAAAAAGCAAACATGATTCTGGGATGTATTAACAGGTGTGTTGTGAGCAAGACACGAGAAGTCATTCTTCCGCTCTACTCTGCTCTGGTTAGCCCTCAACTGGAGTATTGTGTCCAGTTCTGAGCACCGCATTTAAAGAAAGATGTGGAGAAATTGGAAAGGGTCCAGAGAAGAGCAACAAGAATGATTAAAGGTCTTGAGAACATGACCTCTGAAGGAAGGCTGAAAGAATTGGGTTTGTTTAGTTTGGAAAAGAGAAGACTGAGAGGGGACATGATAGCAGTTTTCAGGTATCTAAAAGGGTGTCATAAGGAGGAGGGAGAAAACTTGTTCACCTTAGCCTCTAAGGCTAGAACAAGAAGCAATGGGCTTAAACTGCAGCAAGGGCGGCCTAGGTTGGACATTAGGAAAAAGTTCCTAACTGTCAGGGTGGTTAAACACTGGAATAAATTGCCTAGGGAGGTTGTGGAATCTCCATCTCTGGAGATATTTAAGAGTAGGTTAGATAAATGTCTATCAGGGATGGTGTAGACAGTATTTGGTCCTGCCATGCGGGCAGGGGACTGTACTCGATGACCTCTCGAGGTCCCTTCCAGTCCTAGAATCTATGAATCATCCTTCTCTACGCCATAATTATAGATTCTTCTGTATCCTGCAGCCTCAATTACACATGTAGGGACCCACTTACGCAGAGTAAGCAAGAGGACAACCAGGCACTTGGTCTCATCTGTAACTCCAAATGCTTTGGCTTATCTCAGTAGCCCATTTCTACTCACCCTCCCCCCACCATCACTCCCCCAGCAAGATCCAGTAACAATATTACAACAATCTGCGGTTCTAGTATCATTCAAGCTCACAGCGGAAAGCTCTTTTTAAACAGTCATTAATTAAGCTGTACAACACCTGTGGGGATAAGCAAGGCCTTGCTTGCCACTGAAAAGCAACTGCTTGGTGGAGCTACAACCATCCAATTAAAATATCAGTCTGTCCATTATTACATATGCATTATTATTACACATCTAGGGGGTTCCCCTCACCATGGTATGTAGGTGATGATTATTACAGTGCTGCCGAGAGGCCCTGCATGAGACTGGAACCTCGTTGTGCGAGGCGCAGGGCATAGGGGTAGTAAGAGACTATCCTTGCCCTGAAGAGCTTGTAATCTAAACAGACAAAAGAAGGATGGGAGAAGGGATCCCCTATTTTCCAGATGGGGAATTGAGGCATGCATTAATAGGGGGTGGCCCCCATCAAAGTCAGTGGAAGTTTTGCCATTTGCTTCAGAGGCCAGGATTTCACTCCAAATCTCATTGAAACCATTAAAGACTCCCAGTGGGCTTTGAATCCGGCCCCTTCTTGGTCCATCTCGCAAGGACACATACGAAGTTCATGATAGAGTGAGGACCTGAACCCGAGTCCCTCTTCAGTGCCATCATTTCTCTCAGTACATTTTAATTAACTCCTAAAGCTAAAAAACTGTACTAAGCATTTGAGTGAATAGAATAGTTGGTCATATTATTGGGCAGAAAGACAGTACAACTGCTGGTTCCCTCTAGCACCGCAAAGAGCATCCCACGATGACTGCCCACTCTTCTGGTTATGAGGGAAAGGAGTATCAAGTGCTGTGAAGAAAAGCTGGCAAACTCTTTGCTGTTCTGCTGCTCTCAATATCATCTTCTACCAATCCATTCCCTTCCTAGTGTTTGGACAGAGTGTGACGGCACAACAGCTAGCAGGAGGGACACATAGGGATGACAGTTTAAAAGCAACTAGAAGTGAAAGAGGGTGGGGATGATATATATGGAGATTGGGGAAGGATTAATTACAGCAAAGATAAGACACTTGGAATCCTTCCAACTTCTGTAACATATACAGAGGGCTATGCAAAAAATCTCACAAAGAGAGAAATCAAATGGCACTTTAAAAAAGCAAGCGGAAAAGTTGTGGCTGGAATTAGGATTTTTTAACAGGCTGCTTTAAAGAGGAACTAGTAATGGCATGAACCTTTCACCACCTGTTCAGATTAAAGCCAGAACAGTAGGGGCTGGAAGGCGCTGCCACCTGATGGCTGTCCAATGGCACTTGTAAAACGTGATGAGTGACAACGTGTCACCTCCTCAGCAATAAGAACGGAACGTTAAGGAGGTACTTCCCAGCTGGAAGAGAGAGAGATGCAGCTGTCAGTTGCAAAATGGCCACTTTTGGGCTGCAGCTCTTGGCTCAGCCAAATTTAAAGAGCCAGTCCCAGAAAGGCATGCTGGGAAAATGATCCTGTACTGTATGGAGAATTAGAGTAGCACATGCTGTTGGGATATGGGCTACTTTGCTGTTGTGCCTGTCACTATACCACAGGCTAGTTTAGTCATTAGTGGAGAGGTGGCCACACTACACCCCGAAAAGGACTATTGTTTGGCAACCTGATTGGTTGGATTAGCATCAGCAGTGAGGCTAAGAATCGAACAGGCATGGAGACTTCCATAAAGGGAAGAGGGGTCAGTGGTTTTAACGATTATATATTCAACCGCAGCTAGAGGCCAAAGGTGCTGTACAAACATATAGTAAGTGTCAGTCCCAGGTCAAAGAGATGGCCATCTTGGTGCTCAGTTATTAGGCTGCTGTTCTTATTCATTAACCATCCATTGTATGTACATATGCGCCCCCACATTGTCATAGTATGTGAGCACCTCTCAACGTAGGATGTATTTATCCTCGCATGTGGGGTAGGGACGTGCTACTGTTCTCATTTTATATATGGGGAACTGAAGCACCCAGAGACTAAGTGACTTGCTCAGATCACAAACGAAATCTGTGGTGGAGGAGGAAATGGAGTCCAGGTCTCCCAAGGCTCAGGACAGCACTCTAGCCACCAAAGCATCCTTCCCATTAGGTTCCTACTGTAGATGGATCTAAAAGACAACACATACCAGTGGCCATAGGTGCTGGAACTAGGGGTGCTGCTGCACCCCCTAGCTTGAAGTGGTTTCCATTATATTCAGGGTTTACAGTTTAGTTCAATGGCTCTCAGCACCCTCACTATGTAGACTGTTCCAGCACCCCTGAATACCAGGTTGACAAGATGAATAAGTGGACTGGGGTGCAGGCAGTAATAAAACTATCAATTTTGTTTGAATTTTAATCCAAATCGGAAGCCATTTTGTATTTAGGAGGCAGCTGACCTAAGGGGTTCTTTATTACGTAGCACATCATGCAGCACAAGTAATACCCTCACCAGTACTGGGAGCTGCTGTTCTAAACATGGCTTTAGCCTTCTGACCTCTCCACCAACACACTTTGTCCCTATAACAGGGTGTGGCAATCAGAGTCTACAGGGTTTGTTTTGATGAAAGCCTATTCAAAAATGTGTTAGTGATCTCACAGGACTGCACTGGAGAAGAACTGTGGACATAAGACTCGTAGAGAAATTATGACCATAAACGAAAAATATGGAGTCTGCTCCTGCAAACTGCTCCATGCAGGCAGGGCCCTATTGAGGGCAAGGGGCTCTGCATGGACACAGGAGTGTGTTGGAGGCAGTTTGCAGGATTGGGGCCTTCGATCAGAGTCCCTCATTTTTGCCATTTTTAACATAACCTAACTTTGTTTTTGGAAAATGTCCAGCCTTCCCCCGCCCTAATGGTAGACATGCTAATCTTCTCGCTCTGCACTTTTCTGAGCTCTTTGCTTGTTAACTGAGTAATCTGTCACCAGCCACTAGATGCACAAAAGATGTGAACTCCCAGCATGACTCATAGAATCATAGAAGATTTGGGTTGGAAGAGACCTTAGGAGGTCATCTAGTCCAACCCCCTGCTCAAAGCAGGACCAATCCCAACTAAATCATCCCAGCCAGGGCTTTGTCAAGTTGGGCCTTATCTCCTCATCGAAGTGAGGTGTGAAATTTAGAGCCTAGAATTAGGACCATCTAAAAGGTAGTATCATCAAACAATCTAGAAGGAACATTCAGCAGGAATCAGATCTTCCTACTACACTTTAGGGAGGAGGCTGGGGTTACTCCATCTCAACACACTTCCTGTTTTAAATCCCCACCTCAGACTGCCTTCCCTGCAGTATCAGCAACATGCTTGCTTGATCTCCAACCTAAAAAAGTGCATATGGATTCATTTAACTTGCTGTTGCCCAATGAATCCACCAGCATGGGATGTGTGGCATGACAAGGCTTGCGTCCGTCCATCGGAGACTCATTCCCCCTTTTATTACATGCCTGGGGTACTCCAAGGGATTGCCACACCGTCACTATGCTAATGATCTGTCACGTCTTATTCTTCATTGCATGGGCCAGTAAATCACTTCCATGGATGTCCCAAAGTAGGCCTGAGGGCAGGTGAATGGACTGGGGGAAATGGCTGATGAGCCACAGGGCCAGGAAAATAAAAAGCAGGAAAGACCTCTCCATAGAACTGCAGAGGGAGACAAAGATGCACTTGGACCAAACGTTCCAGTGGGAGGGAGAGAAAATGAGGCCCACTTATGACAGCAGGATTTACCTATCTTTTTAGTACCCATTTTAGTGCCTGATGGGTTCTGTTCCCTGAAATGCGTGAGCAGAGATCAGTCATGTTTGTATGTCCTGCAGCTCCTGAGAATTATACAAATATCACTGAGCTGTCAGATCCAGTCCCAGCCCACATCAAGTGCTTTGGTGCCCCTGGGAGGAGACTAGAAATTATGAAAGGGGATCGCTCACAGTTTATTTGTTCTTTCCCAAATAACATGGTCACCTTTGCAAGTCGTTCAATTTGTGTCATTAAATATTGAGCCACTCCTTATTCCCTCACCTCTCACCCAGCAGCTTTATTTTATTAGGTGAATTTATTGCTGACAAAAGGTGTCAGATTATCAGCCCCGAAGGCTCTGATTACTCACTGAAGTACCATAACGCGATACATATGGAGCAGTATCATTTTCCTCTGCCATTACTAAAGAACCAAACACAAAATGAAACAAGCCCCAAATGACTCCAGTCTACAGCTGCATTTTCAGACTCAACAATACTAACCCTCAGAAGAACAGAGCCAACCCCGCCCCCCCACCACTACCCACCAAAATCCAAATGCTACTTAAATCTCTAGACAGAAACCTAGGCATGCAACATACAAGTTGCTGGAAAATCTGGATTTGAACTCACAACAGTATCCTGTTCCCAAAATATAAAGTAAACAATGGGGCTAGTCTCAGTTTTTCATCTAATGTTCCATTGTCTAAGGAACTTCTTCCAGGACATTTGAAATGTCCCAGTTTTGCATTTCAACAATCAGACCTTTTTTTTTTAATAGCTATAGTTTCTTCAAGATATATTTTGAAGAATTTGCTTTGTATTTCCAGGAACTAACAGTCCAATGGAACTAGGGTTCAGTAATGGACAATGTTTGGAGTGAAGAGAGAGTCGAATGAATGTAGATGTTGTCCGATCTGTACTTTCGCTCAAAAACATATGTTCAGTGTGTCATAATAAACTCACCCCGATGCAAGACTACGGGGGAAAACCTTCCTCTCTGAGAAATGTGCAGCGGTTGCCACTGAGTCAGAAGCTGCCAGTAGTGATACTCACAAGCATTTTTTAAGAATGTACTTTTGTGGGAGTATTTCAGAATCTTCAAAAAATGTCACCACAAAAATGACCCAGTTTTTGCTTTCAATCATATGGTCACCATCAGGGCCGGCTCCAGGTTTTCTGTGGCCCCAAGTGGGAAAAAAAACAAAAAACAAACAGACGCAGCAGCGCGATCGCACAATTCCACTCTTCGGTGGCAGATCCTTCGCTCCGAGAGGGACTGAGGGACCCGCCGCCGAATTACCGCCAATCGGAATGGTGGTGGTGGTGGAGGGTCTGGCTGGAGTCAGGGGACAAAGAGACTTGGCTGGGGCGGCGCATGACTACCATGATGGCTTGGAGAAGCTGAAGACCCTCACTGGAGTGAGAGAAGATAGGAGCCCAAATGACTGGACAACAGAGTAGACGATTCACATAAAGTAGAATAAAAAATAGAAAAAATAATACATTTATAAAAAGTGCAAAATAAATTTAAAATAGTAATAATGAATAAAATACAAAAATATTAACAGACTTAAAAAAAGTAAAATAATAAAAACTGAAAAATAAAAGAATTGTAAAATACATAAAAACCATAAAAGGGGAAATAAAATAAAATGAAACTTAAAATATATATATAAACAACAATAAAATCAAAAAGGAAATACAAGTAAAATATATTAAAAAGGTAAAAATATAACTATTAAGAAAAAACACACACAAAAAGAAAGAAAAAAGAAGTACAATTGTAAAACCGAGGGCGAGAGTCCATGGGGCTTGTGCTCCCATATCATAGGTGAGGAGCTCTGGTGTGTGCCCCCGTATCCCCCTCTCTGCCCCCCATGTGCAGGGGCGGCTCCAGGCACCAGCGCAGCAAGCGCCTGCCTGGGGCGGCAAGCCGTGGGGTGCCGTCTGCCGGTCGCCCTGAGGGCGGCAGTCAGGCTGCCTTCGGCGGCATGCCTGCGGGAGGTCCCCCGGTCCCGAGAGGCGCCCCTGCTCTTACACACCCCAAATACTTTGTCCAGCACCTCCCAAATACCATCTCCCAGTACACACACACCCCTCCAGCACCTCAAAATACCCCCTTGAGCTCACCCCCCCGCAGCAGTGGCCTCTATTAGGGAACTTGAAATACAGGTGGGGTCACCCCAGATACAGTTGAATTTTAAAAGCAGGTGTTTCTGTTCTCCCTCATGGTGTGACCACAACGGGGACAGGCTCTGGAAGTCTCAATGAGCTACAATCCCAGCTGGGACCCCAGAGGACAGTTCCAGGAGGGCGGGGTGATTCCCTGCATAGCCCGGGCAGAGGCAGCGTTGCCCTTTTCTCTCCCCTCATTCCGAAGGCTTGGCCCGGACCCATGTCACGGTTGTGTGAGCTGGGTACACGCTAGGAAAAGCCCTGAGGCCCCCCACTCAGGCTGGTGCAGAGAGGGGAGCAGAGCCCGGAGGCCTCCAGCCTGGCTCTCTCTCCTTCCCCTCTCCACCTAGTACCTTGTGTACCCCGCTGCGGCTGGGCTGAATCTCGCCCCAGGGGGCCCAATCGAGAGACACCTCGTCTCTCTCTCGCTCTCCCGGGGGTCTCTCCTGGAGTCAGTGTCACCGTCCACTGACGGAAGAGGTGCCTGGCGGTTGCGGGGAGTCTCGCTTGCTCAAGTGGAGATGACTCCGTCCAAGGCAGAGTGGCGCCTGCCGACATTCCCCGCTCCGGCGGGGTCTGTCCACCAGCTACCTCGTCCCTGGAGCGCAGAGTCTCGCCTCTGCCCCACACGGAGGGAGCCCTCATTGCTCAGTGTGTAACAGGGGGGTCGCTTAGCCTCCTGTACAACACGAGCAAGAGCCTTGTGTCCAGCAAGTATAAATGGGAGTGGTTCCCCCCGGGCTTTGTCTGTGGGTCCAGAAGCCTGGGAGGGCGCCGCCCCTCACTCCCAGGCTGGGGTGGCCGCATGGCCGGAGTGAGACTGCTGTCTAGCCCTGTCCACATGGGCAGGGCCGGCTCCAGGTTTTCAACCGCCCCAAGCAGCAAAAAAAAACAAACAAAAAAAAAGGCGCAGTTGCGCGATCGCACCATTCCACTCTTCGGTGGCAGGTCCTTCGCTCCGAGAGGGACTGAGGGACCCGCCGCCGAATTACCGCCAATCGGAATGGTGATGGTGGAGGGTCTGGCTGGAGTCAGGGGACAAAGAGACTTGGCTGGGGCGGCGCATGATTACCTTGATGGGTTGGAGAGGCTAAAGATCCTCACTGGAGTGAGAGAAGATAGGAGCCCAAATGACTGGACAACAGAGTAGATGATTCACATAAAGTAGAATAAAAAATAGAAAAAATAATACATTTATAAAAAGTGCCTCTCTCTTCCAGAGCCTGGCCCCGTTGCGGTCACACCATGAGGGAGAACAGAAACACCTGCCTTTAAAATTCAACTGTATCTGGGGTGACCCCACCTGTATTTCACGTTCCCTAATAGAGACCACTGCTGCGGGGGGGTGAGCTCGAGGGGGTATTTCGAGGTGCTGGAGGGGTGTGTGTGTACTGGGAGATGGTATTTGGGAGGTGCTGGACAGAGTATTTGGGGTGTGTAAGAGCAGGGGCGCCTCTCAGGACCGGGGGACCTCCAGCAGGCATGCCGCCGAAGGCAGCCTGACTGCCGACCTCAGGGCGACCAGCAGACTGCACCCCGCGGCTTGCCGCCCCAGGCAGGCGCTTGCTGTACTGGTGCCTGGAGCCGCCCCTGGTCACCGTACCTAAACAGTTCTTTCTTACTAGCAGATCACCACCCCAAACTCCGTAAAATAGGCAGGACACAGACAAACCTTTGTGAATCATGACTCCTTCACACCAGAACACAGCAAGAAGATGGTTCTGCTGGCATTGGTGGATGGCTTTCTTTTGGACTTGAACAGAAAACTACCGGCCATGCTACTGCTTTGTAATAAAGTTTTCTGAGAGTAAAAAGAAGAACAGGAGTACTTGTGGCACCTTAGAGACTAACAAATTTATTAGAGCATAAGCTTTCGTGGACTACAGCCCACTTCTTCGGATGCATCCAAAGAATTCTTCGGATGGCTGTAGTCCACGAAAGCTTATGCTCTAATAAATTTGTTAGTCTCTAAGGTGCCACAAGTACTCCTGTTCTTCTTTTTGCGGATACAGACTAACACGGCTGTTACTCTGAAACTTTTCTGAGAGTATTATTCTTGTCCATGATTATCAGTCCTTGGACTTTCCATACCAGCTAGGGTCTCAGTGGTGATGGTACTTTGGGCTAGAGACAGCTGCTTCCTAATTCCTTCTGCATAAGCCACTGTCTGGCTGTTAACAACTTTTGTCAGTATAGCCCTTGGTCACTATGCAACTGGTAACCTCTAGGTCTGTAAAGCTCCATCTAGTCTTGTGCCAGTTGAATAATATTCATATGGATTTTAGATATCTGGTCAGAACTTGAGCATACCTTTATTACACCTCCGAATAAGTACAGTAGTGAGGATATTAAACCAGATGGGCTGCTATAAACAGCTAAAATACTGAAAGACTCAGTTCTGAAACCAATATTAGCCTGAAAACACTATCTTGACATAAGGAGACATAGTTTATCATTTGTATGGCTAAAAAGGGGATACAGAGCAACATCTGTGTTCTGTTTGCTAATTTTGCTTTGCAAATATATTCCAGCAGTACATACCACAAAAGAGTCTTAAAGAATAACAATTGGTGGCAAATTAAATACAGAACAAACAAACACTGAGCTATAATTGATTCCACCCTCAGTGAGGTGGAGGGACAAATTCTTCACATAGTTCTCCCCAATGTTATTTGTTTATCCAATAATGTTATTTATTGTTTACCTACAACATTATGGTATTTACTCTGGAAAAAGTCTGCTTCTAATGCCAGAGCTGTTTTAGGAAATTCAGAAATTAAGGGCTTTATTCTGACCTCATTTACATCACCGTAACTCAGCAGTAACTCCACTGACGTTGTTGATTGAGCTACACTGCTGTAAAAACCAGTTAATGAGATCAGAACTCAGTGCAGACTGCCTTTCAATAAGGATACTTAGCACTTACATAACTTCACTGTACATCTTCAAGGTATTTTGCAAAACACTGGTTGTGGGACATTGGTCAATTTCCCTCTCTGTTCCTCATGTATCAGAGGGGTCGCCGTGTCAGTCTGGAGCTGTAAAGAGTGACAAAGAGTCCTGTGGCACCTTATAGACTAACAGACGTATTGGAGCATAACCTTTCATGGGTGAATACCCATTGCATCTGACGAAGTGGGTATTCACCACGAAAGTTTATGCTCCAATACGTCTGTTATAGCCTAGAAGGTGCCACAGGACTCTTTGTCATCTGTTCCTCAGTTTTCCCTATCTGAAAATTGGGATAATGGTACTCACTAACCTTTTTAAAATGCTTTGAGATTGTGACGGGCTCCATCAGGCCTTCTCTGCTCCATGCTGATGGCATCTGCACTCTGATATCCCCTTGCTCAGGCTAAACTACCAACAAGACTTAGTCCTCCAGAGGTCTAGATGGCCAGGAGGAGACACTGACCAATCAGGAGCCAACAGACCAGTTAAGAAGACTTGCTTGCTTTCTCTCAGGAGCAATGCTCAGTGAGAGTGGGACAGAGGGGGAGATCCTCAGTGCCAGCCCAGAACCCCAGCACCAGGTCAAGGCCTGGCCTTCAAGCACTGCAACTAAGCACTTGCCATTGAGGTTTTGTTTTCTTGTTTAAAGGCTCAGACAACCACAGTCTGAGTTTATTTTTATTTAACTGGGTAGAGACTGGCGCCGAGCTTACAGCACATGCTATCCTACTCTAAGCAGGCAGCCACAACTTGTGGACTTAGGCAGGGAGTGCCTGCAGTATCATGCTTGGCCCTGCAGGGGGTGCTACAGAGCAGCCCCGCCTTGACAGAGATCCATGGATGAATAGCACCCTACTATCTGCTAAGCATTGGTAATTGAGGCCTGGTCTACACTACAGAGTTAGTGTAACCCACACACCTCCTGGGTGTGGTGTTCTGTCCCCTCTAGTGGCACTGAGACCACTTAGAGAGAGAAGTAAAATGAGTCTGCTCCTACAGCCTTAGCTAAGCTAAGCTTTATGCACTAAGCTCCAGAGGCCTCAGGTTCGATCCCGCCCGCCAACGACCAGGCTCTGTCAACGTTACATCGACATAAGGCAGCTTATGTCGACCTAATTATGTCAGTGTCCATACTACAGCCTTGCTCCCACCGATGTAAGTGCCCCACTACACCGACATAATAACTCCACCTCCACAAGAGGCATAGCGCTTATGTCAGTATAGTTAGGGTGACCTAGTGTCCATTTAAACATTGTGTTACTTACATCAGCTGTTAGCTGTCATTCTTGTCAATTTCACAGCTCCACTCTGCAGCAGATGGCTCACAGCTGGAGCTGTGAAATTGACAAGAAAGGCTAGTAGGCTCCCTACTATGAAATTGAGCCCAAAACTTGGCTTATAGCTCTCCCCCCACCCAACCTAATCCTCACACTGCCATTGTGGCAAAGGGAAGTTTTATTATCCCCATTTCACAGATGGGAAAGTGGGACAAATTGGTTAAGATCAAAATTTTCAAATATAGCTGCCTTCTTGTAGGGCTCTAACCCCAGAGTGAGGCAGCTCTGGGTGGGGTGATTTTCAGAGCAGGTGAGTTCCTGCACTTCCCATTTCCCACTCAGTTAAAATGGGCTGAGTCAGTGGAGCTGAGAAGCCAGTTTCCACTGACAAAGTGAGTCAGTGGCACAGTCAATATCAGAACATAGGGGGATTCTGATTCCCCGCCTGAGCGCAATCTGCTCGACCATAAATGAATAGGGAGCTGATCCCACAAGCCCCCTGGAATCAGTGCAGCCAAGCCGGGATTTTCAAAGAAGCCCAAGGGAGTTGGGGTCCTTGCTCTCTTTGAAATTCCCAGCCACAATGCCTAGCACACTCTGTGGAGGGAAAACAAAGTAGCCTAAATGCTCATAGAATCACACAAATTATATATGGAAAAGTGCAGCTGTGTCACAGCTGTACCCCCCCTGCGCCAGCAGCTTTGTCCCTTATTGTGTGTTTTCTGGGGCTTTGTCCAGTCCACTTTTAAATCTCTCAGACAGTGAGCTTCCATCAGCAAGTACAGAGAGTGTCCGTGAAAGCATCTCTTTTTTTCCCTAATATACATTCTCTGTATGTTAGACTAAAGCTATTCGGCCACACCCCCAATAGAACTCCAGAAGAGCAATGAAATTCTCTACCCCAGGAGAGTGACATGAGTTCATATCTTGCCTCTTAAAGGGCACTATAAACGACACATTTTTGGGAACAATAACAGGTTCTTCCTCCCATAGATGGCTCTCTCTAAAGAAGACCCACACAATAAAACCCATCAAGGGAAGAGCTCAGGCATTCATCTCACCAGGATGATATGGAAATGCTAAGGTATTTGGTACCTAGATAACATGGCAACTGGCATGCTAGATAGAATGAAAATGCCACACCATGTAACTGGTCATAATATGACAATGGCTTGTACAACATATGGGTGGAAACCTACTCCCTCAACACCGCTCACATGAACACATTTGTCCCACAACGTGACAAGGCAATCAAACATAGTGGTGGGATCAATCCAGCAAAGGAAGACTCCATATCTTATTTTTATGCTTCTGGGATGACTACTTAAACAACATGATTGGAATAACAGAGACTTGGTGGGGTAACTCACATGACTGGAGCACTGTCATGGATGGGTATAAACTGTTCAGGAAGGATAGGCGGGGAAGAAAACCTGGAAGAGTTGCACTGTATGTAAGAGAGTCACAAGGGAGCATTCTGGGATAGCTCCCGGAAGCCAATAATGTCAAATTGTGTCCACAATACCTTTAACCCGGGATTGCGATCTCAATTTAAGCGCTAACTCCACTTGCCCAGGTGGAGTACAGAAATCGGATTAAAGAGCCCTTTAAATTTAATAAAACGGTTTGGTCGTGTGGACGGAATCTTTTTTTTTTTTCTCGAATTAACTTGGCTAATTCCGAAATAACAGACTAGTGTAGACCAGGCCTGGTATAAATAGCAATGATTGCCTTAACCCCACCCAAGGACCTTTGAAAATACTGCTTTTGTTTATTATTAAAAAGCCATCTTCATTTCATTCTCTTTGCTGGCACTAACCACATGTTTCAAGTTTGGAAAACAAACATCACATACTTTCCAGTGATGAGTGTTTATACAAGGTCCAGCTTATCTGTGTAAAGAATAATCTGTGAACTCTATTTGGCCTTTTGGGTAGCAAATATAAACCTTGTTTCCCTGTAGTGTTGACTTGACAGAATAGCTAGCCTTTACAAAGGTCTCTTCAGTACGTCTCCTGGGGATCTCTGTTAATGACTAAAGGGATCGCTGCTAGAGCTGGCTGTATCCACTAATGAGGGTGTCTTTGGCTCTCCTCATACCAAATGCCTCAAGCTGAACAGCAATCAGCTTAATCACCATAACTTTGTGCGTAAGCTTTTAATAACAGTCATCGTAAAAACAATACTTAGTACCTTTCATTGAGGCTCTCAAAGCACATTACCAAGGTGGGTATTCCTAGCTCCATTTCACAGATGGGCAAACTGAGATCCAGAGCATCTGTGACCTTCTCAACGCCCCAACACAGCTGGAGTCAGTGCAGGGAATATTATTGCTGTTGTTTATTATTTGTAATGCACTGATGGTGTGCTTGGCACTGTAAAAAACACAGAAGAAGACATGGTCTCAGGAGTTTATAGTCTTAGGACCAGATCCCAAATTATTGGGAATCTCTCCTGTTGATTTCAGTGAGTGTTGGATCAGGTCTCAAATGGGCTGACAATTAAAACCAAATTCTAATGTATAGATTCTCCGATTTTAATGCCAGAAAGCACCATTGTGATCGTCTAGTCTGAGTTGCAGTATGATACAGGGCTAAGAGTGTCACTCAGTGATTCCTGCATTTAGCTCAGTGTGGTTGAGCTCGAGCCTGCTTTCCAGGAAAACATTCCATTTTGATTTAAAGACTTCGAGTAAGGGAGGCTCCACCACATCCAGTGGTGATCTGTTCCAATGGTTAATTAACTTCACTGTTCAAAAATTGCAGCTTGTTTCCAGTTTGAATTTGTCTAGCTTGGAAATGGGGGATTTCCAGTATTTTGATGAAGCAGGTTTATATCTAGACTTGACAGAATTCAATTTTTATTTTTTTTTATAAAATTTCGGCCAATAGAGATGTTTATTTTTAAGCATTTTTATCAATTTGTATCTATTTAAGTTTTCACAGTTGTGGGAAATTATGGGCAGGTCAGGCAATAATTATTTAACGATAGTAGACTTTGAGATTCAAAAAGTTAAAGCTTTACAACAGTTAAACACAAATTGTCAACATCACATGTCAAAACCAAGTAAATATCCTTAAACCAAACTCTAAGAAAAATGCTCATTGAGAACTTATTAATTTGCCCAGCTGTACATTTTGATTATTATCAGTATAAACATGTTTTCATTGGTTTGGATGCGTATGGTGAAATTGACATTTACCAACCTTTAACCAATATACATCTACTCCTTCCAAGCCTATCTATATCTGTAGGCTTCAAAGAAGAAATATACTTTAAAAATGGGATATGACTGCAGAGAGAGAGAGAATAGATGGTTAGAACCCAGATATGGACCTCAAGTCTCCTAGTTCCCAGTTCCCTTTTCTAACCACTGCATGACTGGCTTAAAAATGCTGAAAGAGTTATGCTGGAAAAGATGCCTTGACTGCTCCCCACCCCCCGCAGTCTTTCTCCACCTGCTGCAACCTTCACAGTGGCTCCTTTGAAATCCAAATGCTTCCAGTGACTCATTTGGAAATGATGGCTTTCAGCTTCTAAGAGTTGTGCTAAGCGAGAGGAAAAAATAAATGCTATATTTTTTCCATCTTCAAATACATTTGCATAGTAAGTATCAGCAGCAAGGATTGTGTTCTGGTGACTGGGTTACTAAAGGGCTTTAGCTTCATCTTTCCACTTCAGCAACTTTCCGGAGAAGTCGCTATAGAAAATCTTTCTTCAACACCGTATTTTCCATTTTGCTTTGTGGCCACCCATAAGGACCTTGATCTTGCAAGTGTTTGCACAATGCACAGCCAGGTGTGCAAGTCTGTTGTGCTCCAGGACAAGCGGAGGCTATGTGTGAGGTTCGGTAAAACTAGATGGAATGAATCTCCACACACCCTCTGCACTCAATCCCTTACTCACAAATACACAGAGGGGAAAAAGAGGTGGGGTGTAAGCAGAGAATGGGAATGTCTGACAGGGGCTTACGGATGATCCTCATCCAAAGCTCACAAGGTGCTTAGTAACAGATGCTCTCCTCCTTTCAAGGCTGATCCAAAGATGGTGGAAGTCAAGGGAAAGATTCTCACTGACTTCTGTGAGTTGAGCATCAGGCCTATTGACCTTCCACAAACTGCAGACATGCAGCAGCACTCCCATTAATGCGGAATTGGGTTCCCCATGTCCTCAGCTGTTATTACTTTGCATATGCACACAACACTGACCAATGCAGGAAGGCACCTAGAGCAGTGGTCCCTAAACTTTTGAGGGTCACACCCCCCCTACCTGTGTCTGGTCCCCGCCCCCAGAGCTGGGGCCAGATGCAGGTCCAGGAGCTGGGGACATGGCTAGGGGCGGGACTGGAGCAGAACTGGGGGTGGGGAGGGGCTGGGTGATGCTCCCTCCCTGCCCCCCATATGGGTTGGCTCAGGCCCCACCATGCCCCCTCAGATATTCCTCTGCACCCTCTAGGGCCGCACGCCCCACAATTTGGGGACCTCTGACCTAGGGAGTTAATACAGTAGGTCTCAGCACACCCAGAAGCAGTGCTGCTCCTTCTCACTTCATTATTACTAATCAAGCACTTACCTCTGTTGCACCTATACCAGCAGCTCTGTGCTTCCTGCTCCTGTCTGTACCACATGGTGCCAGTATTGGCTGGATCCCACTTCCAGAGAGAGGACAGAATAAATAGAAAATAATAAAGAAACTCTTCAATAGTGGGGGCTTGGGTGTCCTCCTCACCCCCGGGAACTGACTTTGCTAACAAAGCTCAACCAAGGGCTTGTCTGCACTAGAAAACCCCAGCAAGTTAGAACACCCCCTTTAGGAGTGATACTAACTAACATGATGCTAATTATGACTTTGCAGTCAGTCCCCCAACCTCGCAGGCCCCAGTGCAGGTGGTGTGACAGGTCAGAAATGGGCACACGGGTGGGAGGAGATGTGCCTGTGACACTCAGTGCTACAGGGATTCGGGCTGCAGCCGAGCCCGTAGGTAGCCCAGAGGAGGCTGTCAGAAAGTAAAGTAGCTCCTGGGGCTGCTCTAACTTACACTGGAAGCCATATTGGCTCACACAGCAGTCCAGAATCTGGGTGGCACAGCAGTGGCTTAAAGTCATCTTTGCCCACAGCATCCCTGGGTCCCTCAGAAAGTGTAGTGCAGAATCTGCCCCACAATCATGAATACAACTTGTTTCTGTCTCCACTGACTCAGTGTTATGGTCAACATCTTATTTCTCTGCAACCACCTTCCAAAGGTCTCAGCTTCTGGGTAGGCACCGACATGAACAGGTTTTTCTCAATGGGAATTGTTGGGTGCGCACCTTTGAAAACCTAGTCCTATAACCATAGCTCCATAGCAAATTCAGCAGAAAATCTGAAAGCCTCAAAGAGGATGGAACTTGTGACCAGAGAAAGCTAAGTGAGTCCATTGGCTGGACAAAAATGGGAGGACTCCCAGCAAATATTTGGGTTCCATCTTTGGTTTAAAACAGTCCAGCTCATTGGAGGGCTTGAGAAATGCTGTCACTCAAAGTCCATAAGAATGAGCTTCCTTTCCCACAGACCCCCAACATCACGCGTCTGAGGCAGCGACAAGAGCTGCGGAGATGCTACTGACAAATCTGAAAACTACAGCGCAGTCTAGTTGAGTTAAGCAATACTCAACTGCGAATTAGCCCCTTAGGGGTCCCCTGAGCTGGAGAAAGTGGAAATCTGTCAAAGAAACAAACAAAACCAAAAATAAATCACTCAGAGAAGGGAAAAAGGCCAACCCTAAGGTTAAAGGATAGAAAGTGAAGCTCCAGAGAGGAAAGCAGCCGGGTGCATTCATAGACAGGCTGCTGAATGAGGAAGAACAGGCTAAGAGCCACTTCTAACCAGAGACAATTCCAGACAGATAGTCTTACCCTACACTCCAGATAAATTTTAGAGTTAGACTTCCTAGGGCTTTTCAATACACAGATATGGCAGAAGTAGAGGTTATATAAAGCATAAATGGCCATGGTTTGGAAAGGAGGTTTCTAGGGTTAAGAGAGGGGAGATGTGCTGGAACAAACTTAGGTCTTAGTTCACTCTCACATTTAAGCATCTGTTTGAATCCATCCCTGTTCAGCAAAGCTCTGCAGCCCGGGGGGGACTGCTGATTGGAGGCTTTAAAGAGTTACAGGGTAGGTCTTGCTACATGCAGAAATTCTCCCTTTCCCAGCTCAAATGCTGAATCCTGTACAAATGCTGACTTTCACCACTTCATCTGCCCTTCCCTAAGGTCCTTCTCAAGGTGTCTGCAAGCAGCTGGCTTGTTAGTTTCTCTGGTGCAAGGTGTTTTGCTTCTGAATTTTCTCATATTTTCGCCACACCCAATTGAAAGAACCCTGTAGAGATAAATGATGCTTTACAGGGACTATCATGCAGACATCCAGAGTTATTTTTCTGCCCACATGTTCCCTTTAGGGTCTGACTTCACTGATGTACCGAGTGACTCATCACATCGCCTTTCACAAACTGGTTACTAAGCACCACTATCACTGCCTACCTGCGTAGTGCACTAGGTAACAACCACCATGGAAAACTTTCCTTTAATAATACTGCAGTTTCTTTTTTTCTTTTTTTCTGCAGTTAGCCTTTGGCTCACCAACCCCATTTGTTCAATAGCTTCATATTTCAATCAGTTATTTCAGATTAATCGAATACTCTCATTGACCTTTACTTTTATCCTTCTACTAGTTTCTGCACCAAGACATATTAGAGGACACAGCCTCAGAACAGGTGTTTTGCATGAAACCCATTTCCAGGTCAGTACTTGTTGGAATGAATGTCACCTTCTGCAAAAAGCAACTTTGGGCTAGATTGTGCCTTCAGGAGGGCAAAGGACATTGTCCAAGTCACATCATCTCAGGAGTGGCCTAGGGAGGCATTGTACCTTACAGTCACCCATCTGAGGCACAATTCCTTTCCTGCTTCCCCCTTGCTCCAAGAGGGTAGCAACAGGCTGCTGGCCTACACTGGCAGAAAATTATAACACCCACATCTACCATATAAATCAGAAGCTAGGAATAGTAGCAAATTGATAAGGGAAGCAAACGGACACAAGGAGAAATCTATGGCCAGCAGAGTTAAGGACAACAAGAGGGAGTTTTTAAGGAACTCAAGCTATTTAGCTTAACAAAGAGAAGGGTAAGGGGTGACTCGATTACAGTCTATAAGTACCTAAATGAGGAACAAATATTTGATAATGGGCTCTTCAATCTAGCAGAGAAAGGTAGAACATGACCCTATGTCTGGAAGTTGAAGAGAGACAAATTCAGACTGGAAATAAGGCATAGTTTTTAACAGTGAGGGTAATTACCCATTGGAACAATTTACCAAGGGTCACAATGGATTCTTCACCACTGACAATGTTTAGATCCAGGTTGATGTTTTTGTAAAAGTTCTGTTCTATGAATTAGTTTGGGGACATTCTATGGCCTGTACTGTCCAGGAGGTCAGAGCAGATGATCACAATGGCCCCTTCTGGCCTTGGAATCTATGAGCCTACGAACCACCACCACCACTCCCACAGCATCTGCTCTGTTCTGCTAGCTGGCACATAGGGGCATGGTCAAGGCTTCACCCATTTCCTCACTGACCTGCTCCAGGGGAAGGGTAAGTGGGTGAGCATGTTACTCCTGTGTGCTGCATCCCAAGATCCGGGTAACCCATATGCAGACACATAGATCAATTTTCTAGCAGACAGTTTCACAGGCTTTTTGTACTTGCTAAAACCTTCTCATACTAAGTAACAGGAATGTTGTAACCCACTCCGCATCATAACAAGCTTGAAATGTAAGCTTTTTAATAACAACTTTCCTCTCAGTTAGATTGGTTGTACACTGGTGTAAAGCCATGGACTGAAGTGGAGTTGCTCCTGATTCACATCAGTTCATGTGAGAGGAGAATCAGGCTTGCTATTGCTCCTTGATTGGTGGTTCCCTCCCTCCCACAATTTATTCTTATGATCCTTTTGAAATCATTGAAAACCTAGCAGTTATTCAAGAAATAACTTGCCAGGATTACTAACTCATCACGTACACGGCTATTCCCAATGACAAATGAATCCCTGCTATGAACGTCCACAAAAAGATGCCATAGTGAAAGTCTGATAAAAAAAAAAAAGCAAATATCACTTAGAAAAATACATACAGACATACATCAAATTATCAAAATGAGCAGAGGACAGTGTAATTTGGGATTATTAGCATATTATTATTGTATTGGTTTCCAACAGAATGTGCTAGGCAAAGTTTTCAGCAAAGGACACAAGCACTTGCTTAACTTTAAGCACATGTAAGTTCAGGCCTGTTCAGCAAAGCACATAAGCATGTCCATGGGACTTATAGTTAGCACATGTGCTTTGCTGAATCAAGGCTCAGGTGCTGTACTAAAATTTAATAATATTTTAATATATGGAGATATACCTATCTCCTAGAACTGACCCTGAAAGGTCATTGAGTTCAGCCCCCTGCCTTCACTAGCAGGACCAAGTACTGATTTTGCCCCAGATCCCTAAGTGGCCCCCTCAAGGATTGAATTCACAACCCTGGGTTTAGCAGGCCAATGCTCAAACCACTGAGCTATTCCTCCCCCTAAATAAAGGCACAGTTCCTGTCTCAAAGTGTTTATGCTCTAAAAAGACCAAGCTGAACAGAGAAATGGATGGGAACAACTAACTAAGGTGACCACATGGCAATTGGCTCCATTCCGATAATACGAAGTCTGAATCGCATAATGGCGTATGGATTTTGTTGGAAGTCTTTTAAAGATAAGTTGTATAGACTGTCCCAAGTTACCCTATCTCCTAATCAATATCAGCTTGTAGGCATCATGGTAGAAGCAGCTGTTCCAGAGGGATTGGAAAAAGGAATGAGTAGTGGGTTTGTGGATGAGGTTGGCAAGATGTAGGGGGTGATGTGGAAGGAAATGCAGAGGTGTGTTGTGGGAGAAGCAGACAGATGGCATGTCAAGGCTGGCAGCATTAGCAGAGTGGAGGGGACACGTGGAGCGAAGTGACTGAGACCTGGATGGACAGGGTAGGGGAAGATATATTATGCAGGGCTTTGAAGGCAAGGACATGGACCCTGAAGCAGCAGAGGAGGAGGAGAATGTGAAATATTGAAGAACTAAGGATAATGGTCCACAATGCATCCCTGGTGTAACTCTATAGAGTTAATCTGCGATACGTATGGCTCAATGTACACATTCTATATTCTAAAGTAAACAGAGAGTCAGAAAAACTTGGCTCCGGTCCATTCCACCCTCCCCTTCTTCCCCTTCCCTTGTCTCATTGCTATTTTGCTTTTTGCAGCTACGTGCTTTCTCCTACTTCCTGCTTTCTCCCTCATGCTGAGCTATCCACAGACTGTTCCAAAACAGGCTCCTGAGCCTTCCACCAGCCTGCCCTGAAATATGATTTTCAAAGTGCTTTTTTGCAGCATTTCCAAAGAAAAGATTGGAATTCAGGCACTGACAGCTGAAAGTATTCCAAGGAAGGCTTAACTTGCAGTACTTTCATTTGGCAGAGAAATGACTGTAATTCCCTGAAGCTTGACACACTCAGATACCACAGTGATGGGGCCCACATGAGTAAATACATGAGTAGGTAGGTAGATTCCTCTATTTCGCTAATGGGACATTGCAAGAAAAATGGTAATGAAATCAGAAACTATTTGTGCTTTTATTTTTACTTTTCTGTGGAAGGAAATATTTCTTCTTCCGTCCATTGCTAACTTATATCTACTCCTTAGTGTTCGACAGCACAATGTGAAGACTCTCAGCAAGAGTCCATAATATACTAACATGAGCATACTGTGTTGAGTAAACATTTCCAGTTATGCATTTTTTTCACTAACAAAGTTCCTGCTACGCTAGGCTCCCTTTGGAAGATTTGCTTTCTGAAGAGTGCAAGAATTGGAGACAGGCTGTCACCTCTGGAAAATTTCATGGCAAGTGGGGGAGACCTGCTTTTCTTCAAATGTGTTTGCTGTTATTGGACATAGGAGCTCATGCTCATGCTCCGTTTTGTTGGAAGTGGATTTCACAACGCCAAGAATGAAGGATACTGTTGCAGTCCAGATCCTAGGCACACCAGTGTAGAGACAGAGTAACTCTTTTGACTTCTGTAATTGAGGTTGTAACTGAGATCAGAATCGGTCCCACACACTGCTGTTTACGGGCAAAACACAAGAAGCTACCATTACCAGACAGTGCCATTAAGTGCATATGAAAAGTATATATTAAAATCTGCATTAGGTTAGTAATTAGTGATTGATTGCAAATTGTGATAGCTGGGAAATAAGAGAATTTTGGAAAATGTAAGGTTAGGTTGTAACTCCAATAAAAGCAGGAAATGAACAACAACAATAGTCTAAATGTTGAAAAAAAAAGGCGCATGACTCAAAAGTCCTGCACCAGAAACTGCTGTAAGCTTCTACACTGGTTAATATGATTCAAAACAGATTACAAGACACTAGACAAATGCCAAGTTCAAAATCAAGTAAGAGCTAGAGACTAAATATAACCCTGAACTTCCAGACAGCTATTGGACCTGGAATTGGAGGACAAAGGCTATCCTGGTAGGATTTTCTTTACCCATTCCTCACAAAGGCCAAAGTTACTGTGCTTGCCAAGCAGGAAGGCAACATTTGGACATGCACTTCACATGTCTGCAAATTCAAAGGCTGTCAGTATCCGCCCTGTTGCATCACTGGAAGGTTTAAGGCAATTTGTTCAGCAAATTGATGCACAGATCATCAAGTGTGGAAAATGACCATCCACAGGAGCTGGGAGAACAAACCATTATACCGATTGAAAGGGTGGATGTGAAAGAGTTTATAAATATCTGTTAGAGGGATCTGTTTGTATGTGGGATTTATTGGCTCACAGTGAGAAGAAGCACGAGCCATTACTAGATGAAATTCACCGCTGTTCAAAGAGCCTATTTTGAGATGGTACCATGGGCAGCACATATAATAGGCTGGGGAAGGCTGTGCCTCCCCAAACAGCCCCGCGTGGCCCTGCCCACACTCCACCTTGAGGCCCCCTCCGGCTGCTAGTTGGCCCCAGCCCAGGCATGCTGCTCCTCTTCCAGGAAGGGAAGCCTGCTGGGGCTGGGGGTAGGGCAGCTGGGACTTGGGGTGGCTGGGGCCTCCCAGCACTGTGGGGGTCCCAGCACTGGGGCCATGCTGCCAAGTGCTCCAGGTCTGGGGGGGAAGGGAGGGAAGCCGTGTGCCGCCTGCCCGTCCAGCGCTCCAGGGCTGGGGGGTCTGCGCGCCGCCCACCGGGCATGCTGGGGCTGGAGGCATTCGGGTGACCCGGGGTTGTGGGGAGGCTGGCGGCTGTAGGGGGGGGGCCTCTGGGCTTGGGGAGGAAGAGGGGGCGGGGCCTCAGGCAGAAGGGGTAGGCCAGGCTGGGGGCTAGCCTCCCTGAGTCCGTGGTTCACCACTGCCCATGGGTGGTACATAGGTCATGTGATGGCCCCTCTGCATGGGGTGTCTTTCACCAAGGGTGCTTAACCCAAGGCTAGGCAGAGAAGACAGGACCAGGGTAGAAGGAGTAGAGTTGAAATAATCAAGAGCTGTTATTGTTTTTTAAACAAGTTTCTGGGTCAGAGGTTTTCTGCACATTTCTGGTGGGTTTTAGATTATTTTCTGTCTTTTATCTTGCCTTCTAAGGAGAAAATAACCTACATTTTTCCAGGATGCACATCAAAGCCTCCAGTGCCTTAGGGGCACAGAAGCACTCAGACCTACAGCTTAGTAGAAAAAATTGTCCTGTGGAACACACTTTGAAATGCTGGAAACTCTAAGCTATTACTGAGGACTTGATCTTGGCTGGAATTGATACAGGTAATGTAACTGATATCCAAAATTCATACCCAGTAAAAATCAAGCTTGTAAATACCTCTATGCCAAGATACGTTAGGAAACTATCCTGGTGCCAGGAAGAGTGGCAGCCCATCATTTCTTCTGAAAGGGAAAAGAGTGAGAGGAGCCCTGTGATGGCTGATTTCAGAGGGGTAGCCGTGTTAGTCTGTATCAGCAAAAAGAACGAGGAGTATTTGTGGCACCTTATAGACTAACAAATTTATTTGAGCATAAGCTTTCATGGCCTAAAACCCACTTTATCGGATGCGTGTAGTGGAAGATACAGTAGGAAAATATATATACACAGAGAACATGAAAAAGTGGGTGTTGCCATATCAACTGTAACGAGGGTAATTAATTAAGGTGAGCTATTAGGTGAGCTATTATCAGCAGAAGAAAAAAAAACTTTTATAATGATAATCAGGATGGCCCATTTCCAACCATTGACAAGAAGGTGTGAGTAACAGTAGGGGAAAATATTAGCATGGGAAAACAGTTTTACTTTGTGTAATGACCCACCCACTCCCAGTCTTTATTCAAGCCTAATTTAATGGTGTCCAGTTTGCAAATTAATTCCAATTCAAGTGGACACAAATCAGACGTCAAGAATTATAACATTCAAAAACCAGTCGGAGAACACTTCAACCTCGCTGGTCACTCAATTACAGATCTCAATATTCCAACAAAAAAGCTTCAAAAACAGACTCAAACGAGAAACTGCAGAATTGGAATTGGCAAGTGAAATGTCTGGTCTAACTTTGAAATTCCTTCCTTCTTCTCGCTCTTCTTAGACTTTAAGGCCAGAAGGGACCATTGTGATTATCTAGTTTGACCTCCTGCTCATTGCAGATATGGAACCTCACCCACCCACTCCTGTAATAGACCCATAATCTCTGGCTGAGTTATTGAAGCCTCAAATCATGATTTAAAGACTTCAAGTTACAGAGACTCCACCATTTCCTCTAGTTTAGGCCAGCATGTGACCCATGCCCCATGCTGCAGAAGAGGCAAAAAAAAAAAAAAAATCAGACCTGGGAGAAAATTCCTTCCTAACCCCAAATATGGTGATCAGTTCGACCAGAGCATGTGGCCAAGACCCACCAGCCGGACACCTGGGACAGAATTCTCAGTAGTAACCCAGGACCCTCCCCTATCTAGTGTCCCATTTCTGGCTGTTGGAGATATTTCTTCTTCTTTGCAAACACACTGCAGGTGTTAAATGTCAAAGCAGTGATTTTCCATCTGCTCTGTTAAATGATTTTCCCCACTGAAATGAAAGGGAGAAAGATGTCCGTCTCTATCGATATCTCTGTTTTTTTTCTCTCCTCCTGTGTATTTCAAACAGCTCATTCACATTTCCCCAGATCCAGAACTATACGCTGGCACCAAAAGGTATGTTTTTGATGGCCTCTTTCAATGGCCTCGATTCTGTGTGCTCTTTTATTCACACTGTGTGCAAGCAGCAAGGTCAAACAGGCATCTGCCAAGGTGCTCTGGTAGTGACGTAATTCACAAGTACAAAGGCTGAGAGGTGCCATGGGAGACTCTCTGGGGAATTGTGTTGCACTACATGTTTTGTGTTCACCACCTAGTTCTTCTTACTCCTTTACAGCTGCTTTATCCCATTGATTTCCTCTCAGTTTACTTTGCAAATGAATCCAGAAACCTCTTTATTTTAGCAAGTTGAAGATGAAGAATTGAGGCACAAGAGAATCTAAGTGACTTACACATGGTCATCCAGGAGCTTTGTGACAGAGCAGGAAATGGAACATGGGTCTCCAAGTTCCCAAGCTAGTGCCCAAACCAACAGCCCATCTTTCCTTTCTAGCCACAATTGGCCTCAAATTGGCATAGCACTTAAGTGCAAGCTTAACTTTAGGCACATGCTGAAAGTCAGTGAAGTCAGTGGGATTTAAGCATGTGCTTTGCTGAATTAGGCTATTTAATAGGCCCAACAAAGAAAATAACAGAACACCACTAGCTGTCACCTTCAGCCCCCAACTAAAACCTCTCCAGCGCATCATCAGAGATCTACAACCTATCCTGAAAGATGATCCTTTACTCTCACAGATCTTGGGAGACAGACCTGTCCTCGCTTACAGACAACCCCCCAACCTAAAGCAAATACTCACCAGCAACCACACATCACTGAACAAAACCACTAACCCAGGAACCTATCCTTGTAACAAACCCCGATGCCAACTCTGTCCACATATCTATTCAAGTGACATCATCATAGGACCTAATCACATCAGCCATACCATCAGGGGCTCGTTCACCTGCACATCTACCAATGTGATATATGCCATCATGTGCCAGCAATGCCCCTCTGCCATGTACATTGGCCAAACCGGACAGTCTCTACACAAAAGAATTAATGGACACAAATCTGACATCAGGAATCAAAATACTCAAAAACCAGTGGGAGAACACTTTAACCTGTCTGGTCATTCAGTGACAGACCTGCGGGTGGCTATATTACAACAGAAAAACTTCAAAAACAGACTCCAAAGAGAGACTGGTGAGCTAGAATTGATATGCAAACTAGACACAATCAACTCCGGTTTGAATAAGGACTGGGAATGGCTGAGCCATTACAAACATTGACTCTATCTCCCCTTGTAAGTACTCTCACACTTATTATCAAACTGTCTGTACTCGGCTAGCTTGATTATCACTTCAAAAGTTTTTTTTCTCTTAATTAATTGGCCTCTCAGAGTTGGTAAGACAACTCCCACCTGTTTATGCTCTCTGTATGTGTGTATATATATCTCCTCAATATATGTTCCATTCTATATGCATCCGAAGAAGTGGGCTGTAGTCCACGAAAGCTTATGCTCTAATAAATTTGTTAGTCTCTAAGGTGCCACAAGTACTCCTGTTCTTCTTTTTGCGGATACAGACTAACACGGCTGTTACTCTGAAACCTGTCACTAGGCTATTTAATGTACTTCTAATTATATTCATCTTGTTATATAAGTGTTGTGCGGTATTAACTATTGACCTTTATGCTAAAAATTATGTTAGCAACTGAATGTACTGAAGAATTTTACAGTAAAGATTTGACTGGCTTATGTTTTCTCATGAATGCCCAATACTAGGGTTGTTGCGTGAAACAGCATCTAAGACATATCCTTATGGAATGGGTCTAATTTAATAACAGTTGATAAGCTTTCCATAGAAAGTGTAAACCAGCCTATAGCAAGTAAGAGACAATGATATCCCTGCTCTAAAATTACTCAGTTCTAGGACCCAGATTCACAAAGGTACTGGGGCACCTAACTGCCATGGAAATCAGTGTCTAGGCAGCTAACTGAATAGCTCGCCAACTCCACCTAGATCCTGACAACATCCTGGACCCTTCCCACTCAGGTTTCAGACCAGAACATGAACATGGACTAGGCATGGTGCTGTTGTCCATGGCTAAGAGGAGCTCATCATGGAATAAATTGCCTAGGGAGGTTGTGGAATCTCCTTCATTGGAGATTTTTAAGAGCACGTTAGACAAACACCTGTCAGGTCTAGATAATACTTAGTCCTGCCTTGAGTGCAGGGGACTGGACTAGAAGACCTCTTGAGGTTTCTTCCAGTCCTATGATTCTATCAGTGCCAAGAGCCAAAGATCCCTACTTATGTGGGACCTCTCCACAGCATTCGACTGGCCGACCAAAGACTTCTGGTGTCCCGTCCCAGAGGTGGGGAGGGAGAGCAGGCTCATGTGGAGATGGCTTTGACCATTTCTCTCAGACTGCACCCAGAGTGGCATGTTGGGACCCTGCTCCTCCATCTCCAGAGCTCTCATCTGAGTAACACAGAATCATGCTCTCCAACACCTCCATGCAGCCAGTAGTGGAGATTCTGGAACTGTATGGACTTGAATGCCAACCATAAGCCGATGACACCCCAAGGGCTTGTCTAAGATCAGCAACTGGATGTAGATGAGCTGACAGAATCTGGAAATAGTAGGATGATACTGGTGGAGAGAGGGAAGCACCTTGAAGAATGCACCACCTCCATGGCATCACCCTCCATCGAAGCAGATGGCCCTAAAATTGTTAAGCCGGTCTACAGCCTTGGTGTCCATCTACATTCTTCATGTTCATGTCTGCTGGATTCGCAAATAGCCACAGCCATGAAAAATGCCCTTTACCAACTCTGGCTATCAAGGTGACGGTGCCTCTTTCTTTTGGATTCAGCCTTATTCACAGTGATCCATGATCCCCAGCCTCGCATATTACAATTTTCCATGCTTAGGAATGAACTCACCAACCCTAAAAATCCTAGTTCCCAGCAACCCAACAGGCTGCCGAGAGCACATCAAACCTGTGCTTCACTCTCTTCACCAGTTCCCTGTGGAATACTGGGTGAGATGTCAAGGTTTTGGTTCTCATCTTCAAAGCCCTTCCTAGCACTAACCCAAGTTACCTGAGAGATTGCCTCTCCCTCAGTAATTGTGACCTCCCAGGAGAGCTATGTTCCAGTGGAACAAACAAACTGTAGAGTGAAATTTGCAAGGACAGCAGCCAGGACCACAAATCTGGAACTCACTCTCCTGAGAGACCAGAATAACCCTGAACTTAACACTTTCAGAGCAAAGTGCAAATCCCACTTTCTTGGTTGAGTTTTCCCACCATAAATCCACACTGAAAAATAAACAAATTGACTAGGTCCAGTTCCTTGTGCTCTCTATAATTTTGAGAAGCACTTTGACAGTGTTGGGGGCTGTATAAGACTTGGATGTGGCAGATTAAAAAATTCTTTGGGAAGGATAATATTCTATTGAATCCTGTTGTTTTGAGAGTGTTTTCTATAGAACTATACTGGTTCCATCCCTATTAATTAAATTCTATAGGATTATTTCTACAGTGCCATGTATACTTTCCCCTGGTGCAACTTAACCAATGAAACAAGAGGGTTTTCTAGTAAAACTTTATCAAAGTGTTATTGAATGCATGCAAAAGCAAAGTTACAATAATGATTGGGTTAAATTATGTACTTTGTACGCCTTGGCAATAAATCCAGATTATTGGGCTCTAAAGGTTGCCAGAAAAGGCTTTGTAGAATACCATACTGCTAAAAACTTAATGAGTTTTAGTAGAGAAGAACATAATTCTAAAGTTCAGCAGAAGGTGTATGTTTGTATGCAGTGACTAAGTGTATGTGAGTGGGAGGCAAATGCAGATGGTTGGAAATATGCTACTACTGCTAAACACATATGATGTTTGGTAGTCTATAGCAGAAAGCAGGAATTGTCTAAAATACGGCAGTTCAGTTACTAGTTATTGGTTGTGATGCTGAGTCATGTAGCTTCAGAAGCACTGCATCCCCCCAGTAACAAAATTTTCCATTCTTTCTGGAAAAAAAAAAGAGGTCATATTAAGAATTTGGCTCACAGAGAGTTTGCAGAAGTATAAGGGGAACCAGACAAAGGGAAAAAACAGTTCAATAAACCACATTCTGTAAATTTTCTGTTAAAAGCAAAGGATGCACGAGTTGGCTAGAAAGCTATTTGCCTTTGGTACACAGGAAATGAAACTTAAGTACATTCCCAAGTGATTCTCCATTGTGGCTCTGTCCTGTCTTCTCTTTTAGGTAACTAGCTAATTAGGGAAAGGACTGTCTCACTTTGTGTCTTGTACTGCTCCTGGATTGGTTGATGCTCATTGAAATTACTACTGAATGGTGATTGACTGTTCAGTAAATCCAACTTGTGGAGTTTCTACTTCTATCTGATATCTTTTCTGGACATAATTTTTACCTTTAGTTAAATAATCTTCACCCTAGGGGTTGAGAAGTCAGTTCTACAGCTCTGCCCAATTAATACACTACCCAAGTGAGGCCTCTCAAGGGGATTTTTTTGGAATGGTCGAGTGGCTGATGCCATTAATGTGAGACCTGTTGGTGTGGAGGGGGAAATGGAGAGCTGGCAATACTTGATGGGAAGAGCAGTGACACCTCCTTGGGAGGGAAGTTTGTATTGGAAAAGTATCCCACTGTGAAATGGGTATTTAGAGAAAACATTACCTGAGAGTTAGGTATGTGTGAGCCAGGAAAAAATATACTGACATTTGTTTCAAGCTGAAAACAAAACCCAGGTCAAAGGAAATCCTACTAATATTTATGGATTGACCAGAGGGTGAAGTAAATGGTGAACTGACTCCTGACCTTCAAAGGTAAACCCGTCTCTATGAAGGGAGAGTCACTTGGCCAGGACACATTCTGGCAGAGCCAGCTCTTTGGCTAGCTGGGGGGAAAGGCTGCTATGTGTGGTGGCTGGGTTCTCAGCACCTTTAAACATCTGCCTGCAGGTGTCTCAAGCTTGCACCTAAGAACTCAGGCATCCAAATCCGAGGTCAACTTTGAAAATTTTAGTCTAGGTGACATGCCCAAGGCCATAGAGAGTGTCAGAGTCAGCACTAGGATCTAGCAGTTCCCAATCCTGTGCTCAGTCAGCTAGACTGTTCTCTCTAGTGCACCGTGTCACCCACAATCACTACACGAGTGACGAGCCCACACACCCGCCCATCCCTACATCAGCATGGGAAACAGAATGCACAAGCTATCGCTCTCGCTCTGCTTGCATGTCACAATAATCAATTTCTGACTTTTAAAATACCATTTAGGGTGTGTATGAAACACCAAAATGGAATAGAACTGGGAGGTGGTAACCAAACCTCAGACAAATGTGTGCCACTGCAATTGGTCTGAGTGGGAACTGCGTGAATGAGTTGGAAGAGTAGAATTTAGCCCATTGTGTGTGAAAGCAACCCAAATTGTGGGGTGGGGGCTAGGGGAGCAGAGTCATCGCCCTGGGTAGGCCACAGCAGCCATGGGGCAATAGCATTTCTCCTTAGATATGCCACCAATGGTTAATAGCCAAGACTTCTCTCAAGCGCTGGGCTTGGCTGGTTGCCACAGGGCCCGCCCATCAGGAAAAACAGCAGGGGGAAGTGTCACTAGAACTTTCCACTGCTCAAGCAGACAGAAAACTTATTTCACATTGGGGCAAAGGCAGACACTTTGGTATACAGAAAAACTAAACCTAGCAGCTCTGGGAAAATTAGGGTGACTAGGTGTCCCGATTTTAGAGGGACAGTCCTGATATTCAGGGCTTTGTCCTATACAGGCGCCTATTACCCCCCACCCCATCCCGATTTTTCACACGTGCTATCTGGTCACTCTGGGGAAAATGCATATGATGTATTTCTGGAGGGACAGCTCCGACTCTAAGAATGGAAGGGTTATGGTGCCGAGAAGTACACACAAATGTAAAGTAGTTTAGGTGAACAAAAATACTAACTTCTTGTATGACTACTTTAATTCTGGAGGCCAGAGCTAAAGCCTATAAAATCTAAGCTAAAATTTGGATTAAACTGAGAAAGAGCCACTGTGCAATCAACAGTTAGTCTATGGAACTCACTGCCACAAGATACCATTGTGGTAATGAGGAATATAAATCATTAGGGTTTGGGGTATGAGATAACTTCCAATTAATGGGGCTTAGGAAGCAACCTCCCTATGGACATGTAATTTCATAACTGCCTACTGCAGGGCTTCTTACACCTTCCACTGAAATAGCAGATTCAGGACACTCTCCGAGATATTTGGACTATTGGTTTGAACTAGTATGGCAATTGCTTTCATTCTAATTCTAGTTTAGTTTGGAAATTTTGCAAAATGTAATGCTCCTCCATATTCATTCATTTCCATTTAGTTTCTTATACAACTTGTGTGCCTGTGTCAGTGCAGTGTGGTTACATTTCCAGCCAAAGAATCAAGTGTGTAGACACTCTCGTGGCATTTTTATTAGCCACTACTCACTATTAGTCACGCTATTAGTCTGGAGACAAATTAATTTTCTTTGCTCAATATTCATTAGTATACTAGTATCGTTCTCTCTCTGGCCCCGTGACTCTTTAAGTATTTATCCAAAGTGGAACAACTTTAATAGGAGAAACTGAGGGAACCCTGTGACGTTGTGCAGTCTATATGTTTTTTATAAAAATATGATAATAAGTGAATATAATGTAACTGGAATATGCTTCATGCAAAAGGTCTCTTGTAAGGTATCATTACAAAGTTTATAATCTACTGAGTGTGATCATCCTATTCGTATAAATGTACCACTGTTGTATCTAAAACTAGAAATATAAAATATAACTCTGAGGGCCTATTGTAATTATGCAAAGTGTGGGCCATTAATGATGGTTTGGAATCTTGATGACTCCCATTAACAAGGACCATTGTCTGCAGATGGCTGTGTTTTACCTGTGAGTCTTTCTGTATATGTGTTTGCTGGCAAATGGGTAATGAAGTCTTGCAGTGACATGTGATCATGTCACCTGAACTGGAATCCATCTTTAACCTGGTGCTTTTCCAGTGAGGGGGAGTGGAAACCCAGAGGGACAAAGGGTTCCCGCCTTATGCAAAAGATATATAAAGGGGTGGAATAGAACAAAGGGAGAGAGAGGAGCCATCATGAAGAATCCCCTAGCTACCACCTGAGCTGGAACAAGACCTGTACCAGGGGAAAGAATTGTACCCAGGCCTGGAAGGTGTCCAGTCTGAGAAAAATAACTTACTGAAGCATCTCTGAGGGTGAGATTATCTGTATTCAGTTTGATTAGATATAGATTTGTGCATTTTATTTTATTTTGCTTGGTGACTTACTTTTTTCTGTCTGTTACTACTTGGAACCACTTAAATCCTACTTTCTGTATTTAATAAAATAACTTTTTACTTATTAATTAACTCAGAGTATGTATTAATACCTGGGGGAGCAAACAACTGTGCATATCTCTCTATCAGTGTAATAGAGGGTGAACAATTTATTAGTTTACCCTGCATAAGCTTTATACAGGGTAAAACGGATTTATTTGGGTTTAGACCCCATTGGGAGTTGGGCATCTGAGTGCTATAGACAAGCACACTTCTGTGAGCTGTTTTCAGGTAAACCTGCAGCTTTGGGGCAAGTGATTCAGACCCTGGGTCTGTGTTGGAGCAGACGGGAGTGTCTGGCTCAGCAAGACAGGGTGCTGGAGTCCTGAGCTGGCAGGGAAAACATTAGTTGGCAGCTCCCAAGGGGGTTTCTGTGATCCAACCTGTCACAAACCCCACATCAGAATATCGCATAGCTCAGTGGTTAGTGCACTCTCCTGCGAGGTGGGAGACCCCTATTCAATCCCCTCAGCTGGGGGGGGGAACTGAACTTGAATTTCCCACGTCCCAGATGAGTGCACTAACCACCACTGGCTTTAAAGTTATGAGGTGAAACGTGGCAGCAGCACCTCCTTTTCCTCCACCTCAGCTTTATATGGAGCCCCTGCCTCAATCATGCTCACAAGAAACAACTTAGGCGCCTAAGGCACCTGGCTTCAGGAGAGGGATTCCCAGTTGTGGATTTCTAGCAGAGGTAAGTGCCTCACTGCAGCCTAGACTTCGGTGCCTATCTCCATGAGAGGGGAGGGGCTTAAGATACACCCTTCTCCTTGGTATCTCCCATTGGCTAATTTAGACAGCTCCTCACCTAGCATGCTGGCTTTGTGGGTCCTTTTCTAAGGGGCCTGCCTCTCCCCACTCATTGTACGGGGAGCCTAGGCACCGAATTCAGGCTTTGTGTTTCGCAGTGTTGTTCCTGTAATTTTCTAGGTGCCTAAAAGTTAGGCTTTGCTCAGTGTTGCAACACTTAAGTCCATTTGTGGATCCAGACTTAAGTCACATTTGAAAATGGGACCTAGGTGCTCTTGAGAATTTTACCCAACAGCTGTCTTAAAAAACAAGGAAATAAGGTACAATAAACATTGTCAGACTTTTCTCTGCATTTTCATAGTATGAAAATTATCTCACATTGTTAACAGATTAGCAAGGAAGAAGTAGGTGAGAGGTCACTGCTTTGTGCCCTGTGTACTTGAAGCTTTCTTCCCAAAATAGCTCTTGAAAATGCTTCTTCATGCAGAAACGTTCCGATTACAAGCTCAGCAGACTATAGCTAGAGGATTACTTTCCAATTCTCTACTTCAAATTAAAACTAACTCCTATATGACATTTTTCTTACTAGATTGTTAATGCAAAAATTACTGTCTCTTGATTCTTTCATATAACAGAACTGAAAACAAGGAGCAGAAGGTTTAAAATTGTATGAGTATGGAAGTAATTCCTGACAACACTCAATCAGAAACATCAAAACTTAGGCTAGATAGCAATTCTTCCACAATACAAGCACATATTTTAATGGTCCACATGAACTAACACTATTAATTTTTCATTTACCATGTGTAAGTTCCAGTATCAGGTCTTCCTGGTCTCAAAACACACATACACAGTATACAAAAATGCCCTGCACAACATGTGGAGCTGCTGATGAAAAGGCTTGGTTGTTTAATAATCTTTTTATCAGAATTGAAGTTATTATGCCCTTAAAGCTTCAGGACTCAATTCAAGTAGACCCCTGAGTTCTTAAATGATTACCTGAATTATATCCTTTGTTGGCAAGTCCACATGATCTCAAATATTTTTGCTACTATAATCAGTTTGCCTGGAAGATATCTGGATCAGAATTTTGTGAAAGGGAGAAAGAAAGAGGAAAACAGTCAAGCCTAATTAGATTTAGTGCCAAAGGGGTACTGCTTTTGCCTATATATACTGAACCTGGGAATATATCATTTAAATTCCAAAATTATTTATTTCCCTGTTAACTTATATAGAAACTGACAGCACCATCCAGTGGCTAAATGCCATAGCCTGGGCATCAGGAGACCTAGATCCAATTCCCGGTTCTACCATTGCATTACTGCTTGACAGTGAACAAGTTACCTCTGGGCCTCATAACATGGGGATATATTTTTCTATGATTTAAGATCTATGGCTGAAAAAAATCACAATTTAAGTGACAAGGGTTATTGAATTACTAAAAAGATTTTTAGTTTGTTATCCAAAATAGCTTTCGTATTTTCACTTTACAGATCTACTAAAACAGATCTAGAGAATATGGCAATTTAAGCAGCCAAGGAGTTTTCATTTTGGTGACTTTGGAAGGACAGAGAATTCCTAGCTCTCCAATGAAATCTCTTGTGTCGCTGCTGGATGTGTGCAGCAATACATTGTACAGCACATGCTTTGGAGAAAGTATGTGGTTTAAGCAACATCTAGTGGTTAATACTGAACAAGCAGCCATTCACATTCAGCTCAAGGCTCATTTTTAAAATTCAGTGTTCAGGTAATAAGGGCAAGGACTTGGGTAAACGCCACAATATGCTTTCTATAATCAACATTTAAAGGAGAGTTTGCTATAAACAAAACTTTCTGTGGACATGCACTCACTGTTACACTGTCTGGAGTGGCTCACAACTCTGAGTGCCTCCGTATGGCCAAACTGTCAAAAACAGGGTGGATACCCCAAACTGGTGATATGTTCTGTTATTAGATTTCACCAACCCAGGAGTAAATGTGAACTCCCAAAGCACTACAGTAGTCTTATAATGGAGTCACAGACAATCCCCTTAGACACTCTGCTCTATCTTGTCATCCAGGCAAGCTGAACTCTGTGATAAATGGTCATTTACACCAAAAATCACAATAATATTCAGATTACACCCAGTCTCAAGAGACCAGTTTCTCACCCAGGTCGATTTGCATCCTAGACATCACACCAAAGACAACACTGGTAGCCAATTCTATAGTAAACTAACTAAAGGTTCTTTTTGAGGATACAGACTAACACGGCTGCTACCCTGAAACCTAACTAAAGGTTTGTTAGCTAAGCAAAAGGAATGAGAGTTCTTGAGAGGCTAAAGCAGGTAAATATATATGTACAGGTGAGTCACAGTCTATAATTTCAAAAGGTAGCACAGATGTAGTAATCTGCCAGCTTTCCAAAAGTCTTAACTCTGGGGATCTCCATCTTCTCATTCAGTTAGAATCCAAACAGTCCAGAATTGAAGAATTTGTTCCTTGTGTCCACACTTATAGCTTCTTTTCACAGAAGAACAAGTTGACAGTACAGCTACCCATGTGGGCTCTTTGATGATGGAGTGGGGAATGCATTTAGAGTCTTTGATCTCTGATCATCACACACAATGACCACTTGCTTAGAAATGTGCAGGAATTAGCACCTTCCTGTTATAGTTTGAATTATACATGGTTTCCTTATGTTTGATCAGTCACTTAGGTATAAGGTATATACAATATAAATGTTTGCTATTTCATTCTAACAGGATACAGATAAGTGAATACAATTCATGCAACATCCCATTCGTTTTCATGAGGTTTAAACACCAAACACGTTCCTAACACATTCAACAACCACTTTCATCTATATTAATACACAAGTGAATTGGCCTGGCTTCCAGCTGCAAGTTTGTCAGTTTTTTGCTGATGCCTGCTGTCAGGGTTCCCTCCCCACTCTGAACTCTGGGGTACAGGTGTGGGGATCCGCATGAAAGACCCCCTAAGCTTATTTCTACCAGCTTAGGTTAAAACTTCCCCAAGGCACAAATCCTTTCCTTGTCCTTGGACGGTATTGTTGCCACCACCAAGTGATTTTGACAAAAATCCAGGAAAAGGGGCCACTTGGAGTCCCTGTTTCCCCCAAAATATTCCCCCATTACCCCCTTTCCTAGGGAGGCTTGAGAATAATACACCGGACCCCTGCTAGAAGTGGGGTTTTGGATCCATGCACGGTCCCGTATTAACACAGGGACCACGTTACCATGGATTCCAATGAAGGTAATTAAATTTGGGATCCATGCGTGGTCCCGCACTATAACCAAATTCGCGCTATAAAGATGCACGTTCTAGCAAGGGTCTGCAGTATACTAACCAAATTGGTTACAAAGTGAGCACAGACCAAACCTCTGGGTTTTTAGGACACTGAAAATCAATCAGGTTCTTAAAAGAATAATTTTATTAAAAAAAAAAGTAAAAGAATCACACCTGCAAAATCAGGATGGAAGGTGACTTTACAGGGTAAATAAAAAGATTTAAAACACAGAGGATTCCCCTCTAGGCTCAGCTTCAAAGTTACAAAAAGCAGGAATAAAACTCCCTCTTAGAATAGGGAAAATTCACAAGCTAAAACAAAAGATAATCTAATGCATTTCCTTGCCTTTACTTACAATTTCTGTAATTTTAGATGTATCATTTCAGGTATCTTTTCAGGAGATGATTTACCTGCTTGGTCTCTCTCTCTGTCCTGAGAGGGGAACAAAGAGAGCACAAAAACCTCTCTACCCCCCCCCCCCCCGATTTGAAAGGATCTTCTTTCCTTATTGGTCCTTTTGGTCAGGTGCCAACCAGGTTATTTGAGCTTCTTAACCCCTTACAGGTAAAGTGATTCTGTACCTCTGGCCTGGAGGGATTTTATGTTACTGCATACATAAGGTTGTTACACTTCCCTTTATATTTATGACACCTACACCTTGGCTACAGCTGGCACTTGGCTCACAGCATCACACTCACTATCTTCAATACACAATGGCTGAAAAAGTGCAACAAGTGATATTAAGAGTCATACTCCACAAACAGGAGCAGTCTGTTACCTGAAGGAACAAGATTTCTTTAACCAAAAACAGCAAGGGAAATTCATTGATTTATATTGGTTGAGTCACGCTCTTTTGCAATCGGCACTTCCAGAAGAAAGCTTCTTACACAGGAAGTGGTCACATCTTCCCAGGCAGAGGGTTTGGGTGAGCACACTCTCTCTGGATTTGTGGATATCACTATTTCACCCCTAACAAATTGTTGGGAGATACTAAGGTAAGTTAAGGAATTCACTATTGCTGCTACTGATTTTTCTGACCCAGTGAGAGGTGTGGTGGGAAAGATTTCCAAAAGTTTTTCTACTGTGGACAAGCCTTAGTACGTGGTCCCTTCCTGGTAGGCCTTTGTCTACACTAGAAAGCTGTACCTCTTTAACTATAGAATATAATTAAGTGATACAACCCCCCTAGACATGATTATACTGGTAAAACTATGCTTGTAATGTTAGAAGCTTATACCATCAAGAAGGATAAAACAATTTCAGGGGGAAAATCACACCCCTAAGCAAAACAGTTGTATTAGTAAAACTTTAAAGGGAAGACTAAGCCTAAATGTGTCAGACTGGAAGAGGACCAGGAATTGGAGAAATTTAACTCTAGCCTTTTTTGTGGTAGTGTGAAATTTTGAGTGCATGAATGCAAGAGGGGAAATCTATCAATCCTGTGAAATGTTAAACTTATGCAAGTACTTGCCTGAGATAGCTTATCTCAAACTACTAAATCAAGTTCACCAAGCACAGCTTGCTCTTCAGTAGTTCTCAAACTTTTTTATTGGTGACTCCTTTTACACAGCAAGCCTCTGAGTGTAACCCCCCCCCTTATAAATTAAAAACCACATTTATTTAAATTTAACTCTATTATAAATATTGGAGGTATTCTCCCATTCTGTCTCAATGAAAATGGCATCGATTTCCTCCCACTGTATTTTAGTTTGATCTCCTCTGAAGCATTAGGGATGGCCACAGCTGGAGATGGGACATTGGACAGGGAGGACCAGGACTCTGAGGTGGTACCAAGCATTCTCTCAGGTGCTTGTCTGGCTGGTTTTTGCTCACATGCTGTTTGTAACGGATCACCATATGTGGGGTTGGTAAGGAATTTTGGTCAGATTGGATTTTGTCTTAGTGGTTTTGGAGGGGGGAGGGATAGCTCAGTGATTTGAGCATTGGCCTGCTAAACGCAGGATTGTAAGCTCAATCCTTGAGAGGACCACTTAGGGATCTGGGGGAAAATCAGTACTTGGTCTTGCTAGTGAAGGCCGGGGGCTGGACTCAATGACCTTTCAAGGTCCCTTCCACTTCTAGGATATCTCCATTAATTTTATTTTTATTTTATTCATCTGTCTCTTCAGCATGAGGTGCAGGTCACTCGCCAGGATTATCTGGGTATATCTCACTTTCCTGCCATTGCAAGGGCCTCGAGGACTGGTGCACCTCAGTCCCTCCTATTCTCTGCCTGCAGCACACAATAGTCTAATATTTTGGTCTAATTCTGGTTGTGGGGGTTAGTGGGTGGGTGCTGGATGGTATTGGTGGCCTGTGATATACTTGAGGTCAGACTATAGGATCTAGTTGTCCCCTCTAGCCTTAAAATTCTATAACTACAATGATACAGCTAGTATCTTATTTTGAAGAACATTTGCTGGCCACTGCATAAGAATGCAGGTAGACAAAGTGAAGTCAAGTCTCTTGTAAGGTAAACAGAAACTCTTGTCATGCCTCAAGTGGGTCAGTGGGATAGAGTGCTCTCTTTTCAAGTGAACATTTATATTTTCCACCCAGTTTCTTCTGTACATACAAACTAAAGAGTTAGTTTTGTTTTTTAAAAATACCTCTTTTGCATGATGCACCTTTGTAGCAGTGCTTGTTCTTTAGGATACACAAGCCACATTTACTCTGCCAACAGCTACAAATGTTGGGCTCCTTGGTAGAAAAGCTTAAGGTAAAATGCTGCATTCTCCACTGTTATTCTATTACGCTAGTCAAACTATTACAGACTGGTCAAACTTCAAGAACACAATAAAAAGGGACATGTATACACAATAAGGATTCTGTACACAACTTTTTACTCTGCTAAAGATAACAGATATGACAATTGGCATTCACTACAACTTGTTTTAAAAAGAAGTGTACATTCAGTGCTTCTTGGAGGTGCTGCAGACTGCCAAGAACAGAGATCTTGTTCATATACAACTTGCACCAATTTAAAATCAGATTTCATTAAACAATACAAAACCCTGTGCAGGCACTCTTAATTGGATTTATTGATTCATCCTATGACTCAAGTTTACTTATCTAAGCCAGGTTTAAAATGAGTCATGTCCACACATGCAACTCACTCAGCTTTAAAAAATCATATAATTAGAGACACAAGGTGGGTGAGGTAATATTTTTTTTACTGGACCAACTTCTGTTGGTGAGACGAGCTTGTGAACTACACAGAGCTCTGCTTCAGCTCTGGGCCTGACCCAAGTTTGCACTGGCCTAAGAGCCTTGTTCTGTTGAGACTGGTTTCATTGTAGCAATGACAGGATTTGTAATAGCAGTGGCTGGTGCCTGAGCTGAGCCAAGCCAAGTAAACATACTGAAGATTGTGAGATTAATATCGGAGTTCTTCCAATAATGGAATGCGGGTCAGTTTAAGCAGTTTCAAAATTCACAGGATATGACCTCACATTAATTCCAAGATGCCATATGTTAATAAGCCCATCCAACGCATATCCTAGAATGGTGTTGTGGATGGTTCATATATGTAAAAGAGTTTAATGTGAAGCAGGCTTTAAGAAAATCATGGAAACACTATTTTGGAAGGCTGATGTTAAGGGCAAAGTAAACTCCAGTAAGATATCTTGTTCTCTCCAGCCAGAACATAAGAAAAATGAAGGAACCAGCTTTTTGAAGGTGAAGCATGTGGAATAGAGAAATGGCCTGCAGTTTAATGAACCAGCTCTATCAAAACTAAATGAGGAAATTCTGTCAATTTGGAAGAGAATCTTTCAGTTAAACTTTCCCAATTTTACAGCATCTAAGTTTTTGTTGAATGCTTAGGAAGTCTCACTCAGGGTAGGTCTACACTACAAGCATTACTGTGGCGCAAGTGCAGGGCGGGAGCTAGAGCCATTGAAGTGCAGACACTTCAGCAACAAAAGGGGTTTTTCCCATTGCTGTGGTAAATTCACCCTCTTGAGACAGTAGCTAGGTCAAAGGAACAATTCTTCTGTCAGCATAGCTGCATCTACAATGGAGGTTAGGTCAGCTTAACTACATCAGAGTGTGAAATTTTGAGCGAATGCAGCTAAGTTGGCCCACGTTTTAGGTCTATACTAGGCCTATTTCTCTTGAGTTACACATATAGTCACTGCCCTGAAGCAGTTCCATACATTATCACTCTGTACATTGTAACAGTATAGCAATAATTTACTATATTGAGTCACTAAAGTAGGTAATTATTCCAAAACTATCACTTGTTGCAATTTGAAGAATGCTCCATGTACGTAATTTCTGTGGCAGCTTAAGTCTTTGAACAGATCCTTCATGATTCCCCTCAAAAGCGCGACTGATGTTGAGCTCTGGTTAATGTTTGGCACTACAGATGTTTAAAACAAAATTACGACTTTCTGAGTAATATAAAAAAGGCAACTAAACGTTTTGACAAGCTTTTATTGTGAAATATTGGATTTAGAAAAAGGTACAAAATGTCAATCAGATGTGTGTCAATACAGTATTTCAATAGTCTATACATGTGGACAGCTGAATAGCTTCACTGCAGGATGCATATTTAGACATACTATCTAAAAAGGGACTGCAATATTCACAGACTTAAAATACATAAATAACTTGAGCCAAAGTGGCAATCACCTGTCAATGTTAATTGACAACTAAAAACAGGCTAAAAAGCACATTACAGTACAACATCTCTCTTTCCAGATCAACATTAAAAGAACATCAGCTCATTATGTCAACTCACTACAGCTCCAGGATCGCATTCCTCAGGACTGGGATTCAATTTGCTAGTTTACAAACTTTAAAAATTAAAGTTAAAAGTTAGGTTACAGAATAAAGAGATCAAGTATTTAATTGTAACTAAATACTGTGAAGCCCCTAAATGTTTTTAGCATTGGGATCTATAAAGCTCAAGTATAATATTGAACTTTTCCTTAAAAAAAGACAATTTGTATTGCAGCTCAAGGAGGTTTGAATAAGAATCACTTAATGGGATAATTCATCAATTTGATGTGCATGGTTCTGAATTGGATTTTAAAATCCACACGCACCATGGACTGGTGGCCAGTAAACTGGAGAGAAAAGCCCCCGGTATCAAAATATTATTCTGAACTAATGAAAGTCAGAAAAAGTCCTAATTTTTTTTTTTTTAAATCTCTCAATACAACTAACATCCCAATAGGATAGCAGCAGCATTTTCTATCCTAGCTGTATTAGTAAGTTTAAAGAACAGTTTTTATAAATTTACAAAGTTGATCTTCATGTACAAAAAAAGAAATCAAATACATCTTCACTGTAGGAAACAAGGTAGCTTGATTTTTCCAAATTATAATTATGCCATAGACTAAGTCTTCTCTAAACTGCTGAAGTTGTTCCCAATTCAGTAGCATCTGGGTAGACAGCCAGAGGACTTTAGATTCTAGTCCTCCAAGCAGCAAGAGATCAGACAATAAAGCTAGCTGAAGTGCAAGCAGCTCCCAAGTCACCAAATCAACATCCACATCTGAACTAGAGCTACCATCTGACAGACAACGGACTACTCCAAGTTATGCTGGTTTAGAACTTGCTTTCCTAAACAGTGTACCCCCAGTTACGCGAAGTTGTTTCATCCTACTAAGACACTTGTACTGATGTCCATTAGGAGCAGAGCTAAAACGGAACTAACTGAATATAAAAACAGAAGATTCCATTCAAAAGGTTGAACAATAAGCTTTCATTTGACACCACATCCATTCCCTTTATTTATGTACTGACCATTACAGTTTTGGCTACGGTTTTCTCGATGTGTATCTTTACTAAACTAAGTACGTGTCAATCTAATTACTTAATTTTTAAAAAGTGACCATAAGTTACAACTAAGTACAGTTAAAACCAAGACAAACTGAATATGCAAGTTTTAAAAATAAAGTAGTGAGTATTAACTATACTGCTAATTCAGGATATAACAGTGGGAGTACAATGCTTGCTATGAAATTAAAAAAAAAAAGTTAGCACTGGGCCAACAGGAAAAATACATAAAGCATTATAGTCTAGTGTGGCAAAAAACATACAAATTGTTTATTTAGGAAGTGTTTGGCATAATAAGCACTAACCAGACTCAACAAACCCCACAGATACAATCTAATAAGGTTAAAAAAGTCAATACACACTGTCCATCAATTAGTTCTTAATGCTGCTTCAAGCACTGCACCTAGCAACTTTGATCTTTGTTTTTGATTCCTCTGTACACACATTTATATATACACAAACATTTATTAAACATGATCTTAAAACAAAAACGTTATGTACAAAATACCAACATTCCTATAAATAAACAGTTGGAGAAAGGCACTTGCAAGAAAAAAGTCTACAGTAAATCTTACAAAAAAAACCACTTTGCCTCTGGTACTGTACAATAGATAATCTTTCAATAAATTCCTATCACAAGAATGTAAAACACTAGTTACTCACTTGTTATCACTAAGAATATAACTGTTACAATTGTATTTACACATATGTATATATCTTTTGAGTTTCATTTAAGAGCACCATGATTTCCATCCTAAATGTCCTATATTTTAATACAAAGCAAAAGAACAGTTGCCAGAACCCAGTGTCCATATTCCTATTCCAAAAAGCGTTGTCCTTGCAGATTTATAAACTCTAAATTGAACTTTTGGCCAAAGTTAGCATAGTTTAAGGGATTCAGCTGCTGCTTTGAATTCTGTAGAAAGTACACCTATTTTGTTATTGCATGATGTGTTTTAAAGAGAGCACTGCTGTATTACCCCCTCTGCAATTGTTAAATACTATTGCTGGCAAAAAAGTTCCCAATATAAAAAAAATAAAATAAAAAATTTCTTCAAGCCAGTTGAAGTACTTTATCTGAACAGTTTAACTAAAAAGCTGCATATTAGTTATAAAAATGTGTAGGAAACATGCCAAGTAATCTTGTGTGCAAAAATATTTTTCCACTACACAGGATTTTAAGGGCTTCACAGAATTACTCAAATTTACATTGAGTAGTAATCCTCATGTAAGTAACCAGTTCCTCATGGAGATGTTAGTATACTTCCACTTTTATCAAACTTTTTACCCTTTGACAATGCGGCAACCTGTTTGAGTAGTTCTCTGTTTTTGGCCTGTAATATAGATAAAAAGAAAGATTTATAGAAACACTTTCTCTTCTGTTTAAACATAACAGAAACACTGTTCAAAAGTCCTAATAGTTACTCTTAATTCCAGTACTATATCCATCAGTGATACATTGCAGAAAGAGATCAATAAGCTTCTTGAATAAGAGGGAGCAATTATTCAACAATGCCATGCACAACTGTCTTGCTGAAGTTATGAAGCCACCCCCGCGTAAAACTTCTATACCTGAGAATCAATCAACATAATGGCAGAAGTTTTCAGCACAGCACAGGTATTTAAGCTCCACATCTTCCACTAGTTTTATAAAGGAAGATATAAAGAAGATATAAAGCCAAATCCCTCACACGGATTTGCAAAATCAATATATCTACTGCATGGTAGATAGATATTTCTGTTCATTCTAAAATTTATAAATCGTTTCAGGTTTTCCTGCTGCTTAAACAGTTGTACAATGTGGGTTACATCATTGCAAGATTAGCTTCTTGCACTGCAATAAAATTGTGCAGTTATGCTAGGTCATTATATCACCTAGAACAGGTATACCAGTGTTTCTTAAAGTATGAGGTATGCCCCTTGAGAAGGGGGGCATGAGGAACTACCTGGGGGGGGAGAGGATGTGCCTCAATTGCTCTAAGAAAGTATCTATCAAGTGGTTACGCCTGAAAAGAAAACTGAAGATAATGCAGGTGTAACAGAGAGAGAGAGAGAGAGAGAGAGAGAGCGCGAGCGAGCATGCGAGCCTGAAACAGGTCAGAGATGGAAACTGACTCATCCATTTCAATGACTGGTAACTCATGCAAGGATGACAGTGCACAATGGTTCTATTTAAACTATTTCATTTCTCAAAGCAAATATACAAAATATTTTGACACCCACTCTATTAAAACTATTTTTAAGTATTTACCTGCAGTTGTTCCACTGTTTCCTTGTGAGCTTTTTCCATACTGTTCATTTTTGTCCTTAAATTAGACTCCTGGTACTGAAAGTCTGCCTTCAACTCTGTCAACTAAGAAAAACAACTTCTATGAGGATATTTTGGAAGCCAACCTCATATGTATTTTTAACCAACTCTTAGATCCATTAAATAATTTTTGAGGCATAAAAGAGTCTCTAGGGGACACTGACTACTTTCTTTATTTCCTGCTTCTTGTGTTGACATGGTTAAAAATATCTCACAGCACAAGTCAAATATCTCTTTTACATGTGAAAGTCCCATTTGGGAACTGGATATGGAAGACTAGTCCTTCAAAGTATTTTCAGACATTGGATCACACTGATTTACAATACTCAGCTTTATTTTCAGCCATGAGACTCGTCTGACAGGCTTTAGCTATGACACTGGCACAAAGCTGTTTTTTGGGCAACAAATCTGAAGTACAGTCCAAAATTGATGTGCCAGTAGAAGAGGTTTTAGAACAAATTGATAAGTTAAACAGTTATAAGTCACCAGGCTCAGGTGGTATTCATTCAAGAATTCTGAATGAACTGAAATATGAAACTGCAGAACTACTAACTATTGTATGGAACCTGTCACTGAAATCAGCCTCTGTCACAGATGACTGGAAGGTAGCTACTATAACACCAATTTTTAAAAAGGGCTCCAGAAGAGATCCTGGCAATTACAGGTCAGTGAGCCTAACTTCAATACCAGGCAAACTGGCAGAAACTCTAGTAAAGAACAGAATTATCATACATAAACAGGATTTGTTGGGGAATAGTCAATGTGGCATTTATAAAGGGAAATCATGCCTCACCAATCTACTAGAATTCTTTAAGAGAGTCAACAAGCATGTTGATAAGGGTGATCCTGTTGATACAGTGTGCCTGGACTTTCAGAATGCTTTTGACAAGGTCTATCACCAAAGGCTTTCAAGGAAACTAAGTAGCCAAGGGATAAGAGGAATGGTCCTCTCATGGATCAGTAAGTGGTTGAAAGACAGGAAACATGATCGGAATAAATGATCAGTTTTCAAAATGGAGAGGTGAACAGCGGACCTGCACAGGGACCCATGCTGTTCAACATATTCATTAATGATCTGGAAAAAAGAGGTAAACAGTTAAGTGGCAAAGTTAGCAGATGATACAAAATTATTCATGCTAATAAGTCCAAAGCGGACTGCGAGAAGTTGGAGGAATTTCACAAAACTGGTTGACTGAGTTAACACTTAATCCTGCCATGAGCACAGGGGACTGGACTAGATGACCTCTGGAGGTCTCTTCCATTCCTATGATTCGATGACTGGGCAACAAAACAGCAGATAACATTTGACATTGATTCGTGCAAAGTAATGCACCGGAAAAAATAAACCTTACTATACATATACAACGACGGGTTCTAAATTAAACGTCACCACCCAAGATAGGCCTTTGAGTCACTGGGGATAGCGCTCGGAAAACTTCTCTCAATGCACAGCAGCAGTCAAAAAGTCTAACGTATGTTAGGAACTATTAGGAAAGGGACAGTTAAAATATCATAATGCCACTATAAATCCATGGTGCCCCCACACCTCAAATACTCTGCCAAGTGCTGGTTACCCCATCTCAAAAAAGGACATAGTGCAAAGTTCAAAGAAGGACAACAAAGATGACCAAAGGTATGGAATGGCTTCGCTACAAGGAGAGAGACTAAAAAGAGTAAGACTGTTCAGCTTAGAAAAGAGATGACTAAATCTATAAAAACCAAGAATGGTTGGAAAAGTGAATAGAAAAGTGTTATTTACTCTTTCACACACTACAAAACCAAGGGTCACACAAGGAAATTAATAGCTTTAAACAAGAGGAAGTACTTTTTTCACACAGTGCACGAGTAACCTGTGGAACTCATTGTGATGGTCAAAAGTATAACAAGGTTCAAATAAGAAATGGATAAATTCATGGAGCATAGGTCCATCAATGGCTATTAGCCAAGATGGCCAGAGCACAATCACAAGCTCAGGACGTCCCTCAACCTCTGACTACCAGAAGCTGGTGTGGAAGATGGGTGAATTACTGCTTAATTGCCCTGTTTTGTAAACTCCCCCAAAGCCCGACTACAGGCCATTGTTAGATACAGGATACTGGCCAAGACGGACTATGGTAACAGTTAATCAGCATAAAGCTATAATTTACATGGCAAATATCTACAGAGATGTAATAAAATGATTCTGAAGAATAAGTCTTTCTATTATATCTCATTCCTAAATGGAGTGTAAATTCCAAGAGATCTATCATTTCCACTGCAAACACTGCACTGATAGGAGAATTAAATCACAAGTGAAGTTTATATAGAAAAGTTACTTATCTTTTAATTCTCTTCTGAAGACTACCTTACAGGTTTCTGGACCCTGGGTCTCAGATACCAAGCATGAAACGGAGAAATACGTGCTTTAGTGGCGTATTGATCCCCAAAGGCAGTCGGCAGAAGCACAAGCCATCTAAGACCTGTAGTGCCACCCTTGAACCCTTCTAGTCAAGTTTGATTTATCAGGAAGTGACGCCTCCCAGAGGCAAATAAGCCAGTCATAACAAAAAGGTTGAAAAAGCAGTAACCTCACAAAGATTCCCCTCCACTCCGAATGGAGCTGGGAAAGTGAAAATCCTGCAAGATGACATCTTCAGGGATGCAGAACTACAAGTAATTTTTCATCTTCTGACACCAGCTATGTAATATTCTCAGAACAGAAATTTTTCTAAATCTTCTTGTGGAACCCAGATACTTGCAGGCAAGGAGACCTGAAAAAACATCCATTTCTGAAGCAACAGCTCTTGGTACCTTGTCACTTGCATATAAAAGAACACATGCACCCAGTACTGGCTCAGCCCCACACTTTTATCCACCATCTTTGAGTTCCTGGTATCTGTCCTGTGGACTACATTGTCAGTTCCCCAGTATTTAATATGTCATTAGGCCATGAAAGCCTGGCAGTTTCTGATGTGAAGGATAATTGTCTGATATTTTCTCTAGCCATGGTTGTCTTGACCACCAAGCTTTTCACTGGGATGGGAGACATTGCTGGTAGAGTCCTGGGCAGTATGTACTTCTCAGCAATGTTTGACGCAAAAGAAGCATTGTGAGTTGTCGAACACACCTTTGCTAAGTGGTCCAAAATAGGATGAAAGGATATGGCCACCCTACTGGATGGATGCTCTTGTTCCATGTACGTACTAATTGTGGCCCTTGTAAATTCCTGGATGGGTGCTAATCCAGATCCCACCAACTTTATGCATTAGAAGAAGTCAAATCCTTATAGAGCATGTCTTGTTACTCCTTCAGTTAATCTGTTCTGCATCCAGGAGGCAGAAATTGTATCCCTGACCAACATCATGCTTCTACTAAGGCAGCAAAGTAGTGAGCCAAAGGGGCACTTTGGCACATTAACTATCTCAAAAGGCATCAACAATGGCTGTGCCCAGACCCCCAGCACAGGAGCTGTGGGGTTTGTGTACTGCTATTAAAGGCCAGTACTTTGTTCGTTGAAGGAGCTAATCCTGGGGTACAGGTATCAAACTCAGGCTTATCTGGATGAAGGATCAAAGTGATGGCACTACACTGTACGAAATCACCAGGGGGGACATGGCTAGGCTGCTGAAGACACCATGGAGGCCCCCCAAAGCAGTCTTCCCAGTCCTGAACCAATGTGAAGAGAAGATGCCGTGGTCTATGATGTGAAGCTGCCCGAAGTCTTGGAAGTGACGAGTTGAAGGGCAGGTAGCTCTCTTCTAGTGTCTCCTGCTAATTATTCCTTTGAAAGAAAATTCCTAGTCTGATGCGCCAGAAGTCAGTACCATAGACATTGAGCACTGAGACCTTGATTTGTGGTAGAGTCCTTGGATTTGGATGGGATGAAACAGAATTTTTTCCCCCCAAGGGAACTAGTTTGCTGGGCTTAGAGGGAAGCAAGGTCTGCACAGACATGGGCACTGCAGGCATACAGTCCAGGTGGTCAGAGGCTGATTAAGGCTTGTATTTCTATTTTTTTCTCTTCAGAGTTTACCAGGCTGGCCACATGCTGGACGTCTCTGGGGAGTGCCTTAAGGAGGGCTTAAAGAAATTTCTCACAGTGCTTGGATGCACAGGGTAAACATCTGAAAGCCCTGCACATATTGTCCCACTGCTTTGAATTACTAATTCCCAGGCTGAGGATTCTGTGAATATGATCATTTATAATGGACCTTTCAGCCAGACAGATACTGGTCTTCCTTCCCACCCAGGTGCTGAGGAAATGCATGTTATTCTGAAAGAAATTAATACCTCAAAAAGCTTTGAAGTTCAGAGAACTATGAGATGCCAAGAAAAAGGTTCTAACAACAGCAATACTAAGGCGCTGAAGCACAAGTTGTCAAAACAAAAACTCAGGCCAAACAGAAGTTTCTCTATGATCCCCAGAGACTGGCAACCTTATCAATGCTCCTAGGGAAACAGAGGCCACAGGGTAAGAAAAAATTTGAAGACAAAAATATATTCATAACAGTTAGGTACTGAGTGTTTAAGAGCTGAAGAGGTGCAGCTCCTGTGGAGAGCTATCAATATCAAAAAGAAACTGGAAGGTTCTGAAAGCAGTGGTTAAGGCACGGGATATCATACCACCACTAGCTGAGGACTACTTGTGCTACTATTTACTACTGCTGACCTAAACCTTGGGGAGTTCCAGCTATTTTGCATTAAGAAGCTGAGACCCAGGAGGAGAATCCTCCACAGAGGAAAGTGAATTTACATTTTCAAAAGTAGAATATATTCTATAATACACCCTCTGCGCCTGAAACTTAAAGTCATGAATAGCCATATTTAAAATGGTTCAGCTAGCAATTCTGAAACAAGGATTTTGCAATTACAACATCAAGTGACAAATAAAATGTAGCATGAGCCTAATCACTGCCTCTAACACAAGCATTGTCCTCTGCCTTGTCAATCATTCCAATTGTGAACTGCATTTTGTCTGTTCTAATCTACACCAAACTGGACCTCCTAGCTAATATCAAATATCTTCTTGGTGAGTAATGGAGAAAATTGGACCAGTGAAGAACTGTATTAAAACAGCTCATAGTATTATATATACACACACTCTGTAAATGTTTAGCTACAATATCTACTCACGGGTCATCTTTTACTGATTATAGGGCTTATGTAAAAGGGGTAATTGCACCAACGATCACTATTCTAGAATTAAAGAGAAGTGTTCTGATAAATGCTTGGAACTCAAATCACCACCAAGTTAAGAGTACATGAAGTGAAATCAAAGGGGGGGACATATGAACATTAATGTTAATAAATGGGACCAGCTAGATTAAGTACTGCATTAGCTTTCAGTGAAACAGTTATTTAATTCAAATTGTACTGCAGGGAGAAACTATGCGCAAAGACCAATGACTCCAGAATATAAAAACAGAGCAACAAAATTCAGTTTAGTGTTTGGCTTGTAAAAAGGGCACAAATGCATGTTACTGTGTGCCCAATCCTACTGTTCATCTAAGCTTCCTCACACTGCCCTTTTTGTGTTTCACCTAGATCAAATTTAAAGAGTCAAAATGTAGTTTCAGTTTCCATACTGATTTATGGCCTCCCACTGACTTCAATGGGAATTTGACAAGACTCTTCAGAGGGCAAGCATTAAGGGACTACCAGAAAAGGTAATGGTAGCTTTTGTATTATGAATTGGACTGCCCAATTCATTTCACTTTAGCCACTGAATAGCTAGAGATAAGGACTTTCTAAGCATTCTAAAAGTGGTCCAGATTAATTCGTTTAGCCTCAAAGATTCAATATACCAATACAAGAACCTAACATTGCTGTCCTAACAGTACCCATTTACACCAAAGACACAACCTTAAACTGGCCAACAAGTCAGTTGCTCAAGAGATGAGCTTCTAATAAAGGTTTAGCAAAATGAAAATATTTGGGACTGTTTTTAAGACAGTACGCTGCCTGAAAGGTGGGTCTCTTGTATACATTACGTTCAGGGAGAGTTGCCTTACAGCTAAAATACATCCAAGCAGTGTAAGTCTGCTACTTAACCTTTTAAAAGGACAATTTGGTAATGTTATAATCTCTATTCACAAAACAAATTTTTGGTATTAATTTTGTTTTAACATTCAAACAATTGTAAGGTTGACAGCTCCTTGAGTCTGCAAGATACAAGAAAAAATTTAATAAGGTCTTAAGCAGCTGTAGCCTTTACCTTTTTATCTTTTTCTAAGATAGTCTGATCTCTTTGCTGCAAAAGACGTTTGAGTGACATCACTTCTTCTTTCAACTGACTTATGAGGACAAAGTTGTCAGTTCCCCCACTGTCTGTTGACTGATTTATAGAGCTACTAAAATTAAAAAAAAAAAAATGCCTGTTACTTGTAACATCAACAGAATAACACATTTTTCAAAGTTCAAATTGCTTAATTAACAATTCCACAAACATCCTTAAGGACTAATGCAAAAAAAGTATGTACCTGACAGAAATGGATGCAACTGGCAAATTACCTTACTAATGGCACACATTACATACACCTGCAGAAATATAATTGAGTATTAGCTTTGAGGGGGTCAAATTCTTCTTAAGTGAAGCAGCCTCTTTGTACATTTATTCCAACTATTGATCAGAGACAGAATAAGTTGTTCAGTCTCACACATTTAGGCCCAAAGACATTTCTAGATACCACATCAGTTTCAAGCACCAGATTCAAAATCTGTGTCCTTTTGAAAAATCACTGATGTCAGAATATTCTTTGTTTGGTAACCATGGCCTTATGCTCTACTTTTGCTTCCCTTTTCCCAAAGCAGCGAAAAAAATAGGGACAGTGCCAGCTTTCTATTGATAAACATTCAACAGACTGACAGCACTCTGCCATAAAACCCTAAAAGTTATTAGGATGAAAGTGTAGTTTTTCGCCTTTCTAATCTGCCAAACAAAAACAGCAACTGGCAGCAAACCGATGGTCTACTTGGTAGAACTATCTCAGCTGTAGAATATAATTTTACCTATCTCCATTGGATGGCTTGGATTCCAGTTTGGGTTTTTTCTTTGGAGTTTCATTCTGAATAGCTGCAGAGGATTTATGGCTGAAATTAAACAACAAATATTCTAAATCAAAAGCAGTAGAACGGTCTCAGACTGCAGAAACAACCAACCTACTACTATTTACATATAAAATGACTCACACATACAGATTAGTCTTGAACAATCAGAGATGCAAGTATGAAAAAAAAATTAGCTTTCAAATAAAGAATACAAGATTCATTTGCTAAAAAAAATTCAGAAACGGGCAGTGTAATTACCTCTGTTTCCACATTCCCTGATCTTGTTCTGGACTCAGATTGCTGATTCTGAAATACATGTAATTAATACACATTCAGCAACAGGTCAACTTCCATTACCACTGTCTGTAACTGAAAAAGCATCCATATCTACGTTTTGTGCAGCAAAGCAGCTCAGTTTATACATTTGTAATTGGATGGCTAATTAGCAAGGCACCTAGTAAGAACATTTGGGATTACTCCTCATCAAGGCCAGGCTCATTTGAAAACAGTCTTTAAACTACTGCATGCTATCATAAGGCACAAGGGGCAGAGTTAGGGTTGACAATTCAGCCTCAGTTTTAGTATTTCCTACTTCTGCCAACTTTATATTATTTTAATATTTGACAATTTTGAACAGAACTTGATTTTTTTTTTTTTTTTTTTTAAGTATAAGTTGTATCTTCATTCATTTCCAAGGTAAGCTGACCAGAGAGCACAAGTGAAATGGTTACGCTCAACATATGTGCAACTTAGAAGACTGCATTGGATGAAACTGATCTCCTGTAGAGCCCAATTTAATTCATTACACACTTTAAACCTCCATGTGCACTGCTCTACCAACAATATTAATAAAACTGGACAGGGCAAGTTGATGGGAAACCACAGAGGCGGTTTACACAGGAAGGTGCCTGTCGATTGGAGCTGTCAACTCTGTTTAAGTTTGGAATTGTGCATTTTAATAAATATAAGCAAATACATGTATACACACTGAAGTTCTTTTCTTTATGACACCAAGAAGTTATTTGAAAATGTTTTATTTATTAGATATTTGCCACGCCCTCATGAAATAAGATTTGACCAGTTATATCTTGGGTAAGTCAAAATGGATTTTCATCAGACATTGTAAGGCACCTATCCTTCCGAATATTAATCTGCTTGCCAAAAGTCACTTTCTTCTTCTGACTGAGAGGTATAATGGGAAAATTGCAATTTATTTCCCCTCCCCGGTCTTCATTTTCAAGAGCAGTTGAACCAATTTCCCCCTTAAGCTTTTTTAAAAAAGTAATTTTTAGTTAGATCAGACCTGCAAAAGTTTAAGCTTAGAAGTTAGTAAGAATGTCTTTAGCAACTGAAAAATGAAGTTTGTAATGAAAATGTTTAGGGTGGCCTTAGGAATCTATGCACTCCACCTATAATTTTTCATTTTGTATTTCTCAGATTAAACAATGTTATAAAGAGGTGCTAAAGTAAAACTACTTCAAGCCTACACTTAACATCTGTATGATTCCTACACCAGTGTCCTTTTAACAGAATGGTAAAACAAACACTAAATCCTTGGAAGCAGCTGCCTACAAAGACTGGTAAGTGTTTACAAGTGGACTAAACTAGAGCTACATGACAAAAGAAATTGGTACACTGTTTAACCCACAGCCAGATAGCTGCAAACACTCTGAAGCATGATTCGAGTGGGAAGTTTAAAAGTAAGAATTAAAATGACAATAGCATTGCCCTGCTACTGACATGACAGCCACCCATTGTAGGGTCTACCCCTATGTCTGTGCTGCTGGTGGTGTCAGTGCTGCCTTCAAAGCTGGCTGGCCAGAGAGAGGTGGCTGCTGGCCAGGAGCCCAGCTCTGAAGGCAGAACAACCCACAGCAGCAGCACAGAATAAGGATGGCATGGTATGGTATGGTATTGCCACCCTTACTCCTGCACTACTGCCTTTAGAGCAGCTGCCCCTCTCTGGCTGCCCAGCTCCAAAGGCAGCGCAGAAGTAAGGGTGGCAATATTGCAGCCCTCCTACCCCCCGCAGCCAACTTTTGGGTCAGGATCCCATTTCAGAAACACTGGTCTCCCCCATGAAATCTGTATAGTAAAGAATAAAAGCACAGAAAAGACCAGATTTCAAGGTCCGTGATGCATTTTTCATGGCTGTGAATTTCGTAAGGCCCTAGATATAGTTAAGCAGGACTCAAGTTTAACTATATAAACTGGGGGTCCAAAAGGAAGTTCTTTGGAACCAACTCCAGGACACAGCCCAAGATCAGAGCTGCCAGACCTCAATACCCTGTCAACCATGTTGTGCAGAAGTTGGAGGAGCCCCAGATGACCTGATCTTGATTGGCCACGAGGAAAAGTTCATCTGCCTTATTGGGAGTGGTGAGCACTGAATGCTTTGTGTGTGTATTTTGTTTTGGTAACTGTTAATAAAGAGATTAAGAATATTACTGTGTAAGGCTCTTTCACTGGTAAAAGGCCTTGCAAACCTGTAGAAGATTACTCCCTGAACCCTAGGAACTGGGTAAGGGTAGGTGCCTTTGGCCCTAGGAAAGCGTGCAGGTGCCTAAATTAACTGGGTTACGCCTTGAGCCCATGGAAGGATAAAGGTGGGGTGCCTTAGAGTGTGCGGGTAACACCATGAATGTCCGTCACCATTGGATATTCTGGCAAGAATTACATTTATTATAATAATTGGGGAAAAATCAGAGGTGAAATGCTTCTAGCCCAAAGATGGTGCCATGACATCATTTATCTACTTCTCAGATAAGTAACCCCATTAGCATTTCTAGACTTATGGGCAGTTTCAACATCAGCTGGTAATCAGACTGCCAAAAGGTTTTCCTTTCTACTAAATCAATTCTAGTCCATTCCATTTATAGCAATACTGAAACTCTGCTAGATTTGTGAAATAAATTCACAAAATGTTATTCCTATTTTCAATTCAGTAATGTAAACAGCTACTTTCATTTCACTACTAATCCTGTCACATAAAAGTTACAAGATTTTTCAAGTTCCATAAAGTTTCAGAGTACTTACTTGTGATGACTGCTGCTGTGACGATGATGGTGGTGGTGGTGATGATGGTGTTTTGAATGATGCTGGTCTTTCTCAGCAAGAGACGAGGATGACGAATTAGAATGTGAAGACCCTAGGCTCTTCCTCTGTTCCTTTGTCTTCTGCAGTACTCTCTTGTAGGACAGTGTACAAAGCCAACACAACAGCTTCCCATCAACCTTTTAGGAAAAAATTGACAAAAAGTAGGCAACTGTACTTAGTGCTAGGAGAAAGATAACTCTAGAGGAAAAACTCTTACTCTGACTTGCACAGGGATAATAGATAATTCTAACCAAACCAATTAAGGGTACGTCTATACTTACCTCCGGGTTCGGCAGTAAGCAATCGATCTTCTGGGATTGATTTATCGCGTCTTGTCTAGACGCGATAAATCGATCCTGGATTGATCCCGGAAGTGGTCGCTGTCGACGCCGGTACTCCTGCTCCGCGAGAGGAGTACACGGAGTCAACGGGGAAGCCTGCCTGCCGCGTGTGGACCTTTGGTAAGTACCTTTAAGTTCGACCTAAGGTACTTCGACTTCAGCTACGTTATTCACGTAGCTGAAGTTGCGTATCTTAGTTCGAACTGGGGGGTTAGTGTGGACCAGCCCTTTGACTCTTTTGGCTAAACCTTCACAACCAAATACCACTACTGGGACTCCAGAATATGGATTTTATTCTTTAATATACACAAAAAAGTTAGAAATATACATAGTAACAGTCCATATTTGTGCCGCAATTTTCTTATTTACTATACACTGTGGGACGTGGCAATGAAGGCCAGTAGTTACCTTCTACAATAAATGACACCAATGAAGTTAACTCAATATACTGCATCATCTTTTCTAGTTAAGTTACACTTCTGAAAAGTGAATTCTCTCTTCAGCATTTTAGTTGCCTTGTAAAAGTGGCTATATAACATGTGTTGGACATATGTCAAATATTCCTCCCCCAATGCCAACACTCCCCCCTGCTCCCCCCCCCCCCCCCCCAAAAAAGAGGAAAATCCCTACTCCTAAGTAAATTTTTACTTTAGGCATCATGCAGCCACTCAAGTCTTCTTTACTCAGGGCAGCATCAGACTGCCTAGACCAGCTGCAATACAAACCAAGTAAATTATTTTTTAGCAGTTAAGGAGAAAAGAAGTCTCTTGTTGACAGCACTGTTCTGGGGTTCAATTAAAAAGCGTGATCACCCATGTCATTTCACCACCACTTTCTGGACAAATAGTTTTGGCAAGTGCCCCTCTAAGAAATTAAAATACACGGGTCTGCCGAGAGCAGTCTCTTTCCTCTTTTCAGTCATATTCTATGGTTAAAAGGAACTCTTGCAAACTGAAGGATAGGAGAAGGTGGAAGTGACAGATCCAAGCTAAGGAAATTTGTAGTGTTGAAGGTTAGGGGGAGGGGGAAAAAACAGACTACTCAACTGCCATGGTCAGATTATTTTTGGTTTATAAAAAGAGAATGAATTTATTCCAGAATAAGTCAGTAGAGAAGCATTGAATCGCCATGACTCAAAAGTTTAATACAAAATGCTATGTCAGATCTTTAGAAAGCCTAATGCAATTCTCTTTATACCCTGTTGCTACTTGTGAAATTAAATCCTGTTATTTTTTTTAAAGAGGGAAATATTTCAAATTGTATCTTTTGTTTTCAGACCCAGCCTTTACAGTACCACCACAACAAAGCATACCTTCCTTCTTCCCTCCTCTTTGCGATCAAAAGCACATTGCTGCTTGCACTGTTCACACGTCTGAGGCGGTCCATATTTCTTTTCTGAATTTGTGCAACGCTGGCATTTAGTGCCAATAAATGCTGCAATAATATTACAGTACTGACAAGGCTTGGGCTGAAAAATAATGGAGAATTAGAAATTAGTACATTAAAAATGCTTAACAAATTACAATTATTAAAATAAATCATGCTTCTAAACTAGTCTTTAGAACTTGAGGGTAAGAACAGTAGAAAAGTTTGATATTTAAATCAACGATGGCCCTAGTTTTGTTTTGTTTTCTTTTAAAGTGATGCTAGCTCAACTGAGACAAAAATAAACAGTGTTTTGCACACAAACTTGCGTACATGCTCTGTGAAAGAAGTGCACACGTTTTTTGGATGTTGCCTTCTCCAATTTACCAGGTCAAACATTTTTTCTGTCAAGAAATCTACCTAAACCTAAAAAGAGTAATTAGATCATTTGCACTTCTCTGAAGGTTTCTGAGAACCATGAAGACCCTTCAGATACCCAAGGGACTTGAGCATTGCAGAACTTCGAAGCACTGAAGGCACAGGCTTCAGATAAAATGCCTGCTCCTACATCCCTATGTGGAGTAAAACAAACCTTCAGCTAACTAACAGTCAGTTAATTGAGTTTAACCTTTACTGTAAAATTAAGCCAATAAAGACATGCAATTAGAAACTAAAATTATGGTAATCAGTTTCTAAAAAATGCCCTTCTAGTTCATATATGACCTTATTTTGCTTTGAGGCGGTTTCCTTTTTTGATAAAGTATTGCCCCAAATGTTGGTGCATCTATATTATGCTTGGTGAGATGTATTACAACCCTTTAGAACTTCCAAAAGAGATCCTACTTTATCCAGTTTAAGTTTACAAAGAGCTGGGTAAATTACATGCTGGTAATTTTTACACTGAACTAGTACAATAAATTGAATCTCATGTAAAAATGTGTTAATCTAAGGGCATAGTTTACAAGATTTAAGTGCTTCTGTTCACATGAGAAATTGCTATGCATTACCAACAATGCCTTCTCTAAAAAGCATACAGTGCAATTTAACATAAATACTGTTCATGAATATGGACTCAACTATTACATGCAAAACTTTTTATAACACAGCACTAAGTTACAACTAAAGATGAGGAAATATAAATCATTCCTACAGTAATATTAACCAGGCCACATTACACGAGCAGAATTTGATGGTACGCTTGACAGCACGTGGAGTCAACATTCCTTCGGAACCTTCATTTTTGTATTATGTTAATAATGGAACCTTCATACTGCATAACCACATTTTAACATTGAGTCGTTCATTAAAAAAATACCAAGGGGACACTAAGCCTCTCAGATAGATAGCAGCATATCTTGTCAAGTGAGCATTTATGAAAACACGCAGGGATTTACTGTGTACATATAAAATGCACACAGACTTTAATTTCCACTACATGTGCAGGATGAACAAGTTTCAATGATTCATAACTATGAAACTTGGTTATGAATTGCCCTGAATGAATCGTTTCAAACTGAACCATTTTTAAAATTTTGTGGAAAAGTATGTCAATTTTTGTAAGTGGGGAAAAAACGCAAATAGTTGAGAGCTTTTTCCTTAAGCTTTTCAGAGGATTTTTCTTAGGTCAGAGAGTAAGCACAGAAACTTTCATTCCAAAAGATTAATTTTTCAGGAAGGGGTGTGTGTGTGTGTGTGTGTGTAAAAATGTCTATAACTGAAAATATTTTACAATCTTAACTAGTGACAATTTAAATAAGCTTATAATACCAAGATACATGCTATTCTTTGCAACATCTTTTGACAATGAACTGCCAACTCACCGTTCCAAACTGCTTCACGTTTTGGGCACATTTCTTGCATATTGTGTTAGTTTTGCTAGAGAGAAGATTTTGCAAAGTTTACTTTAACAACAAACAAAAACTTTCAAATTCTTTCCCATATGCAATTACTATATAATATGCATGCAAACATAAGCTACACCCAATGTCTAGTTAAAGCAAACCAGGTATGGAGGGAGTCTGCTTTCTTTTATGTTTATATAGTACATTTGGGGCACTACAGAAAGCAAGTTATTGTGACTGTGTTTAATGCCAACTCACGGAATTCACTTCCAAAAGCCTAATATTTTCACTGATAATTATTTGCATTATTGCAACACATGATTTAAGACACAGCTTTTCGCTGCAGATATTATTGATAATCCAAAGCAATGTTTGTGGATTTGAGATTTTAGCCACACACAGGAAGGAAGGGTTTGGTGCCAATTTAATACTCCTTTCTGAAGGCTGAAATAGTTTCAGAACACATACATACCTCTCTTGTTGGAATTCTGATCGGCAGTAAGTACATTTTACCATGGGATGTGCAATTCGACATTCCTGAAAGAAAAACCATCAGTAACTATTTATCAAAGCAAACAACCATGACGTTACAAGTTGATCTCATCTGACCTCTTCACATAAGCTTTTATATAGTTATTTTATACATCCACTATGCACTGTACATTCATGCTTGAGTGATTAAAAAATCTACACACGCAATAGTTTATCCTACACCTACAAGTTATCCAACTTGCTCTCCACCATCTAGTTTTGCAGCAACTGTCCCATGTAACAGATTTAATAAAGAACAAAACCCTTTTTCCCCCCCACAGGAAGCAGAATGCAGAAAGTGTGAAGAGGCTATGACGTTTATCATAAAACACAAAACGATTTTTGAAGTAGGGATGTTTAAAACCCACTATTATCATTTTCTTCCAGGTAGAGCTAAGCAGAGGATTAGCGTAACTAATGCTCAACACTGGTGTGAGGGTGAAGGTAAGTGCTAGTATTTAACCATAGCCCAGAAGTGACCCTACCCCTGGCCAGCCCCAAATGGTATTGCATCCTGGCTCACTCAGGGTGTAGCTCCAGGCAAGGCCGGTGAGCAGAGCCTGATGCTGTGAGTGCAACTGGTTTTGTAAAGTGGTGCGAGAGCTCGCATTGGCTCATCCCTTCACCAGGGCAAAAAGGTCCCTTCGGGCAACATCCGAAGCTGGGGGACTTCCTGTCCTGAACAAGGTGCAGCCTGAACATCGCAGACAGGGAGCGACAGAAACCCTGTGCCCAGTAACAGCCCCCCTCAGCCCCCGCTCGGGCCCCCCCTCCCCGGCTCCCCCACAACCTCTCCTCTGGGCCCCTCCTGCTCCCCCTCCTTCCTCTCAGCTGCCCCCCACCTCAGCACCCCCAGCCCTCTCCCCAGCCACCCCTCAAACCTACCCCTCCCGCCTCGGCCCCCAGGCGCACCCGCCACCCCCCGGGCGGGAGGAACCCGCTTCCCGCAGCCCCGCGCTCGGCCCGGCCCCTGGCGGACCTTGCAGAGCTGCTGGCCCTGGGAGAGCTCCTCGAAGGGGTAGCGCTGGTTGCACTTGGTGCAGGCGTACAGAGCCGGGGCCGCCGCCGCAGCCATCCGCGCCGCCGCCGACAGGGAGGGCGCGAGCTGCGGGGAGGGAGCCGGGCGAGGGGAGGGAAGGAGGGAGGCGGGGCCGACGCCAACGACTCAAGCGCGCCAATAACCCTTCGCCCGCGGCCTCCAGCCGCGCCCGCTGCACCGCTAGGCCCCGCGCAGAGCCTGGGCCGCGAAGCCGCTTCCTTGTGTCGGCATCGGCGTCGCTCCGCTGCCAGCCCCGCCCACACGCACCCCAGCCAATCAACGCCGCGCGCCAAGCCAACCTTCAAACCTTGTAACCCAATGGCAAACCCCGCCCGCTCCTGCAGAAGCCAATCAAAGCTTGGATTCACGTCCTGCGGTTGCCATCGATTGGATCGCTTTCTCCCTTCCTCACTGGCTGCTCCGATTGGCCTGCTCAGGGACTGTTCTGATTTCTCATTGGCTAAGAGGACACGCGAGCATTCTGACAAAGACCGTCCTCTTCCGCCGCCCGCGAGATGCGCCTGAGCAAGAAATACCTTATTTCAACAACAAACCTTGACGTCACTACTCTTCTCCGATTCGGTTGGTCAGGTCAAGCGATTGAGAACGGGGCTACGCCCCTTCCGCCAAACCTTCCCCTTTTATTGGGCAAACTGCTATCTTTATCGTTTGATTGGACAGCTGACATGTCAATCAAATATCGGCTTGTGACGCACAGACGTTGTATTTCGTAAGGGGTGGGATCTAGACTGGGCAACCCCGCTCCCTCCTCCTCATTGGTCAATTGCCATGTCAGTCAAGCACTACCTTGTTGGCGTAGAGGCGCCTCTGGGACTGGAGTGGGGGTGGCGGCTGTATGGGCGTCGCGGCCTTAAAGGGGCCCGCACCTGCTGTGCCCGCCCTTTGGGGACATGGCGGCGGCTGGTGACCCCCAGCACATGGTGAGAAATGGCGACGGGGTGGGGGCCCTCCCCTGTCCACCGGTATGAGCCGGGGGGGAAGCTCCTGTCAGCCTAGCCCCGGGGAGGGGGGCAGGATTCCCCCCCGGATCACCTGAGGCTCCCCCAGCGCGGATCCTGGTGGGGATCCCCCGGTCACCCCCACAGCACGGAGCTGGCTCGGAAAGACCCCCGATCACTCCCCCTCAGCCTGGATCCCCCTCTCATCCCCCCTAACACGGATTCTGGCGGGGACTCCCCGCCCCAGCAAAGGCCCCCTCTGGCTCGCCCCCTCCACCCCCCGCCCGGATCCTGGTGAGAATCCCCCCTCCTGAGCAAAGACACCCAAATTCCGCCCTGTTCTGTTCCGAAGCACAGACCTGGCTGGGAAAGTCTGCTAGAATCAATTCCCTCCTCCAGCACAGTTCCTGGTGGGGAAAGACCCCCTCAAGGAGCACACCTCCTCTCCCCAGATCTTGGTGGGAATTCTGCCCACCCCCCTGAGCACTGACCTGGGTTGGTTGGAGATGGGAGACGGTGCCCCCGAGCACCTCCATGATTTGAAACTTCTGGGCACTACCGTAATGCAAATAAATAATATGCATAGCTTTTATACATCTCTAGGTCTCCAGCTGTTTCTTACCATCCCTCAGCAGCTTGGAGCTGGCTAAAGAATTCTGGATGGGTAACATCATGGTGATGCTGCATGGAATCTAATAAGCTAATGGCACATGTTTACTTACAAAGGGCTTCAAATGTCTATTAAGAAAACTTATAATATTTTGTGTGTGTGATGCAGAAAAATATACAAATCTCTGAGTGTAAAACCTCTCAGCAGTACTACATGGGAGTCTCTGTATTGCACAGCACAGTCTGGTGGTATCTGTGGCCACCAGAGAAATAGTGGAGACCAACACAGTTTGCTAAGAAGAGGTGTTTACGTTACTAGAAGCTGAAGACAAAACCTAATCCAAGCAGAATAAATTACTAAAAGATATTGAACATCTGAAAAATATGTTTGCAAGCGCAAGTGAAATTTGGAATTTTAAATGTCTTCAGTCTAGTGGTGCATTTCTATGACAGATCTTCTGAAAATGCTTCAGCTGTTAAAAGGCTGCCCTTTTAAAAGAGTTGCTGTCACCTCAAACTCTGGTATAGTGAGGAGGGTAAATTCCCATCTAAAGGACTTTTCTATACAAAAGAAATAGAACGTTGTAATAGTTTATTTGTATTTTCCAGCACTTTCTGGTGTCTGCCAGGGTTGTTGGTTTGATGATGTCTGCTCTAGGACGCCTCATAGGCTCAATTCAGCACTACTCAGGCTTAAAATTAAGCATTAGCAGCGTTCTTAAGCAAAATCAAGGCCTAAAAGCCCAAAGAATCACAATCTAGGGACCAGAAAGGTATGTCTTCACTGAAGCTGGGAGAGAGCCTCCCATGCTCGGTAGGCGGACTTATGCTAGCTCAGCTCAAGCTAATGCTCTAAAAATAGTGATGTAGACATTGTAACTCAGGCTTTCAAGCTTTCCTGGCCCCCTGGCTCTGAACTTGGGAGTGCCAGGCTGAGCTGCAATGTTTACACTGTTATTTTTATTGTGCTAGCTTGAGTCTGGCTACCAAGGCTGGGAGGCTGCAGTGTAGACTTACCTCAAATGTCCCCACATGCATCTTTCCCAAGAAGCCTAGCTCAGGAAAGCACAGTGGCACCCTCTCTCTCTCTCTAACTTCCATGGGAAGGGGAGAGAAGAAAGCATGACTGTTGTGGGAAGCACAATAGGATACAATTGAGGCTGCTGTACTGGTCTGTAGGCTACCAGGCAGATGATCCTAGAGAATTACCTGGACAGTGAAGCTAGAATTGCCACGAGAATGTGGTTTCCCCACACTTTCCTGGTCTGCTGCCTTCACCTGACATTCATGGCCCTCAAGTGAAGTCTGCTCGTTTTGCTAGCAACTCTGTTTGTGAGAGGAGGTGCAACTGCTGGGAGGGCATGGTGCATGAGCCTGACTTCTGAGAACTTCTGGCAACGGGCCATAAATCATTAGCTGAAAGCACTATTCTCACTTCCTGGGCCACAGGTTAGAAATAGCTGCCCGCTATGACTGAAGACTGGGCTACGCTTAAAAGTTAAGTTGACATAGCTACAGTGCTCAGGGGTGTGAAAAATCCACATGCTGAGTGCCGGAGCAATGCTGACCTAACCCCTGGAGTAGGCACAGTTAGGCTCATGGAAGAATGCTTCTTTTGACCTAGCTACTGTTGACTGGGGAGGTGGAGTTCCTACAGTGATGGAAAAACTTCTGTTGCTGGAGGAGACCTCTACATCAGGGAACCTCTGGCATGCGGCCCATCAGGGAAAGCCTCTGGCGGGCCGGGCCGGTTTGTTTACCGCCGCGTCCGTGGGTTTGGCCGATCATGGCTCTCACTGGCCACGGTTTGCTGTCCCAGGCCAATAGGGGCTGCGGGAAGGGTGGCCAGCACATCCCTCGGCCCGTACTGCTTTCCAGAGCCCCCATTGGCCTGGAGCGGTGAACCGCGGCCAGTAGGAGCTGCGATCGGCTGAACCTGCAGACGCTGCAGGTAAACAAACTGGCCCGGCCCGCCAGCAGCTTTCCTTGGCGGGCCATGTGCCAAAGGTTGCCGATCCCTGCTCTACACTGTGCTGCTACAGCGGTTTGGCTATAGTACTGTAGTTGTGCTGTTGCAGCACCTGTAGTGTAGACATGGCCTAACCCTGCTTAGCTTCCTCAATTTTGTCTCACTAAGCTTGCTCCACTCCTGTGGCCCCAGCTTTCCACCTGCAGCAGTCAGAGTGTATAGGGGAGGGGAGTGGGATGTAGGGATGCTTGTAGTCCTCTCGGCATAGTCCCTAGGTGGGCATTCTGAATGTTATTTCTTCAGATGGGACAGAAGTCAGAGCAACAGTCTTGGCCTCAAATCAGAGAGAGGATTGAATAATAAATGTAATCTCAAATATACTGTTAAGATGTGGGCTTTTAAAAGTGAAATCCATCCTCAGTTGGGGGTTTACTGTACCGGCTCTGTTAGAATTCTAAATGTTGGTGGAGTGAAAAGTGACAATGCCAGCTCTTCATACTTTGGAATAGCAAGTGCCACACTAAGGCAGTTTTACTTCTGATTATACTGGGTCTATCTGAATGTTGGCTTCAGTTACATGAGCTTGTAGTTGACCTTTGGCTGGCTTCTCTATGAGCTTGCGCAGGTTTGACACTGGGCAATGGATGGCTAAGACTGAAGTATCCAGGGTGGGTTTCTTCAGTGTTGGTTGGACTTCCGTGTGTGTGAAGGAAGAAGGGAAGATTCAGTCTTTGAATGAGGTGTTTTGGTCAGGAATGGCACCAGTTGTTCATGATTCTCTTCCCCAAGCCCGGAAGGGCATGGGTTGGATTTACAAGTCTTGCATCAGGACTCCTTTATGGTGTCAAGAACTTCTTGATGAGTGAACGTATTGAACGTTGGGAAATGCAGGCAGGTAGAAAGCTCCTTGGGGAGGGATTTGGCACGGGTATTTTTAGTAAAAGTCATGGACAGGTCACCGTCAGTAAACAAATATTCATGGCCCATGACCTGTCCATGACTTTTACTATATACCCCTAACTAAAACATGGGCCAGGGGACGTGGGTGCTCTGGGGTGAGGGGGCAGTCTGGGGTGCTGCAAGTATGGCGGGGGGTGGCCCAGGACCCCTGCTGGTGCTGGGGGGAGGCGTACGGTGGCGTGCGGCTTGGGACCCCCGTTGGTGGGGGTGTATGTGTGTGGGTGGCAGCGTGCGGCCTGGGACCCTGCTGGGGGTGGGCGGCATGCAGATCAGGACCCCTGCTAGTGCTGGGAGTGGGGAAGAGGGTTGGCGGGGCTGGCAGGCTCACTACCTGGCTCTGACCAGCCTGTCCCTGCAGCTCCTAGGGGAGGGGCGGCCAAGGGTCTCCACGCACTGCTCTCGCCACAAGCGCCAGCTCCACAGCTCCCATTGGCTGGGAACCGCAGCAGTGTACAGAGCCTCCTTGCCCCTCCACCTAGGAGCTGCAGGGACACGCTGGTGGGAGCCAGGGAGCCCCCGCTCCCCCCGGTAAGTGCTGCCCCACATCCCAACCCTCTACCCCAACCCTGAGCCCCCTCCCACACACCCAAACTGCTTCTAGCCCAGGGACTGCCTGGTTCAGACAGCCCGAGCCAGCACCAGCCGCTGCAGAAGTCACGGAGGTCACGGACATGCAGCCTTACCTGTAATACAGCCTCAGCATAGGCTTTGAGGGATTAATTATGTTTCTTCCTGTCTGAATCAGCCTTTGTTTTCTGCATAAGTACTTGAGTTGCTGCCCCCTTCCTTCATCTAACACAAGGTGTCAAAAACCGAAGGGTGTCTGTGTTGGTGATGGGGAGGAAGGGTTCATTTGTAAGACAGCATGTCAATGGCAGAGGCCAGTGCAGAATGGTGATTATTCCACAGGTAACCTTGACTCCTCATCCTATGACTGGAATGCTGCTGCCATTTAGCAGGCTTTGGAATTGGTTGGAGTTCATGAGCCTTCGTGGTCAAATCAGGATGACTGGTCTTTTCTATTGCCTGAGCCATTGGCTTTGGTGAGGTGATGGTCTGTCCAAGACAATGTAATGTCCTCTCTCTTGATATCTAGGCTGAAGATCAGGGTCTGACTATTATCTATGTGAATCTGTCCCACCCTGCATTTGTGTCACCCAGCATAAGACAATCAAATTGCTATTCCTTTCCTCTAAAAGGGTACTGCCGGCAGAAAAACTCAACTGCAAAATTCCTAGGCAGCTTTGCCTGGTAGGAATGTAAAGGAGTTGGGTGCTAGTACCTGCTGTCATCTTCAGCTTCAGACTCCACCCACTTTCCCCAGTCATGCCTGGATCCAAATTCAAAATCTCAGGAATCCTCTCCCACTCCACTTGCCTCCCTGCTGACTCTCTTCATCTTGCGCACCCACCTCCCTCTTGCTGCCTTTCTGCAAGTTTACTACAGTTACTACACCTCTGCCCCGATATAATGCTGTCCTCGGGAGCCAAAAAATCTTACCGCGTTATAGGTGAAACCGTATTATATTGAACTTGTTTTGATCTACTGGAGCGCTGCTTTACCGCGTTATATCCAAATTTGTGTTATATCGGGTCGCGTTATATCGGGGTAGAGGTGTATCTGGAAGAACCCTCCTTTGCCTTTCTGCCTCCTGGGTTCTCCAGTTCTTTATAATCTCATCTAACTTTTGTACAGCCTGTACAAATCTAATCTAAAAAGGTGTTTGCTCCCTTGCTTGTACCTCTTAATTTTTCTCCTGTTAAGTCTAAGAGTATTATTTATGCTGTGTCCACACTATGGACCTTACAGCTGTACCGCTGCAGCTGCACCGTTGTAGGTCTGTGTAGCCGCTCTATGCTCTCCTGCTGACATAATTAAACCACCCCCAACGAGCAGTGGTAGCTATGCATCGGGAGACACTCTCTGCCAACATAGTGCTGTCCACACCGCGCTTTTGTTGGCGCAACTTATGTCACGGGGGTAACGCCCAGGAGAGGGAACAGAAACTGTGGTTGGTGAATATGGCCCATAAGTTAGACTGACCTTGATGGAGGTCCCTCCATTTTCATGTTAATTTTTGTACATTTCAGGTTGCATTTCCTGAAACATCACATACAAAGGGGGTCCTTCCCATAAGAGTTCCAAAATCGGGGGGGAAAAAAAGATTAAAAAGAAATAATGTTACAAAAAGAATTAAGCCAATCTCATGGGGTTTTTGTGGGGGTTAGGGGGGGTCTGTCATGACGTTTGAGTTGGTGAGGTTGTGATTTTATTGGGGTGATGAGTGCTCTCTAAGCTGTTCTTGAACCTTTTAAAATTCAAATATCCAAGTCTCTGTAAAGCTCATTATCTTTCAGTAAGTTACAGAACATCTGGAACAGTTCAGTCCTGTCCCAGTTTGTGGAGTAGCCTATGAAACTGTTGCTTGGCCACATTCATAAGTGAAATGTACTTGAAAGCATGATATTATTTGGACTGTGGCAAGAAATGTTTGTCTGAACTATACAATAGTTAATACTTTAAAATGGGGGTTGTCAACATTGATCCAAAGTGGATGGTTATATTGACTCTTCGTTGCAACATTCAAACAGAGAGTAACTGAATGAACATACTTGTAGCCAGATTGTTCTCAAGGGAAATGCAAATAAGTAAAAGGGGCAAATATTTATTTTGCTTTATGAAATTTTATGTCCAAGTGTTTAAATAGACTCTCTGGGAAAAAAAAAATGCATGGTGGTGGCTAGGTGCCACTTAAGCAAAGAAAGAAAACCGCAGTTGATTATATGTCCCTAGGCTTTTCCATGCAAACATGTTTTTCTGAATCTTGAAGATGTGTTGTATATATGCTAGGTCCCAGTATGCACCCAGCCTGTCCCCTTCAGTTGTGGGGAGTAAAGGGATAAAAGTCTGGTGCTAGGGCAAGTATAGTGAAACAAAGGAATAGAACAAAATAATTTTTTTTTTCTTATTTACATCAGACCCTGTTGATATGAGTTAGGGTGAAAATGAAGCTCATAGTCCCAGATGGTGGGGCAGGAAATCTGGCCTTTGCAATGTAATTATATTATTAATCTCTTGCAGTGCTCATGAAAATCAAAATGCATCTGAGCACTCCATCAGTAATTAGGAGGAGCTGGGGAGGAGAAACGTGTACCATAGGCTGGAGTAATTTGCCAGCTCCCCTTCCCAGGCTCTTCAGAGGGCATCCATTCGCCTCCCCCCATACTTTTGTAGCAGAACCTGATCGCATAATGACCACCATATACATCTGATTCTCCCTGCTCGTTGCAATTAGTGACTGGAAAATGAGAATTGCAAGTAACAACTTTGTTTCATTTTTCAGGGTACTCTACGTGGAAGTTGTAAATCTGCATCCATCACAGATGGACTCTCTGCAGCGTCATTTGTAGATTATCCGAAATACAAACCCTTCATTAATTCTGATTTGCAGCGCTCCCCTGAGAAACCAGTAATTCCATATCCAGAAAGTAACAGCAGAGGTAATATTTCAGTCCTGCATCTATTGCTGTGGGATCTGGGTGCCATGTAACAAGCATAGAGTATGCCCACAAAGGGCTGTAATCTCACTGTCTCTCCTGCTTTTACTCAGGGGAGGTGTAGTTTAATCTCTCCTCTCTTTCATGTAATTTCTCTTTCCTTAGTTCCTCCTGTTTTGCCCTCCTCACTGTCCCATTATGGATCTGTCTGAGGGTGATACTGCTCCCAGGGAAAGGTCTAATCAAAGAGGTGTTTCTTTTATTTGGATCTAAACACTATCTAGTACAGCCCAGAGCAATATTCACTCCATAGCTCAGTGGTTCGCTTGTATTGGTGACCCCTTTCACACAGCAAACCTCTGAATGAGACTCCTCCCCCGCCCTTATAAATTAAAAACACTTTTTTAATTAAGCACTATTATAATTGCTGGAGGTGAAGTGAGGTTTGGGGTGGAGGCGGACAGCTTGCAAACTCCCCACTTAATGACCTTGTGACCCCAACCCCCAGTTGAGAACCCCTGCCATAGCTGGAGTCCCATGGCTGAGAATCTTCTACCTCCTGTGCCTAAAAGTCTGATTTTTGAGCCAGTCAAGCTGCACTGAAAACAGTGCAATTCCCTGGATGGATGGGTAGCTGGCTATTGACTTTATAAGGTAGCCTATGACTGACATGTGGTCCTGCCTTCCCAACTCCCCCAGTGATTAGGGCTTTAATTTGAGCTCAGAAGTGGGTTTGAAGGAGAGGGGAGGCACTCGGTGTAGGGGAAGGGGCAGGATACAAAAGGTAGAAGGGGAAGAATTGCCAGAGGAACATTTAGAGGACATGGAAAAGCACTACCCATGAGGGGGTATGAAATGAAATGAGAGCGGAGTTGTATGGAGGGGTGGATTTGTGAAGAGTTTGAGATTCCGGGGGGGGGAAGAGATGGAAGAAAGGGAAGGATTAAGCTGAACCTAAACCACTGGATTCAAACTCTAAGTTATAAAAGTAGTATAACGTGGTTGGAGTGGCTGTTGTAATGCATGTTGTAGGGCAGTCTGACTTGGGGAAGGCCTGGTCCTTAATGGCCAGTGTAGTAAACTAGCACAGACTGCCTCTTAAATGTAACATGCACTCTGGCACGTAAACTGCTTTCTGTCCTGAGAGTGCTGTTGATACATAATTAAAGGAGCACTGTGGCTGAAACATAGAAGTATTCATTAGTGCAGGAAGAGCTCTCCTGCAAATTATTGATGAAGGTGTATTTTCATATGTTGCCTAGTGGTAAACTGAAGCCACGGTGTGCAGCTGGTTTTCATTGTTCAGCGCTGAAGACCTGTTAACACCAGAACATTGACTTGTAAAATAGTCTGGTAGCAAAAATGTGAGAGAGTTTTCTTAATTCAAAAATGGTGCTGTGTGATCTGTACCGCAATTAAAAAACAAACAAACAAAAATCCAGTCTCTTGCTGTCGCATTGGGAACAGTCATGCTGTCTATAACCCTGTCTGCCTGAGCTCATCCAAATATTTAGCTACTTTCCACTGACTGTTTGTGTCCATACTTTTAAATGCTACAGTTTCTATAGCTGTAACGTATAAAAATGTACACCCATGCACTTATCATTCATTTATATATTATTATTATTTATTAATTAGTTACTTTAAGAGTAACAGTGGTTTTTGTCTGTCTACCACTCTACAATTGAGTTTGATGTCTTTGCTTCAGAATTTGCCCACTATACTGTAGTAACTGTTCTTTCCCTTTCTTGATCTTATATCAAGACGTCAATATCCACCCTTGCATGTATTAATCTTTTTAATAAATGCACCTGCTTTGTTACCTTCAGTGTGGGTTTCAGTACAGAGGTGTCATGTTAATGTGACTTTAACAATACTAATCTGCAGATGTGGTCTCTGTATAGATGTATTCTGCTTTAATGGGACTTCACATGGGAGTAAGGGTCCTTTTGCAGAATTGGGGCCTGTATTAGACAATACAGTGTAGATCCATAATACCTTAGATGACCAGCATAAGGTTTCAGCTCAAGATGATGCAGTTTCTTTTTTTGTGGTAGTTGACTGTCTAAAGATTCTGTGGGATAATTGGTGGTTAAAGGAGGAATTTGAATTAAGAGAAGGGTGCAAGTGAAGTGGGGAGGGAATTCCAAATCAAAGGGGAAAAAGGGAAAAAAACAGCAATGGGAGAAGGATACAAAAGTGGCACCCAGAAGGGCAGCTTAGGAGGAAAATAGAGCAACACTGTGGAGAAGAGGATTTTTGCATCTCTTCTGACTCACGTTCACCTCCCTGGTTTCAGTGAGTATTCACAGTGTACACTAATGCACTGGTTGAGTCTGTAGCCACACTGAAATGCTAGCGAGTAATTGTTTATATCAAGGGAGGGCAAACTATGGCCCGCAGGCCAGATCCGGCCCGTCAGGGCTCTCAATCTGGCCTGCGGGATTGCCAGCTCCATGGCACAGTGTGGCTCAGGCAGGTTCCCTGCCTACCCTGCCCGCACCGCTCTCGGAAGCGGCTGGCACCACATCCTTGCAGCCCCTGGAGGAGAGGGGGGAAGAGGCCTCAGTGCGCTGCCCTCGCCTGCAGGCACTGTCCCCCGCAGCTCCCATTGGCCGGGAACGGGAAACCGCAGCCAATGGGAGTACCCACAGGTGAGGGCAGTGCTAGGCAGAGCCACCTACCCCGCCCCACCCCCAGGAGCCACTGCTGGACATGCTGCTAACTTCCAGGAGTGGCGCGGGGCCAGGGCAGGTAGGGAGCCTGCACCCTGGAGCCACTTGAGGTAAGCGCCCGCACCCCGAACTCCTCCTGCGCCCCAACCCCCTGGCCTGAGCCCCTAATCCCCTGCCGCACCCCTCCTGCACCCCAACCCCCTGCCCTGAGTCCCCTCCTGCATCCCGTACCCCTCCGGCACCCCAGCCCCTTGCCCTGAGCCCGTTCCTGCACACTGCACCCCCTCCTACACCCTGCCCCAGCCCTACATTCATGGCCCTGCATGCAATTTCCCCACCCAGATGTGGCCCTCAGCCAAAAAGTTTGCCCACCCCTGGTTTATATATCCCATTGAGCTTATAGTGGGGTATCAGTCTTGCACCTTACTACCGCTTCAGTGCCAGTCTTCTTCTACCTATATGATAGAATGAGAGATGCAGTCAGGAAATCTGTTGTTGATTATATTAATTTAAAGGCAATTTATCTTGTCACTGAGCACTAGCTCCACTTGTCCAGTATGTCTTCAGTGCAGGTAGAGTTGAAGGAGGGAGCCCAGCAAAGATAGCCAGTGACTCTTCTGATGTTGTCAAGGGCCAAAATCAACTTGTGGGTAAAGGGGCCTGGCAGTAGGGGCTGTGCTGTAGAAGTTGCCCCCAAACGGCTAACTGATTTCAAAACTGGATCAACTGAAGCAAGTTTGTTCAGGCCAATGCAGTCTGGTTTACCCAATACCTCACGCACTTTGAAACTCTATTCAGCTGAGACTCTTTAAAAATCAGTTAGGACCTTGGGGGAAATTTCCCCTGTATTGACCAGACTTAAGGGACATGGGTGTTGCATGGACCTTGGCATGTGGAGGGAGTGGTTGTTAATATATTAACAAATGCCACATTTAAAAAGAAACGTTTAATATTCAAGTGGCAACTTGAGGCGCTGTCTCTTACTGGCGTGTAACGAGGATGTCTAATTCAATTACAGCAATATTTTCTGCTCTGAAGAATCTTCAGGAGAAAATTCGCCGACTAGAGCTGGAACGGATTCAGGCAGAGGAGAATGTGAAACACCTGAGTAAAGAAACATCTGACTATAAGAAAGTGCTAAATGAGCAAATACAACAGAGGGAGCACTCCAAGACGGAGGTGTCCAAGCAAAATCAAGGTTTGTTCACATGTAGCCTTTGCGTGGTCAGGGTGTAACAATACAAACTCCACCCACGGTAGCTGACTGGCTTTAGTGTATTGTGTGGGAACATTCTGCCAGGAATAAACTGTTTGTGTGTTGCGCCCACAGAGACTTAGGGCTTGTCTACACTTAAAAGTGGCACAGCTGCGCCACTGCAACTTCACCGCTGTAGCACTTTGGCATAGACACAACCTACCTACCCTGATGGGAGGGGTTCTCCCATCAGTATCCACTTCCCCTAGAAGTGGTAGCTAGGTTGATGGAAGAATTCTTCCAGTGACCTAGTGCTGCATACCCATGGACTTAGGTAGGCTTAACAGCATTGCTCAGGGGGGTGGATTTTTCACACCCCGACTGATATAGTTAAACCGACTTAATTTTCTAGCATAGGCCAGGCTTTAGGGCTTGTCTACACAAGGAAATTGACTGGAATGGCTATTGCAGAATAAACTATTCTGGAATAGCTCCCTGTGTGGACACTCTGATTCAAGAATAAGAGTGTCCACCTGGGGAGTTATTCCAGAATAGCTATTGCGCTTTAAAATTACACCCTATATTATTCTGGAGTAATTTACTCATAGGCTATGTCTATGCTACCGCGATAAGTCAACCTATGCTACGCAACTCCAGCTACATGAATAACGTAGTTGGAGTCGACGTGTCTTAGGTCAAGTTATCATGGGGGTCTACATCGCCGGAGGTTGACGGGAGAAACTCTCCCGTTGACTTGCCTTACTCTTCTCATTGGGGATAGAGTACAGGGGTTGACTGGAGAGCGATCTGCTTTCGATTTGGCGGGTCTTCACTAAACCTGCTAAAACGACTGCTAGTGGATCAATCTCAGAGCCTCGATCCAGGCTGTAGACCTAGCCATATATACGCTCCTTTAATGCATTAGACCTTGTCTACACTGGGAAAAGTTACATTTTTCTGCATTATTAGAGCTCTGGAAGGGCTGCCAACGGTGGCACGTTTTGATCTTGTTATGAGTGTAGCCTTGTACTGTGTTCAGCAGGATTGGAGATGAAGAAGTGAAGTCACTCTCTGAAAAACAAATGGAATAATTCCAGTGGTGCTCAAATGAAGCTAGTGGTCTGTGATACATGCGTAACAGTTCCTGTTACCATATCTTGTTTGTCACTGAGCAGGATTTGCAGGATTCTGATTACTTGCCTAGTTGTAGAGACTGTACATTGTGAGTGTGAGAAAATTTACAGATATTCCAGCAATTAGCACCAGGATTTTTCAGGCAAAGTGGCCAGACTGATTTCCTCAGAGTAGGAAAAGATGTGTTGGTTGTGCCACTGAACTAGAGAACTGTTTTGAAGACTTTTTTCTTTTTAAATCACAGCTTACTTTTTCTGTTAAGCTATGGAGGAGGGAGTGATGTCCTAGTTCACATGAAAGCTTCCTACAGATTTTACTCTATTGTAGAGCCCTGTGCAGGACAGTTATTTATTTATTTTTTTTAAATCCTGGTCCCATATCGCTCTGCAATACCCACTCTCTCTCTCCCACCCACTCTTGTATTGTTTCTTACATTTTTATCCTGCTCCCATCCACAAAACCTTAGATCCTGTATGAGAGTCCGATTTCCCCCGTGCTACAAAAAGTCGGTTAATATAAGTATAAATGGAATTCAGATACAATTTTTATCACTACAAGAATAAAACAAATCTTGCTTAAACCATGTAAAAATGTACTTTAACTGTAATAATAGACATCAAATCTTTTTTCGCTTAAATTTAAGTATTAAAAGGTGTTGTTTTTTGTTTTAAAGTATTTTCTTGCAGATTACCATAGTCTGATTTTTTTTGCCCACCCAATCTTGCCCATAACAAAATATGTTTTACCCACTCTCACTATTACGGCAGTGGGTCCTGTGGGACACGCAGAATCCCAGTCCCGTTGCCAGGCTCTGCTCTACTGCATGATTGGTGTCATGGGAGGATTTTTAAACTGTGAGCTCTTTGGGGCAGAGACTGTTCCTTTGTTTTGGAGCAGCACTTAGCACGTTGGGAATGCTACCGGAAGTGAATTAACTGACTGATTTCACATTTCCACTTTCTCTATCTTAGAACTGTCTTCTCAGCTGGCAGCTGCTGAATCTCGTTGCAGGCTTTTAGAGAAGCAGCTGGAATATATGAGGAATATGATAAAGCATGCAGAAAATGAAAAGACAAGTGTCTTGGAAAAACAGGTAAGTTTCACCCAATCCAAGTTTACCTGCTAGTTGTACTAGAGAAGTTAATGAATTAAGGCATGATGTTGAGCAATCATTGTAATTCTGGCACCTTTAAATGTGATTCTCTATGCTGCTTTAACCTATCTTTAATCTAAATAAATTAAGAATAAAGTTCTCTGCTCATATCTGCCAGTCCTATTTCAACACTGATATTTTGCTTTCTCCTTATGAACACATCTCTTGTTGAAGTCAGTAGATGTGCTCTCACAGTATGAATAAATCCTGAGTCTGTTAGTTCCCTCCAATGACAAATCCATACCTCTAGGACAGTGCTTGGCCCTGCCTGCAACCCCCCCAAACTCCTTGTCTATAAATAATTCTTTCCCCCCCTCAGATGTTTACATCCTTAAAACATTTGTAGAGACTTATCCTGGTTTCCTCCTTGCATTATGTGATGCCTCTGCATGTTCTCAAACTCAAGGTTTGGATGATTGTGGAGGCTTTTGTGGTGGTGCATTTCTAACAGTTTTTTGCTTTTTCCTTTTCTCTTTGTAGGTCACTTTAGAGAGAGACCGACTTCTAGATCAATCTCATGTTCAATCTAAATTGGAAAAGCTGGATTTGCTGGAACAAGAATACACCAAACTAACTGCAATGCAGTCTCTAGCAGAGGTCCGTCATTCCTCTTGCACACTAAATCAGATTTGTCTTGGTCATGAGTATTGAGCATGTTTTGGTCCTCTGCCAAAAAGATCACTAATAGAGCTGAATGTGCGTCCTGCAGGAAATTCTGATATTTTTAACATTTTTGACCCAAATCAGGATGTAAAGTTGAATTTTTTGTATGGAACAAATTCTGAATTGTTTCAACGTTTTCAATCGAAATGAAACATTTAAACATTCCCAAAATTGAGAGGTTTCATTTTGGCTTGTTTAAAAGACCCCAAACTCTTCATTTATAGTCATTTCAACATTAAACTGCATTTTCTTACTGGGGCATGTTGCTTTATAGGAGTTGTAGTTTGGGAACCTGCTGTATCCATTCGCTCACTGACCAGACTCCCTTGCTGGACTACATCTACCATGATGCACCACTAGGGTTACCATCTGGCTGGTATTTGACCAGCTTGGCCAGTTTTTTTATGGATTTGCCAGAAAAATAATTTAATATGCCAGTTTTTTTTATGTGCGTCTAAAGATTTGCATTATCATCACAATGCACTGGGATATCTAATGTTAAAAGTTTGTGTTCAGTTAAAGATGCTGCAGTGTTCCCACTTCCGCAGTTTACGCGATAACAGATCAAAACTGTTGAAAATACAGCAGCTTTCTGCCCACCAGCACGCAAGTACATCACGTGCACGTGTGAGAGTGAGGAGACATGTGATATCAATCTTATCTATATGTGTTCTCTCTTTAGATACTATAAATGGCTGTTGGGGAAGCGGGGGGATGTTGCCTTGTGGTTGGAGTTTGGGGTTGCGGTGGGATGGCCTTGTTGGGGACCCATCATTTCAAAAGTGGTAACCCTCTGCACCACATACAGTGTTGTCAGAGGCAAATCTTAATTGCATTATGGAAGATGTAGTCCAGCCAGGGAGCTTGGCTCATAGGAGAGATTGGGGGCTTGAACTACAGTGCCCAGAAGGCAACATACTGATAGTTCCATAAAATAAACTGGTTCCCTATTTGAAACTAAATATTTTGGGTCAGTTGAACACAATACAATATTCTGATTCAGGTCCAAGTGACCCAAAAATAAAATATTTGTTTTCATGAAGAACTTGGATATTTTGGGGCAAAATCAAATTTCGTTTTTTTTCCCCGTGGAAAATCTGAGCCAGGAAGTTTCGATCAACTCTTGTGACTAAGGCGTTGTCTAGACTACAGAGCCTTTGCTGGTATAGCAGTACTGGGATAGCCCCTGGTGGAGATGCTATGTCAGACTGGAGTTCTTTTGCCGGCGTCATTACACTACCTCCGTAAACAACACTAGCCAAGTGGACAGAGGCACTCTTCTATAGCGTAGTTGTGTTTGCAACAGGGCTTTGCCAGCATAACTATGTCAGCTAGGGAGTGTGAAACTTTATTGACTTTAGTGTAGTTACACCAGCATAAAACAGGCTCTTAGTTTTCCAATGACTTCTCAATCTATGATTTTTAGCGTCTTGCGTAGAGAAACTGAATGTATGGTTTATTACAACAATCTCTAACCCATTTACAAACCTCCCTTCCTCCCAGCACCTTCTCTTCCATTTCTTTCCCCCTATGTCTGGCGGGATGCTAAACAACCTGTCCCACCTTGTCTTTAGCTGTGACACTGGGGGAGTACCTTTCCCAGACCTGAAAAAGAGCTCTGTGTAAGCTCGAAAGCGTGTCTCTCTCACCAACGGAAGTTGATCCAGTAAAAGATCACACTCCCACACCTTGTTTCTCTAGTATCTGGGACTACCACAGCTACAACAATACTGCATAGACTTAGTAATGCACTTAACTGTTTTTTTTTTTTTAATATTACATTTTGCCCTAAAAACTAACAAATATGCTTCCATTTATATACATAGTAATTGGAATACAGTGTTTTTTTTTTCCTGATGACAGCTTGATTTTGGATTATATTAGGGTGCAATGTTTAATCTTCAGTGTGAAGGTTAGGCCATGTTCTAGAGCCCTGGGCTTTTTTTACTGTCCATTCTAAGGTTCTGAGTTTATACCTGTCATGCTCATCACAAAGCTGTGACTTCATCTCCATAAGCCAAGGTTTTCATCTTAGGAGTGATTTGCGAAGAGGAAAATGTGTGCTTTTTTGCTGCTTCATGCTGTATAAAGAATCCCTGGAAGGATTTTTCAAAGGGTACTTCTTTATATTTTTTTGCCTTGTATTTTACTTAGAAATATCAGGAATGTGAAGTCAGTCTTCTCTGGCTTTGCTAGAAGACCACTTGGATGTCTCTTATGGATTGTTGACCTCTGTCGTTAACTTACGGTCAGGATGTTCAAAGACCTCCGTTGTCGCAAATGTTTGAGGCATTTTAGTTACAGATGTTAAAAATAAACCCAAAATATGTTTCAGGTCTCTATTCCAACTTGCATAGTATCTGACATAAAAAATTTGCTAGTTCTTTAGCTGTCTTTTTAGCCTGACACACGACAAGACCTAAATTTTAATGTTAAAAAAAAAAAAAAAAAAAAAAGTTAGTTAAACCATTTTTAGGCCTTTTATGTATTTTTAAAGAAACCTCATTTTTTCTTCTTTGTAGGTTACACCCTTCACTAACTTGCTGTAGCCTTTCAGGCATTGTAATTAATGTCTTATTGAACTAAACATGGGAAAATCCAGTGTGTTCAATTTTAAATATTCAGGCCTGCTTGTACTTGTTAAAGACAGATGAGACTCATCAACAGTTGTTCTGAATCTGAAGGGAGTCTTCGGTCTAAAACAATGCATTGAACTATTAGTTTTAATTTTGTTCAAGTTCCTATTTTAAGACTTCAGAAAAAAGGAACCAGGCATTCCACCAGTAACATTTTTCTTATTGAACTTCAATTAGAAAAAAATGAAAGAACTGGAACAGAAGCTCCAAGAGGAGGAACATGCAAGGAAGCTTGTGCAGGAGAAGGCAGCTGAGGTAACCAGCAAGTAATCTTTTCTGCTGCTTTATTGTGTGTTGCAAGTAGCTCGCCCTCTCATTAAACTTTTCACTGATAGGATCTCTCATGTGCAATGTAACAAAGAGCTCGTTGCAGTCTGGCTGGTGATGGAGTCCAAGAATACCAAAGGCACCATTTTCTCTTTTTCTGTTCTTTTGCATGCAATGGTGGAAAACTTTCTCTGGCAGGACTGGGAATTGGGAAGGGTGACATTTTGTGACTTCCCCAGTCCTGTCAAGAAGAGGGTGTCCAGTAAGTTATATTTTACTATAAAAACACAAACTTAGTCTGGTGTTTCCTTCAGATCATCTCCAGCTAGGATGATGAGGATGCAGCTTACCATTACCAGATCTGGCCAGTGCACCCAGTTAACTGGATGGTTTCAACTCCAGCTAAATCAAACTCCCTGGCCTATATATAGCCCCTCACCCTAAGCTGCATGGAGCTTCTCTTCATTCGAGGCTTCCAAATGGTCTATTATCCCGTTCCTTTCCAAAGCTTCCTCACATGCTTTTACATGCTTCTTCCTCAAGCCCTTTTTGCCCTAGGAAAGATTAGACTGCTGCCCTTCCTGAGCCTTCACATAGGCAAACATTTGCTACCCTCTCCTCCCCAGACTGAGGAAAACAGGCCTTTTTGTACCAAGCATGCTTTGACAGCCTGCTATTCCCAAGGTTACTGAACTATAAGTCCCAAAGCACTCGTGGTTGGTAGAGACCACATCACAGGACTCAGCTGAGTTAGCTTTGTTTGGTTCTGCTCTGAAAAGTTGAATAGAAAATGATTGACTTCCTAGAGGTTTTTGACCCATCCTAGGTCATTTAGGAAAGAACTCTAGGCCTGTTTTAGGATGGATAGAAAATATTTTTTTTTTTTTCCTACTGAATTCAAGGGTGTGTTTTTTTTTTTTTTTTAAGTAATTTCTGTAGATTATCTATTGTACTCAGTGTCACTACTGTTGTTTAACATTGCAATAATACCTAGAGGCCTTAATCACATGGGCATACTGTTGTTCTAGGCAGTACAAGACCTACAGTAAAGGACAGACCCTGCTGCCAAGAGTTTACTGTCTAAAAATTGCTCCTTGGCTGGCCAGTCCCAGACTTCAGGGTTTGATTGTTTTGTTTTGTTTTTTTAACACCTTCCTTTTTTTTCAAAAAAATCATAATTCCCACTATTAACTCCATTCACAGCTTCAGACAGGACTGGAGACTAACCGACTCCTGTTGCGGGCAGGAACGCCATCAGTTCCCCCAAAGCCAAGGAAAACAAAGAAGAAAGCCAAGCAGCCAGACAAGGTAGCATGCTGTTATTGTAAATTGCATTGGGAAGGAAGGAGGATGAAGTGGGTGGGTGAGAGGGAGAGATCAGGTAGCTGGCTCCTTTTTACTAGGAAGCAGAGGGGTAGGGGTTTGGCAGGGTCACGTCTAATGACAGTTTCTCTCTTCTTAGAAACGCCCTCTTACGAGACATTTCCATGCACAGCCCCACTACAGGCTGTGTCTGGGTGATGTGCCATTTGTCGCTGGAAAGGTGAGTGGGGTTAATTCTGAATGCCTACAAATAGCAAGCTGTGGAGAATTTTACACTTTGAGTACGAAGTTAGTTCAGAAGACGGGGCTCCAGGTCCCGGTTGCCAACTTTCACACAGTAAATAAGCACCCCGACTTGCACAGTAAGCCAACGATCAAGCTAATCCCATTTCAAAACAAGGCGAAAACAAGCCAATCCCTAAGAACCCCAACACTATGTGACTAGATCCCCCGGCGTGCAGTCTGGGACTGTGGTGGGCCCTCTGTGCACCCTCACCCCCGCCCCTGCTTGCTGGGAGCCAATCAAAAAAGAAGCTACAAGCCAAAAACTACCCAACAAGCAACACTCAAGCCATTTAAGTCAAAAACAAGCCCAATTTCTGCGTTTTTTCCACAGGTTTAGCATCTTGTTTGGTGCTTTCATGACACCTAGTGGTCAGACTACTTAACAGTTCTATTTTCCTTTAACTTTTAATTTTCCCTCCTGCCTTTCCTGCAATGCTTTGTTCGGTCTTCTGTAACACCAAGCTGGCATGCTCAGAAATGTCTCCCCTGCTCTCAGGGCTGCTAGTCAAGTACTTTTCACAAGCACGGATTCACTCATACACAAATTTCTTCTTAAAAAAAGTCAGTAGCAGCAAATCAAAAGGAAAAACACAAGTAGAATTATTTCTAAATAAAATGTCCTAAAATCTCTTTCCTGCTCTAGGTTAAGAGATCTATTCACATCTACTTTACTTTTCCCCTTCAGTCTACTAGTCCCAGCCATTCTGTTGGAGCCAATGTACAACATGTGTTGCATCTAATGAAACAACACTCTAAAGCTCTGTGTAACGATCGTGTGATCAGTGATGTTCCACCACCTAAGCCGACTGGCAACGCATCTCACACCAGCAAAGGCAGAAAGTCCTCTCTCTCGACAGGCTCCTCTGCATCCCAGGAAGAGCTTTCTGAAGTGTTGCTGACTTTGCAGGATGAATTTGGGCAGATGAGTTTGTGAGTCCCATGATTAAATGACAAATGTGAATGTTTGATACTGCCAGTGATTTTGGTTTGGTGTTGGGAGTTTTCTGGAGGGAGGGGGGTTATGCAGTCCCTTATCCAAAGATGATGCATGCTTTTAGGCAGAGGTGGATCAGGATTTAGTTCTATCCAATCATGGCAGCCTTTTTCCCCTGTAATGTTGATCAACATTCAACTTTGGTTATTACAACATACTAATACAAAGAGCCCTGCACTATTTACAAGCAGCAGTTCCAAGAGACGCACCTCTGAGTTCATTCATAACGCATCAGACAAGTGGGTAAATGGGACTACCCTTTTGTGAGGGCTGCCTTGCTATTCTTTCTGCTAAAATAGTCATCTAGTTATCAGGATCTAAACAGCTTTGCTAATCTCCCATATCATTCATAGTAGGAGCATGGACCTGAAATAGCAGCTAATGCAAATGAACCAAGGAAATGCAGAATGGGAAATTGGACTCTCTCCTCAGAACTGACTGAGCGCTAAGACTATATGGCTAAAGGAGGCCACCCCTGTAAATCTTAAATTAGTAATATTTAGGCCTAACTAATTTGATCAGTTATCTAGTGCAGCAGCAGTGGCCCGTGTACGCATTCCACATTGACAGTGCTCACCAGCAAGAACATTACAGACTACTGTTATGCAATAATAGATTAAATATATTGAGACAGTTTCTGGTTACTAATAATATGCCTCCCTAGAGATGTCATTTCTCAGGCAAGTGGGCAAACAATGTAAAGTTGAGAAAAATCACACCCAAGCTTTTTTTCTGTCATTATGTATAAGTGATCACCAGCAGCTAGCAAAGCTAATCCACGAAACACCAACTGTTGGCCTGAGGGAAGACCTGGAGCGGGAACTTGAGGCATTGGTGAGAAGAATGGAGGCAAAGGCAGACCAAATAAGTAAAGTCCGGAAACATCGGACACGGGTAAGTCAGTTGTCTGCAGTTGCGCTTCTGTAAAATGATTATTTTGAGGAATTTTTCACTGTCTGAAATGCTGCTATAACTGAATTTGGAAGAAGCAGACATGACCTGCCTTTTGTGGTCACAGGAGAAAGAACCATTTGTACATGGGGGAAATCCCACAAAGACATTTTACAAGTTGTCAAAAGACTTTAACATACATTGAGGAAAACAAGTTAGTTGTGTTTTTGGTTTTGGTCACCCACACTTTACTCGGGAAAAGGTTTGGGTTCCCAGGATCTATTTTCACTGTTACTCGAAATTTTTGGACGGTCCTCCTCTGCTTTGCATATGCTGATCTATCTGGTCTTGCTTTATAATTCACATTTCACAAATATCGGAGAGAAAGTTAAAGATAGCTACTTTGATCAAAGACTTCAATCCCATATCTGATTCTTCTTTCTCCAGTCTTCCTTCATCTTACTGAAGTTTGTTTTGCCCCAAAGATCAAATACAGTGTGGCAAGCCTGTTCAGTTTACATTGCTGTGAAGCATATCTTAGTGCAGTTTTCAACCTCCTCATCTCCAGCTTTGACACTGCGTGTGCTCTAGAGTCAGAAACTTCATCTGCCTAAAGTCAAAGTGTTGAAGACTTAAACTGCAGATGTCATCTGAAATCAAAGGCAGTTGAGCATGTTTCCCACACATTCACTAGATCAGAGGCTCTCGACCTTTTTCTTTCTGACCCCCCCACCCCCCCAAAAAATGCTCTAAAAACTCCTGCATATAAAAGCCAGGGGCAGCAAGTAGGGCAATTGCCTGGGGCCCCCATGAAGCTACATTGCTAAGGCTTCAGCCCCAGGTGAGGCTCAGGGACCTAGGCTTCAGCCCCCTTCTGCCCTGGGCCCTAGTGAGTCTAAGGCTGGCCCTGCTTGGAGGCCTCCCTGAAAACTGTTTGAGGACCCCTAGGGGGCCCCAGGCCCCTGGTTGAGAACCACTGCACTAGATTTCCAATCAGATGACTGAAGAATTCATAGCCCTTAACCTATTCTGCAGAGGAATGTCTGGGCCAGTGGAGGAAGACAATTTATTAGTTACTCCTGTCAAGAAACTGAAACAGTTGTTGCAGACCGGCAGGTGTAGCATTGCTGACATTATATGGCAATTTGCATGGTTCTGCATGAATCCTGTATGCCCGACTAGTAAAAATTTTCCTGCACCACTGTAGAATTGAGTCGCATACTGTCCTATTTACACATCTTTACAGCTGATGCCAGTTCTTCATACCACCTCAGGTAGCTGCTTTCTAAGGACAGTGAGTGGCCTATACAATCTGCCGTAGGTAAATGGAAAACTTAATTTTTCAGTAATCTCTGGGGAAAGTTGGGCAGTGGCTGTGTGGATTGGAGACTTAAGTCAGTTCTTATCCACATGTCCTCACGATTGGGGAAACTCCCCTAGAATCTGTTAGATGTGTGATTTCTAAAATAGCTAACAGTAATTCAGAACACACACTGCACTGGAATCAGAGATTTTATCTCCATGTTCTTAAAGATTTACATTATTCACTTGGCTATAGTAGTAAATATATACGCTGTATAGGAGAAGTTTCTTAAGTATTCCAGGAGATTGGCTGTCCTGGTAATAGATGCTCAACTTTCTATTTGAGTCACAGGCATGAGTGAAAGGGGAGATTTTAATTCCATTGGGAGAAATAAGTAAACTGAAGCCGGGCTGCTCTTAATGTTTCTCTTTGGGCTTTCCTTTCAGCTAGAGAAACTCAAGAAAGAATGCAAGTCCAAAAAGTCTCGTGCTGAAGAAACACGAGACTGCCGGAGTGGAGTTAGTGAAGTGAAAGTAACAACCACCGTGACAACCAGGGGAAAGGATGCTGGCCCCATCAAAGTGAAACCTGGAGAGAAAAGCCGGAAAAACCTTCAATTGTTGCGGGACATGCAGAGTATACAGACTTCCCTTCAGAAAGATGACGTCAGCTGGGACTACTGATTTCTGTACTGGTTGGTATTTTCCTTAAACTCCACCAGTCTGAACTTTACTTCTCACATTCCAGGTCTAAAAGAGATGCCTTTCCTACTGTGTGAAAGAGACTACTGTATACGAAGTGCACTTTTTAAATGTAAACCCCCCATTTTGCAGCTGTAGGTCTGATTTATTATGGTTCTAATCCATGCACAACACAGATTGGAGAAAGCAAGCCTCATTTGTAATGTATCGAACTACTGAGTCTATATGCCACCCTCCATTATCCACCCCTTTGCAGCTGTATCCTTCCTCCACGCCTGCCGCAGGATGTTTTATTTCATTGTTCACATGGGTGGCTTGCCTAAAAGGTAGGTGTGGTTTCACAACTCTTGCTGTTGAACTCTTCTGCATGGGGCTGCTTAAAGGGATATCACCATTCGAAAATGAAGCTTTAGTCACGAGTCTACAAGGTGTTATCAGTTGCTGGATGTATACACAGTTGCTGTCAGCACAGCCTTTGAGAACATAAGAAAAAGCAGGTGAACCTCATAAGTGTTTTGTTTAACTATCTAGTTCCAGGTCTGCTACCTTCCATTAGCCAATATTAATTGCAGTGGACACTTCAACTCACTCAAAGAAAGAACAAAGTAATTATCTTTTGGACTAGTTTTTCTTACCAATTGATTCTCCTTTAATAGTAATGATGTCTTAAAACTGGAGAGAGAAATGTGCCTTCACACTTAAGTGAAAAGTCTTCTGATGTGGAACATTGGGATAAAATCTATCATTTACTAGTGCACTTTGGCTGGAGGGGTAAAGCGCAGACATTTTTAATTTGCAAGTGCCTCAATCATGCTATTCAGTGCTGGCAGCTTGCTTAATTTTAACTTGAATTATTATTCATTTTGGGTTGGATATCTGCTTTTTTAGTGGTGCAGGTATGAGTGCTAAATGACTCGCACACCTAAGTGAATGTTATTTATTATATTAATAATGTAAAGAATTTCGTAGTAATGGCATGTACAGAAGACAGATTCAAATTACCTGTGTCTATAAAGTTTTTTTATAATTGGAAACCAATAAAATTAACTTGCAAATCTGATTGAGGTAAGTTGAAATTTCTCTTTAATACTTTCGAATTATCTAGCTGTGACTTGTTACTCCTCATAAGACACTGATACAATTTACTCTTTGAATTGAATACAGGTCTGTCTCATCTTACGCGGGGGTTCCGTTCCGCGGGTTGTGCGTAAAGCAAAAACCGCGCATAGTCAAAACCCCATTGAGTTCAATGGCAGGTGAAATCGCCCGCACTACAGGTATAGTATTAAAAGTGTTGTTTTTCTGTTTTTTGTTTTGTTTTTGCCGACCGCATAAAGTTGAAATCGCGCATGTTAAATGCGCGTAAGATGCGACAGACCTGTATCAGACTGTTGTTTAAAAAATCCTGCCGCACTAAAACTCACCTCAAGCATTGCCTGAGCAAAGGTGTTAGGTGGCACGAGTAGAGAGGAAGGATAAGGTAAGTAGTGAAGATGGGAGTCTGGCACTTGGAAGATGTGGGTTAAATTTCCTGCTCTGCCACAGGAATCCTTTGTAGCCTCAGGTAACTCCTTCACTCTGTGTTTGTTTCCCTACCTCCAAGGGGTACTGTGAGGCTAGATATTAAGTATGAGGTGCTCATGTTAAATATTTGCCAGCTCAAAATTATTTGAGATAATGGGAAAATTCATAAACTACCTAGGGATTGTTACTGGGACAGTAGCCAAAAGAAAACACTCCCTTTGAGCAGGAAGTTGCTCTGGTTGTATACAAAGCAATTATGTTACAGTAATTCTACAACTACAAAGTTAGAATATCAACAAAACCACGTTGCTTACTGAGAATGCCATACAGACTTCTCATCTTTCCTCCACTTTACTTTGACTCCTGAAATGGTTACTTTTCAGTGATACGACTGACTCGTCAACATTCAGATGGGTTTTTTTTTTTATATATAAAGAACAAATAAATATTGTTAGGAGTGAGAGCAGGGCCCAAGGAGAAAAGACCACAGCCACTCACCAATCAATATTAACCATAAGGAAACAAAATACTAAAGAGACAATAATGCATACCTAGTGAAATGGCCAAAGTGAGGGTAAAAAGGTAAATGACTAGTCCATAGAGGTTCTTATACTACACTGTAGTATCTGAGAACCTAAGACAGACATATTTTATATAGTGACGGAATCTAAGGAGGAGAGGCCAACGGTCTGAGTGTCTCTCTCTCTCACACACACACACACACACACACACACACACACACACACACACACACACAAAAACTTAAAGCAAGTTGTACACCCCATACATCATATGGTGCAAAGAATCACCACAACCTGATTTTTTTTTTTTTTTTTTTTTTGAAGTCTCATTAAGGATCATGTTACCCTAACAAATGCAGTGATGTTTACACTTCATCTTAATGCTAGGCCATCCATAAGAGAGAAGACTTCACCCTAATGGACTGACATAGCTGCAGGAGAAAGAAGGAGGCACACAGTAAACCACAAGTAGCTTTCCAAGGAAATTCCACTATCTTAGAGGGAATGCAGCCCCTCAAAGGCAATATACATATGCTGACTGCACAAAAATCAGCTAAACTACTCTGATCAAAACATACATCTGCATATAGAAATGAGATCCAGAGGCAAAGCTAAAAAGCCCTTATAAATATTTTGACTTTTGCTACACCCCCAACCTTCTCATTCAAGTGCATATGCATGTATTTAGAAAGACAATTAAAATGAAAAAATTAGTTCAACAAAAATAATCGCCAGAAAATTGACTGTTTTCACCCTGATTTCTACAATAAAGTTATTAAAATTGATTTTGGATAAAGTTTAATTGATCATTGTGTCAATGACAATGATTCTTTACTCCAAGTACACTGTATTCTCTTCTCTGACAGAGTAACAAGTATTAAGCTAGTGCTGAAATATTATGCTAGCAGACTACACAACTCCATCAACTGACCACTACTTTTACATTGCGATTGTAATACATGCAGAAAGCTTTCTTTGGTCAATACACTTACTGTCAACAGCAGAGAAGTAAAATAGTTTGAATTTTAAGTACATCATCACGATCCCACACTGAAATATGGAAATAATGGTTGACACTTACCTAAGCAAAATTAAATTGAGTTGATCCCAGCAAGTGTTGCACTTGCCATGTTTTATATAATTTACTTTGCCAGCTCTTGCATATAAGCCCCCCCCCCCCCCTCAAAAGCTGCAGAAACTACTGGGGGATCTGTTTCCCACCCCCTCAGTAATTAACATTTACTTCATAGTACTGAATTGGATGAAAATAAGTGATGATTCCAGGTGAGGGGGATGGAGGTAAACTTGGTCCCAAAAAGGACAAGCTGAGGGATACGAGGGGCTCATCCACTACCATGTCCTATAGGTAGAAGCTGCCCTTCCTGTAAATAAGGCATCACTTTGCAGTATTGGGTATATACCTAAAAGAAACAGACTTCATTGTTTTTTAAGTTCCACCTCCATGACAGAAGTAAAGTCGCAGAACTTGGCCTAGCTTCCTCCGATGTATATCAAAGTGATAGGAAAGAGCCAATCTAAATAGTAAAAAGCATTCTATCGGGTCCTATCAGCTTCTGTCTTTCAGTGAGACGTTGGCAAAACAATTCAACTGACAGTTATATCTATACTGACAGTGATAAGTCAAACTATTCAATGGCTATGTTCTAAACATTTGAATCAGATATGAATTCTGCAAACTGATTTCTTACTTCAGTCTTTTTGTTTCCTTTTAGCAAAGTGGAGAATTTTCAGAGTCCTCCTCCTCCTCCTCTATAGATACTTTCCTTACAGAATACTTCCTGCCATGCTCTAGTCGCTCATTCAAAGCAAAATGATTTCTAACAGCTAAATCAGTGAGAGCGCTAGGTTTTGTTTTTAGATGGCAAGTGCAATTAGTTTTAGCATCATCTAGCTACCAAAAAGATTGCATAGGGGTCTGCCCTTTTTTTAGCTTAAGCTTCCTCTAGTGCTACAGTACTAATAAATTACCCTGGAGAGAAATGTAATAAATAAGGTAGTTGGTGCCTCCAAGACACCAAGATCTAAATTCAAAGGGTTTCCTACTAGAGCTGCCCTTTTAAGGTGGTCCTGGGAAATGCTTAATAGAAGTCCATATTATACAACTGTCTGTACAGGAGTGACACACTGTGCAGGAGAGCCAGCTCTCTCCGAGGATGAGGTCGATCGGTTGGTAATCTCTCTCTGGAGCTCCTCCACTTTCTTCTGCAACTCAGCCCGTTTGGCAAGAAGTTCCTTGTATCGACTGTGGACAGGTTCCTGCAATGCAAAAGAACGTACAGCTGAGGGAATGAAGCAAATGAATGAGCTGTTCTGACTTCCACATACCTTGCCACTTATCTGTCACCTGCACTCTTGCAGCCTGCTAGTTCCAGAGCCCTGATGCTTATTGTCTACTATATTTTATTTACAAAGCTGATTTGGGAATGAGACAAACTAACAGGTTAACAACATAAGCACTGTGAATTGTAAAAGCTGAGACCTGCAGATCTCTCGGTCACCTATCCCCTTGGCATCTCGATACTGTTGATAATTAAGTAGATATAGAATAAGGGCACTTTGGAGATTCTTCTAAGTATTTCTAACTTGTCTTAAATGTTCAACGGTCTAGTGTTTAAAAACACTTCTTATTTCTAGTAACCAGGATTTTCAGAAGTGAATGACTAAAGGTAGGCCCCAAAGTCTGTATTTAGGCATCTAGGGTAAATATTTCAAAAGTGCCTACATGATTAAGTTCCACTGACGTTCAATGAGGCTCGGGCGCTTGAGTCCCTCCTGCAAGTGGGACCTGGCGCTTTTGACGCCTGCTCAAGTGATTTGATTTCTCAAAGTGCTGAGCACCTACAGCCCCCAGGGATTTCCAATCCACTTACTTGGAAGTCTAAAGTCAGACACCCAGTTTTTAGAATCGTGGCTGATATTTTTAAAACTAAAGTTAGGCACCCAGTTCAGTTACACATGTTGCAGGTACGGTGCTTGCAATTAAGTTTTGTTTTTAAACTTAAGCTGTGGCAGTTTGGGCTTGGAAAGTACTGCTTACTGTTGTGCAGCTCCCAGAGGCCAAGGTGACTGGTTCCTTAGGAACATCAGAGACAAGATTTTTGACAAACACAGTATTTTAGAAACAAAATGGTCACCTGTGGTTTCATCCTTGGATTCCATCTGATGTAATATCCCACCCAAAGCTCTAGGTGGCGCATGCTGGCCACAGGATACAAGACATGGTTGGCGTAGCACACATACAAGGGATTAGTGAAGTCTTCAAGTTGGCTATTGATGTAAGACCACAGTGACAGAGTCTTTTTTGGAAGGCCCTTTAAGGAAAAAATAAAAGCTGTTTTACATACCCAGCCATATGAACACTAGTATTTATCTACACAGCTTTATGAGTATTTATACCAGCATATACATATGTTTAAAATGCATGCATCTGCATATACATATTAATAAAAATCTGGCTGCGTTTTCATAACTAAAAAATACATTTTATGCTTTTTTTCTAGAATATAAACACATGCAGGCAGGCATCTACGTATACACCGCGGCATGCAAACATCCCTTATTCCCAACTCAACCTGCAGCACAATCAAGGGAATCACCATTGGCACAAAAAGGGGAAGGCTGCCCGGAGAGGAGATGGGGTTTTCTGAAGCTTTAAAGGACAGGAGGAAGGGCTGGCTGGCCATGTACATGACCATTATTTTTGTTACGCTTCCCATCTTTCAAATGCTCCCAAAAGAGGGCCCAGTGTATTTAATTGCAAGGAAAAAGCATGTGTTCTAGGCCTCAATCTAGCAAAATAGTTTAAGTATGTGAGTAGTCCTAGTGAAATCCTGAGACTACATATATGCCTAAGTGCTTTGCTAGACTGATGGTCCTTACAGAGACAGCAAACAGAGCATGTGTTTGCTTCTTTGGAATGACAAATATTCAAGCCTCATGTACACTGGGAAAATTGGGACAAACAATTCACCAGCAATGTGGTTTTAATAGCGATTTTGACCACTGTGCTGTTAAATTCAGCTAAGTGCATGTCTATGCAACACAGTGATAAAAAAACATAGCCCTGACTAGACTACAGCCTCCACTGTTGCCATCCCCAGTGGAGAATTACAGATGCCATTTTTCCTAGTGTAGATGCAACCTTTGTGTAACTAAATGGTGCTTCCAGCTTTAACAAGCAGAGACTGAGCGAGCGCCATTCATTTTCCTTTTGATTTCAGGTTGGGGTTGTACATGTAACATTGGATTAGTGTTTTAAGTCATGCAAACGTACACAACATTCCTCCTCTTGCACTTTGGGTCTTGTAACTGCTTTAAGCTCTGCCAAGGTAGGCCAGGCTAGAGTACGGAACTATCCAATGTAACGCACTACAGCCACATTCCTCCTAATAGCTAGCAGGTCCATTCTCTCCAGGGAAAAGGGCGCATCTGGCACCCTGTTACTTCCATGTTGTCAGCTGGATGTATGGTATGACTGTGCACACATTTTAGTTTATACAATCAGCTCACTTTCTAGTATTACTGGGCAGGTTGTTGCAAGTATGATTTTGTTTGAACTTTAGATAAACATCTCCTAGGCAACTGATAGCTGTTAAGACAGAGGCTAATGGTTGAAGGTGCCTTTAGAGATTCTGAATACACTGAAATGTACACAAGTCTGAAGTATAGCAATTAAGCTCTGAGTAGTTCACACCAGTTTACAGGGGGAAGAATTCTGAATGCCAGCTGTTCAGCTGGAAGATCTGTTAGGGCCCAAACTTGCTCCCGTGGGAGTCACCGGGAATGGGAACAATCCCATCAGCATCATTCGCCCATTTTCGGAACACTGAGAATTGCATTCATCTTGGAAAGAGGCGAGGCCTTACCTCCTTCACCCTCTGCTGCTCACTGCTACACAGGAATGTCCCAAACAAGCAGCTGTACAGGTGGTCCAGAATGATCATCAGGAAACAGTCATTGAATTCAAATGCTGTAGGAAACTTCAAACACAACCAGGAATATTGCGTGTTTATTTTTCTTAGTACATTGCTTGTTGCTAATGAACACACATCCCACTGTAACAGCCAATCGTGTTAGTTAATGAGCTGAATATGTCCCCTATGCATTTCTAATGCAGGATTCGTTTGTGTTATTTGGCTGCCTCTGTCTCCAAAATCATACTACTACTTTCTCAGAGCACACGCTTCACTCAAAAATCTGCTTTACATGTGCAGTAAGGAATTCTGAGCAAAAGCCAGAGGCCTGAAGGGTCTGATCACTGTATTTATATACACCCAGAGCTGCTTAAACTGGAGCTTGCACAGGCTCTAATGCCAGAACTGTAAAGAGGTTATGAACAAAAGGGTGCAGCAGATATAAAATAAACAAACTCTAAGTAGGAATGAAAGCTCCATCTAGTTAAATGGAAACAATTCACGCATCCAATTGAGAGTTTTCCATGAGGCTGCAGCAGAAGGCCATGAAACTAGTTCACATGTTGGGAATAGGTCGTGGGAACCTAGGAATTGCCATCACATGCAAGGCCTTAACATTGGCTGAAGCCTCTAGGTGTACTGTAATACAAATGTATAACAACCATCTGAGCTGCTTGGAAAACAGTTACAAAACTTAACAACTTTTTTCCCTCTTTTGTTTTAAAAATAGTTTTTCAAAATTTCATCAGAACTTTTCTGAATATTGAATAATTCTGACTCCCTCTATATAGAGTGGAAAACCTGTGTGGGGAGAGTTGTGAAAACTGTCCACTTTTTTTTCGAGTCGGGGCAGAGCTATGCAGTAAGGAACATGGCCAGATCTGGAGTTATGGTGTGTGTGGATGGAGGGGGAGAGTGGGGGAGAGGAAGTCTCAGAGCAGGGCCAGAGGGAAGTGTGGGGGTGGGGTGATTTGAAACCATGTGGTGGTGGGGAAACACAAGGGGACAGCAAGAAATCTTGTTCTGTAACCCTTACCATCCTGTCCTCCCTGACTTCAGAGCCCTATTCCCAAGGCCAGATGATATAACAGGTCTTTCCCATCTCTGATGCCTAAGACTCTATGTCATCGGCTGCCGTTCAGTCCATCCCAAACACCTACTCCTCCCAAGGAACTTGATGGGAGAAGGGTTACGAAGACCACTGTAAAGGATGCTTTAGCAACATCCAAGAAAGGGACATGCTGCCACCTCTCCTGTTTGGCGACTGAAAAGTACCATCTAAAATGGCATTCCACTGCACCATTTTTATCATAGGTTGGTTTTTTCAATGGTGGCTAGGCACCTTTGTCAAAAGGATAAAAATACAACCTACAGGCCCTGGCGCAGAGGCCAAATGCAGAGTGGACACAGCGGCATGGCTCTCACTCTAAGCCGCTAGAGATGTTCCCTCCAGAGCAGAGGAATTTAAGTGGCCCTGCTCATACAGTACCTGGTCTGTGGGTAAAGAAGACACTCCAATGTTGATAACCATGCACAATTTAAGAGCAATGCATTCACTTTTAGAAGAGGTTAAAGTGAAACAAAACCCAACTGTCTTCAATCCCTTCTCCCCTCACACAATTAATGCCACTCAGGGAAAATAAAATTTTCAAAAGCCACTAAATGACTAAGGAGCCTCAGTCCTATTTTCAAAAGTGTCTTAGGCCCTTAGGCTCCTAAATCCCATATGCATTCAATGACAGGCTCCTAACTCACTCAGATACTTTTGACAATTGTACCCAAATGAAAACAGAAAAGAACAAAAAAGCCACACAAAAGATGCTGTATTTTAATTTCAAAGTTGAGCAGCAAGATCACTAGCCAGACGCACCCATCTAAGTCCTGCATAAAGCAAGTTAGCAGCTTAGAAATTTACCTGTCTTGTCATTTGCCAGACACAATCAATGAACTGGAGAAAAACGGGAGATCTGTCTGCATCTGCATGATTTTTATCACCATGGCCAACTCTCTGATACAAAACAAAAAAAAAACATGAACTAGTACAGTACTTCACAATGAAATAGCTTGGATTCTGTGTGCCTGGGTTACCAATGCAGCAGCCCGCAATAGCAGTAAGATGGTCTAAAAGTGTCCTGATTTTGCTGTGTTTATATTAGTAAGTGCAGAAGTTCTGGACAGCTATTCCTCTAGTCTTTGAAGTGAGTTCCTTTCTCAGGGACTTGTTAAGTGCACTTAAGAAAGAACTAAAAACAAAAGTGATCTAAATAGAAGCTCCAGATGTTATTCTGGCACTGACTTCATTTAACAGCTAGCGTTCAAAAGACTAGAAAAAGTTTAAACTTTTGTTCCTTTAAATTATATATATTATCATCATCTTCATTCAGTAGTACAGTATAATGGATCCAAGAGTTGCACAGAAACACAGCACCTAATGATAATTATAACATAGCACTTCCTAGCTGCCAAGCTCTGTACAAACACTAGCTCATCCTCACCACCCCATGAGAGGTAGTTACGAAAGTGTCCCTAAGAAGTAGGCCTCTGACACTGACCTTGCTGTGTGGCCTTGGGCAAATCACTTAAGGTCCCAATTCAGCAAAGCACTAAAGCCGTAGAGGTCGTAGAAGAGTTTTTAAACTAAAGGCTGGGGGAAGGCTAAAAGGTATGGAGGACCACACGGTTTGGACCGAGATATCCATTGGGGAGGATTTATTAAAGGGGATAATCTATATCCTACTAAAGAGGAGAGGATAGAAAATTGACAAAGTACAGGTAGGAACTCAAGAAAAAAATTAGATGAAAAAGAGTCCCATTCAGTTACATCCCATGAAGGCAGACAACTTAATATTGACAAATTTTATAAGTGCTTGGATACAAATGCTGAAGTCTAAATCCTAAAATGGGTGAACTTGACTGCCTGGTATTAAATGAGTATACTGATATAACAGCCCTCACAGAAACTTGGTGGAATGATAATCAATGGGACACAGTAATACCAGAGTACAAAATATATAGGAATGACAGAATAGGTCTATAAAAGGTGTGGTGAGAGTGAATAGAGAAGTGTTAGTTACCCCTTCATATAACACAAGAACCAGGGGTCACCCCATGAAATTAACAGGCAGCAGGTTTAAAACAAACAAAAGGAAGTACTTCTTCATACAATGCACAGCAAACCTATGGAACTCATTGCCAGGAGATATTGTGAAAGCCAAAAGTGTAGCTGGGTTCAAAAAAAAGAATTAGATAAGTTCAATGGCTATTAGCCAAGATGGTCAGGGACACAATCCTATCCTCCGGTTGTCCCTAAACCTCTGTTAGCCAGAAGCTAGGACTGGACGACAGGGGATGGACCACTCAATAACTGCCCTGTTTTGATCATTCCCCCTGAAGCACTTGACATTGGCCACTGAATAGTGGGCCAGATGGACCATTGGTCTGACCCAGTATAGCCACTCTTCTGGGCTTAAGCATGTAAGTAATAATAATACCTCTCTCTTATAGAATACTTTTCATATGTAGAGCTCAAAGTGCTTTACAAAGAAGATCAGCATCATCATCTCCATTTTATAGATGGGACTAATCATCTCCTTACAGTTTAAGCACCTGGTTTACTGTTTTGCTGGATTGGGCTCTCAATCACTCAACTACCTCAGTTTCCCCACATGTAAAATGGGGGATAATATCACAAGTATGCAGATGGAAAAACTGTTAAGTGACCACCCAAAATCACACAATGAAATCAGTGCCTTAGGTAATTATTAGATACAGTATTATATCAGATAACCTTAACCAACATCAACTGACTGCAGTCTAAGGACAATGAGCAAAAATCAACAAAGAATATAATGTGCCAGAATGCGTATCAGTGGCATTCACCTTTACTCTGTGAGCTCAGCTGTGATCAAGTAATGCTGATTAAAGGCACATATAGAACTATGTAACTAATCCAGTGAGATGCTCTTTGTTCAACACCCAGCAATTGAATCGGCTCAAAAGGCTATTGACTCACCAGCTGAAATCTGTGCCCAAAGCTCAGCCATTCCTTCTCCACAAGCACCTCGAACCCCCTTATTGTTCGATAGTAGCCATCGAGAATGAGCATGGACAGAGAAGTGAGCTGAGCTGTTCGGTCCCAGCCATCGCTGCAGTGCACAACCACGGAGGTTTTCCCCGACTCCACCTTATCAGCAATCCGAAGAGCGCCGGCAAGAATTAGCTGCGACACAGACAGGGCATTAGTGAAGTTTCTCCATAGAATATGAACTACAATTGGAGAATTGCCTGTGACACCTCTAGACAAGACAAGGGCCATGTCTGCGTCACAATTATAACTGAGACAGGGGCTTGGTTACAGGCTGGTTATGCCCCAGAGAGGTTACAAGTTGTAGGGCAGACATGACTCTGGAAGTGTCCCAGTAGCCAGATTAAATACTTGGACAGTCCAGGATTTAAACCCAGTTACCTGGACACAATTAAATCCCATCTACACTACAATTTTAAGCCTGTTTTAACCATGTCAGGGAACAGTGTTGCTGTAACCAAGTCCCTTGTCTCAGCTACAGCAGTAGTGTACATGGGAAAACTAGATTGGTTATATTTTGCCGAAGGAAGAAACTGGCAAGCCTGCTTTTCCAAAAGCAGCTCTGTACTATCCTTTTTTTTTTCGTGTAAATGCATAATTTCAGGGAGTTGACCTTTATGTGCCAACCCTGCAAATCCAGGTACTCTAATTTTGTCAGATGAGTGAGACTTGGGGTGTGTGTACATAGGGAAATTGGCTGGTATAACTATAGAGGAATAATTATTCCCACTGTAGCTAAACTGGTCAATTTCCCCATGTAGACAAGCCCTTGTTCCAAGTGTTAGTGCATTACACATTTTTACATTAATAGGTTATTCACCCCAAAAATTATCTATCTATGAACACAGGCACCCGTGGAATACTGATTTAATTTGGCTAAATATTTTCTGCCAACTGAACAGCTGACATCAAACTACTCAGCTATAAGGAACAGTGCAGGACAAACAACATAGGGTACTACTCTTCCCAAAGATTTGGCTTGCTATCTCCTACTTTTAGGCTTGAAACTGCTGGCTTTCCCTGGGACACCTGTGTAGTATGAACCCACATACAAAGTTTACATTTTGGAGAGGAGAAACCTTCACTGATTTTCAGAGAAATGACAACATATGATAAAAATCATAGGCCAAATCTAGTAAAAATCTATGTTAATGCGGCAGCTGGAAGCTTCTTATTTATAAGTAAATGGCTTTTTTTCTCTCTCTCTAGGGCTGTTTGCAACTGGGAGCCCTTAATACCCATCTAAAGCAGGGGAAGCTGATGGTACTCAGCACTTTACACAAATAAGTCCCTCATTTTTTTTCTCTCTCTTGGTTTATCAGGATTATAGAGCATCTTATTTGAAAAGATTTCCCTCCGGGGGATGAAAATGACTTAATAATTCATCTGGTGCCATTATATTTTCTCCCATACGACGTGAAAAACATATCTTTTCAGTGCAGATTACTTTTATAGAAGAGTAAGAAAAACAAGAGTGAAAGAAAGAATTAATATGAAGTTTCTGTGAGAGAGAACACTTGGACTTTGGCCCCAATCCTGCAAAGACTTACACACGTGCTTAGCTATATGCATGTGCTTAACTTTACTCACTATCATGAGTCCCAATGAACTTCCCATTGAGCACAATGGAACTCCGGAGAGTGCATGAAGTTAAGCAGATGTGTAAGTCTTTGCAGGATCAGGATCTTATTCTGTAATATTCTGAGTCTGAAATTAAACACGAAGTAGCAGCTGCCTTGCAACTGTCCCAGGAGTAGACAGACACTTCTGCTTTCAGACAGATACATACATCACGGATACTAACACACATGCACACCTTGATATGTTCCAGCCAATGAGTTGATTCCAAATTGGACAGCCAATGAGTCTCCTCAATGTTAGGATATACAATCTCCTTCAGTTTTCTCAATGATTCTCTCATAACATGAATATTGTGAATGTCCAAGAAAACTAATTCAGCATTCTGATAGGCATCCTCACTTTCATAACCCCCTCCTTTAGCCTGGGAAATAAAAACAAACCCATAGGAAATCATTAACAAAAATGTGTTTGGTCTTTCAACCCAGTAGCATTTACAGGACAGATATTATTTGATATGTATTATCAAAACAATTACAAATTGGCTATCAAAATCATGATGAAAGAAAGCAGGAAACAGACCTATGCATTGTATTCATTTTACAAATGGGGACAAGGCTATTCCTGTACATACTCTTAATAGAATTTTCCTGCAGAAATGGTTTTTCCTTAATACGGTAATTTTCACCTATGTTAAACTGCTGAATATCATGTACAGGTGTTAATTTTTCTTTTTGAAAATTATGAGTTACCACCCCTAAAGTTACAAATTCATCAGACTCACTATATTGCAGTCTGGCAGTCCCACTTTGGGATCCTATGGGAAAGGCTGCATTTTCCCCACAGGTAATTGCCTGTAAGGGGTGATGAACATAGAGAAAATCCAGAGCGTAGGCAGCAAAGGGATTCTCGCATGTAAACAAAGCTCGATAGCTATTGTATGCTACATAACATTAACGCACGGGTCTGGGCCTGGGCTGCCTTCCTAGTCATTCCATTGAATCTCTGTCTGGCGCGGAGAAATCACACGACAGGCCATCACATTTTCAAAAACAACCATGGATGTCAGGTGCTCAGCTTGAGGCATCTCAGGCCCTATTTTCAATGGTCCTGAACATCCACAGGTCCTGTTAAAGGCAACATGCGCAGAGGGAATCAGGCCCAAGCACAGAGAAACAGAAGCATCCAAGATTCAAGGTGCCAGAATCTCTGTTCTGAACTGCTGAGCAAAACACCCTGAACAAAGCCTGGTCTTAAACCCTCTGTGGCTGGCTCAGTGGTCTTTTCTTCCTCTACAGTTTGAGGCCCTGATCCTGCAACTGGATTCGTGCAGGTGGAGTTCCACTGACATCAGCAGGACTCGGTGCAGGTGGCACGGCTCTACCTGCGCGGATCTAGCTGCAGGATTGGAGCCATTGTCAATGCAACAATTCTATCATGGCAACCGCACCTTCATCCATTAAAGGAGGGTGGTAGGCTAGCTCTGAATTGCAACATCCCCTGCCACTGAGAGAGGAGAGCACATCTAACCTTATTGGCTACAGCATTAACGCTAGGCCGCGCGTCAAAGATGAAGATTTTATGGGACTGAGCATTGGAATCCATGATGGACTGAAGATACTTTTCATCCTCTTTGCTTCGCTTTCCGCTCACTCCAACCATCGGCTGGCTACAGCGCGTGATCGTAGCTTGGCTTTCGGGATGAATCCATGACAAAACCTTTAACAATACACAGGGGGAAAAAATGGAGACAAATTCAGTAGGACAGTGAAATGATTTACCTGTAGCCGATTCCATTGGATCCATTCCTTGTATTGATTTGGTTCCAGAGGATTGGATCAAATTAAGTCGTGACTGAATTAAAGTGACAGCACTGTCCTGTATTTTGTTCTTTCACTTCAGTACGTTCCCAAAGCTGGAACCCACTTACAAATGTATGAATATGCTTAAACCTGACTTTTAAATGGAGTACAGCTAATTCTCCTGCCATTCAGTTATGAGCTGAGTAAGACAGACCCCTTTTCACGCATGCCCATTGTGCTGAATTTTGTTTTAGTGTTCCTCATTTAAACTGTAAGCTCTTTTGGGCAGGGACTTGTCTTTTTATATATCTGTGAAGCAAATAGCATAATATTGGCTGCTTCTGAAATAAAGGTAATGATTATGACATTCCTTATTTACAACTTGATGTTAAATAAGAGTCTTCTTTAACAGTAATAAAGGACTTCAGAAAAAAAGTATTCAGTTACACCTCCCCCCAAAAAATCAGAAAAGGCAGAAAATTCTGAATAATTAACAGGGCTAATTTTGTATCCTAGAAAATTAAGTCTGGATTTAGTTCAATTTTCTTATCTTCTTAGCACTTCAGTTTAGTCTATGTCTCTTTCATGACACTAATTCCACAGAAAATGCTGCCTTCAAACTCCTTGCAGAGGTCTCCCCGTTGCTTTTATTATCCATCAATCATTTGGGTTTGCTCCATGGCATCCTCTTTGTCTGATCATTGCATTATTTATGGTACAAAGGTCTTTATAAAACCACATCAAAGTGTCTTCCTTTGTCATACTCACTGGTATGCGACCCCTTGATCTGAAAGATGCCACTCTCTTTAATTCTTCATCTGGAATATTCACGGGCACGACTAGAATGGCAGGATATGTATCACACAGCTCGTAGCGCTCGTTAATCTTGGTTATTCTCCAGCTTTCATTGGGAATTCCCTGCATATGAAACAACACTAGTTTAGAAAATAAACTACTACAGGGTCCCCAACCCAAGGAAAAGAGACCAGTGGACTTTGCCGTCACTTCTAAGAATTCAAATTCAAGGGCACAAACAATCGAGTCTGTATTAAGGAAGGAAACTTATGGCAGCAACGCAGATTGTATGAAATGGCCGGTTACCTCCCTTGTCTTTGTGATGAGTTGGTAAAGTGCTCCCCTGCAAGAGGGACAGTGATTTAGTTCATGGAGACAGAGCAGTGGAGAATATGAGGGAAGGTGGGTAAAACTACAAGACCCAAAATCACACTCATGGAAAATATACTGTGAAGCAATGCTTTGAGAGCAACTTTGTCCCTGCTCCCATTGTGGCCCCTAACGTAACAAGCTGGAGGAACAGTTCATGACTATAGAGCACAGGATAGACGCTGGCTAGCCCAAGCTTCTCTTCTTCTCTGTTGCTCAGCCCAACCTTGGATGGTGCCCCAGTGATGCTCGCCTTTTTGGTGAGTGGGAGAGTGGGGATGGGAGCCACCAGACAAGGTGAAGGGGAGACCAGAAGGGAGAAGGGTCAGTAAAGCACATGGAAAAGAGAAGGGGTGAGGGGAGAACAGATAATGGAAAAACGAGAGAGAAAATAAAGGTGCAATGTTAGCAGCTGCGTCAGGACATGGTTCAGAGGACACAGGGTTCCCATCAACCAGTCCACCGAGCCAAGTTCATAAGGAACTGAGCAGCTCTGGTTTAGGGTGTCCACACACCAATTCTGTTTTGACAACTGTTTTGGCATGTGGCTGCACCTGTGAATTCTGGGATCCAGAAGCACTTTTTCCTATAGCGCCCAGTGTGGCAGTTGTGGAACTAGTATGTAATAATCTAAGAATACGGAGATGGAAGAGTTTTATGAACACTGAAAGGGGCCTGGTCAGCGAGGTGAGGCTACTGTATAACTACGGTAGGTTATTAGAATTTCCTGTATGACTGTACTGATCTAACTTGTATTGGGAGCAGTGGAGTGTTTATTATATGCCTGTAAAGCTTGAATTCAATGGGGGCTGAGCAGGAAGGCAACACAATGGCTTGCCAGATGAGAACATCCTGGCACACTTGGAAGAGAATGAGGGAGGCTATGAGTTGCAAGGATTCTTCCTACCTCCTGTCTCTGTCAAGCTGCACGCCTTGTTTTGCTAAAGCGGGGCCAGAGCCGGCTCCAGGCACCAGCATTCCAAGCAGGTGCTTGGGGCGGCAATCTGCAAGGGGCGGCAGTCCATGTGTTTTTGCCGCCCAAAGCAGCGCGCCGAATTCGCGGGGATAGTCTGTGTGCTGTTAGGGTGGAACGCGCGTTTCCACGGCGGCGGCAATTCGGCGGCAGCTTCTATGTTCAGCTGCCCGCGGTGGCAATTCGGTGGCTTCTGTCTGCTTGGGGCGGCAAAAACAGTAGAGCCAGCCCTGAGCGGGGCATTAGCAGATCAAAGGGCTATAAACAGTTACAAAGGGACTGGATTCCTGTGAAGGGAGGTGATTAAAGGACTGAGTAAGATTTAAAGTGACACTCCCGGAAGCAGGGAGCAGCAGTCAGTGAGATCTGACAGGGAGACAAGCTGACACACACAGAGAGGTATGGATGCCTGGTAGGGAGATGGTTTATCTTCTCCGGTAGGCTAGCACCACTTACAGTCCCTGAACTCAGGAGCATCAAAAGTTGCATCTGTGCATAGTCCCTGCGTGAGGGCACAGGGAGGAAAGCAACGTATGCCCCCTCCATTCAGGGGCCAGACACAATCTGCCTCATAGTATTGACTCACACTATTCTTTAATCACTTACTTACATTTACATCATCTAAACATGCAGCATATAAACTTTTATTCAACTGAATCACTCCCCCTGCTGGTCACATGGTGAAAGTGCAGACATTGAATCAGACTGGGTATGATAGCCACAATCCCATAAAGCACATGTGCTTAAAGTTAAGTATAAGCAGTGGTGAGCTGGAGCCGATTCGCACCGGTTCTCAAGAACCGGTTATTAAATTTAGAAGCCGTTATTAAAGGGGCCAGCGGATGGACAAGCTCTGGTCCGTGGGCCACATCCAGCCTGTGGGACCGTCCTGTCCCAGGCCCTTTAAATTGCCACCAGAGCCCCGCTGCTGGAGCCCTGGGGTAGGGCTGCGGGGCTCTGGAGGCTATTTAAAAAGTCCAGGGCTCCGGCTCCTTCTACTGCGCCGGCCCTTTAAATAGCCATGGGAGCCCCGTCGCTTCCCCAGGGCTCCCACGGCTATTTACAGGACTGGGGCAGTAGAAGCAGGGAGCCCCGGGCCCTTTAAATAGCCCCTGGAGTCTCGGGCTGCTGCTGCTACCCCGGTGGGGAGGGGGCGCTTACCTTACAGGGTAGGCTGGGGCTGGCTCTGACTCCCTCAGCCACGCCCCTTCCGCCCTAGGCCCCGCCCCTTCTGGGGGCTAGAGCTGGCCCCAGCGTACTGGTAAGTCACTGGACTTACTTTCACCCCTGGTCTCGGGAGGGGGTGGTTAGGGGACAAGGAGTGGGGAGGGGTTGATGGGTTGCAGGTTTTGAGGGGGGCAGGACGTGGGTTGGGTTGGGGTCAGATGTGGGGAGAGGAGACAGGAAAGTGGGGCTTGTACTCACCGTGCGGTTCCGTACCAGGTCTTTGGCGGCGGGGGTGAAGAACCCGCCGTCGAAATGCCAGCGAAAACCCGGAGCGAGTGAAGACCCCCCTGCTGCCGAAGTGCCGCCGAGGACCCAGTAGGGAACCGGTTATTAGGATTTTGGGAGCTCATCACTGAGCATAATTACTTTCCACTGACTAGTCTCATGCTTAAAGTTAAGCATGAGCTTAACTGCTTTACTGGATCAGAGTCTAATTGAGGGCAGATTCTACACTAAGCCTGGTTTTGAAACATTTCCGATCAATTCCTGTTTTCCTTTCCTAGGAAATGTTCCCCTTTAAAAATCTGTTCTCTTTCTCTACCTTTCTGCTTCTGGGTAAGCATTGATGCTCTTCCCTCTACAGCACCACTGCAAGTACCTTTTCCTATTTGTTTGTTCTGAAACCTGCATGCTGTGGTTCCACCACGCATCTAACCAGAGCATAATATCATTCCAGCACGCCTTCCTTAGGGAAACATCTCACATTTCAAGCTTCAGAACCCCTTGTAAGATTTTCCAATTGCTCCCCACCTTGTTTGAAATTGAAAGCTTTACGTTATTCCTAAATAATCTAGAAGCCTTTTGGGTTTAGCTGAATTTTATTTGTTTGGCAGTTCTGTTTCATATTTTGCCAGTCAGTGTGTAATAAAAATCAGGGAGCAATTTCAGTTTGAAATTTAATTTTCCACATATGATCTCAATTACCAACTCAGACCCAAGCCTCTCTGAGGTCCTTTTGTTCTCTACACGTTGTTTATTATTCTCCGTCATTTTATGTGACCAATAATTTTTAATAAGTTACACATTTTCTCTCTTTTCTCAGGGACATTTACAGAGTCGTTTTGGGTTCACTAAACATCCTTCCTAATCTCCAGGATCTCTGTTGTAGCAATGTCCTCTAGATCATTTATACAAATCTGAAGAGATCACATCACATCCATGGTTTCAAACACATCTGGCATTGGCAACCCTATCCTCCTCCTGAAGTCAGGCCTTTTCTGAATGCCTGACAGCTGGATTCTACTTGTTGCCCTCTACTAAATTAAATTAAATTAAAGAAAAATTAATGGAGATATCCCATCTCCTAAAACTGGAAGGGACCTTGAAAGGTCATCAAGGCCAGCCCCCTGCCTTCACTAGCAGGACCAAGTACTGATTTTGTCCCAGATCCCTAAGTGACCCCCTCAAGGACTGAACTCACAATCCTGGGTTTAGCAGGCCACTGCTCAAACCACTGAGCTATCCCTCCCTCCTGCACCCAGTGGGAGAAGATTCACTTGGTCTGTGAGATGCCAATTAACATGTAAGACCATGGGTCCCCATAGAATCAGTGCACTGCTTGTGCCAAGACCAGCTCTCAGAATTTTTTAAATCCATTCCAGAGGTTCTCTAGATAACACATACATTTTGCCTCTGTGATTTCTGTTCACACTTTATATGGTCACAGACAGGTAATCTCATTATCAAATTTGCTATATTATCCCAGTTTTGTTACAATATGCACAAATCCCAGTACCATGCCAGGAACACAATACTGATTTATTAATGGACAGTTATTATTTTATCAAGAATATTATATTATTTACACATTATCCAATGTATTCAATAAGATTCAAGTAAAGAGTCAAAACAAGGATTAGACACTTACACAGACCCAGACAATGAGAACATCCAGAGTTACAAACAGCAATAAATAAATAAATAAATTGAAATACCCCAAAGTTTGGCAAGGGACATATACCCTCATGATTCAGGACCTAAGCAAACCTCTAATTAAAGGGGGCCAGGTCATACCATAACTGCCTATTGAAGGGTTGCTTGTGTCTTGCTCTTTAGCAGCTGGTACCAACCATTTTTGAAGACAAGATGGATGTTGGAGAGGGGGGGGGATAGCTCAGTGGTTTGAGCATTGGCCTGCTAAATCCAGGGTTGTGAGTTCAATCCTTGAGGGGGCCACTTGGGGAACTGGGGCAAAATCAGTACTTGTTCCTGCTAGTGAAGGCAGGGAGCTGGACTCGATGACCTTTCAGGGTCCCTTCCAGTTCTAGGAGATGGGATATCTCCATTAATAATAATAATAATAATTATTATTATCTGGTATGGTAATGACTATGTTCCATCACAGTCAGAATTCAGATCATGCCTTGTCTTCACTGCAAAACCCAGGTGTGTTTTCACACCGAGATAGCTGGCTCGATGTAACATCCTAGAGGAGACAAGGCTTTGTAATTTTTACCTTAATGTAACTAGTCAAGGTAAACCCTAGGCTTGAGGGATGGGGTGGGGGAAGAAAGATGGTTGATCTCAACTATATATATACCTGAGCGTTGTCTCCCCTCTGATTTTACACTGAGAGAGTTATCTCAGTGCAAATAACCCACTTTTCTTGCAGAGAAGACATAATCCGAGGCAGTATTTACACTAGGAAGAAGTTGGTAGGGTTCCCCCACCCTGCGCCCTGAAAGTCTACACTGCAATTTTATAGCCTGGCAGCCGAAGCCCCACAACCCCAAGTCAGCTGACCCAGGGCCATGGGTCTTTTATTGCAGTGTAGACGTACCCCTAGAGTTCGTTACCTCAAGTTAACTGATTGCCAATTAACTCAAAGTAATTAACAGCTTTGTAAAGGCCAGTCTGGATACACTCCAAACCTTTGTTCCAGACTACGAACATTTGTACCTTACCCTGCCTAGGCTGATCCCTTAAAATAGCCCCCAAGACAACATACAGTATCTATTTCATCCTTTATATGGATTTTCTCCTTCTAACTTCCTACTTAAATCATTTAAAAATACTCTTTAAAGAAACATTTTTTTATTTAAAAAGAAAAACCCTGAGGAAACTGTAAATGTATAGAAAAAGGATTCAAACTAATTAAAGCACGATGGAAAAACCGTAACCCATCACTGAATAGGGGCTGATTTACACTGAAAACTTACATTGGTAGAGCTATGTCTCTCAGGATGTAAAAATCCTCTTACCCCTGGTGTAGACAGTGCTAGTCTGCCAGAAGAATTCTTCCATCGACCTAGCTACCACCTCTCGGGCAGGTGAATTAACTACAGCGATAGGAGAACCTGGTAGTGGTTTTCTAGACATACCCTAGAAAGTTCAATGGGCTTGTGTCTCCACTAGCAAAATTAGCACTCATTTCAGCAGCCGCCAGCAACCGTGTAGCCGATAGTGTAGACAGGGCCACAGGCGTTTTTACCACATTATCCTGAAAACAGCCGGCAACCTGAATCCCATTTACGCTAATGTTTAAGGTGTTGTTACTGCTTGTGCAGCTGTACCTCTGCTATCAGTTACTGAAACATGCTGACCAATGCCCTGATCCTGCAGACACTTCTGAGTCGGGTTATTCCTCCTTACATACAATCAGTAATTATATTCCAGCAAAGACCTTAACTTTCGAAGAATAACGTACAGGAGCAAGGATGTGAAACAAGCACCTACCTGTCTTCTGTATTCCAAAATAGGATCATACACCTTCCAGCCATTTTCAGGGAAAACCTCTCTGTATTCAAATGCAAAAAGGGGCTGAGAGAAAGAACATTTAGCATTAAATACTCAAAGTTCATTTTTCATGCTATCTGACATCTCAGATAATAACCTGCGACTCTTCTTTTGTTTCTACTACACTACTTTTCTTTAAGCCTTTGTAAAGTAATTGACACTCCCTTTCTACAGTGTAATTAACACACTAATGTACATTCTTCCATGTTCATTATCACACTGATCCATTACCTCCTACATCACAGGGACAAAACGTGTTTATTATTAAAAGAAAATGACTTGTGTGGCAAGAAGGCTCCTCTCACACATTATGTAGAAGTACATCCTTTACCCACCAGCATCTAAAGCAGTGGTTCTCAAACTTTTGTACTGGTGACCCCTTTCACATAGCAAGCCTCTGAGTGCGGCCTCCCTTATAAATTAAAAACACTTTTTTATATATTTCACACCATTATAAATGCTGGAGGCTAAGCGGGGTTTGAGGTGGAGGCTGACAGCTCATGACCCCCCGTATAATAACCTTGCAACCTCCTGAGGGGTCCTGACCCCCAGTTTGAGAATCCCTGATCTAGAACAACAACTGCATGGTCATCACATCCTTGAATGGACCAGCTGTTCTGCAGACGTGAGAGTAGTCAGCCAAATATTGACTGTGAACCTCTGACAGATTTAAAAGGCAACAGAGGGTCCTGTGGCACCTTTAAGACTAACAGAAGTATTGGAGCATAAGCTTTCGTGGGTGAATGCCCACTTCATCAGACCATTCATGGCATTCACCCACGAAAGCTTATGCTCCAATACTTCTGTTAGTCTTAAAGGTGCCACAGGACCCTCTGTTGCTTTTTACAGATTCAGACTAACACGGCTACCCCTCTGATACTTGACAGATTTAATTGTATCCTGAACATTTTGCTCCATTACAAGCAAGTGAGCATCAGTGAGAAAACTCCCCGCCCAGGCTTCTCAAATAATTGTACAGTGACACAGAGGAGTTGCATTTCCTTTACACATGAAGAAGAATATACTATACTATATTTCAGTTACAAAATATGGCATGTTCCTGCAACTGCTTGCATGTGGACGCACCCACCAATCTGTCTGTACAGAGCCCCACTGAAATAAGTAGGTCCCACTCAAGCGTGGCACAGGTGAGTTCTCTTGCTGATGCTCACATCAGCGGGTCTCCCTGGTGCAGGCACGGAATGCACATGCACACAAAGTTGCAGGATTGGGGAATTTATGAACCATGCATTCTCCCTTTGCTCAAACAATTTCATGTAAAATGTGACAAACTGCTGCTCTCACTCCCATAAAGTCAATGAAAAGACTCCCGTTGACTTTAGTAGAGTTGGATCAGGCTTTGAGGCTGTACAGGCATTTAATAACTATTAATAAATAATCAATCATTTACACTTACAGAATACTTTCCATTTAACATGGCAATGCTTTACATATATTAATTAATAAAGTCTCAGCACTCCTGGGGAGTAAGCAATTTAGTATTATTATTTTAGAAATGAGACAAAAAAGTGACTTGCCCAAGGTCATCTTGGACATCACTGACAGATACAGGAACAGAATCCAACCTTAGGACTCCTGATCTTGTGCTTTAATCACCAGACCAGACCTCCTGTCTTTTCAACACACCTGGAATTCCAGAAGACCTCCTTCTAAGCAGCGTTTTGTCCACACAGGGTATGTCTACGCTGCAATTAAAAACCTGCGGCAGGCCTGTGCCAGCTGACTCGGGCTAAGGGGCTGTTGAATTGCACTGTAGATGTTCAGGTTCTAGGACCCTGAGAGATGGGAGGGTCCCAGAGCTCTGGCTGCAGCCCAAGCCCAAACGTCTACACGGCAATTAAACACCCTCTTAGCCTGAGCCCCTTAGCCCAAGTCAGCTGGCACAGGGTAGACATACCCAGAAAGGATTTAAGATCAGCATTTCTCCGCTCACAAATAAAATCGCCCCATAAAAATAGTGCATTATCTGAACAAAGCTGTGCACCAACATTCTGCATCTTCCAGTAACAACAGGAGAAATACTTACCAAATTATTGGAAACTGGAAAAGCGTATTTCATTAAGTTCTCAAATATGGATCGCCTAGTTCGTCCCTCAGGTTTATGAGCAAACCGTAAGTTTCGAATGTCCTAGAAAAGTTAAACAATCCATGACATCAAACTGTTATTATCTTAAATACAACTTGAATGTGCATAGTGATTCCGAGGAATCCAAGGAGAATTGAAATACAGAATTGTAACCCGGGTTTCTACATCTGAACAGTTTCTATGAACAAGGTCAATAGTCCGGCTAGATCACGAAGACCAATATATTGGTCTACCTGAAGGGGGGTTCCAAAGAGGATGGAGCTCGGCTGTTCTCAGTGGTGGCAGATGACAGAACAAGGAGCAATGGTCTCAAGTTGCAGTGGGGGAGGTCCAGGTTGGATATTAGGAAACACTATTTCACTAGGAGGGTGGTGAAGCACTAGAATGGGTTACCTAGGGAGGTGGTGGAGTCTCCTTCCTTGGAGGTTTTTAAGGCCCGGCTTGACAAAGCCCTGGCTGGGATGATTTAGTTGGGAATTGGTCCTGCTTTGAGCAGGGGGTTGGACTAGATGACCTCTTGAGGTCCCTTCCAACCCTGATATTCTATGATTCTATGATATTGTACTCTCCTACAAAACCAAAATTCTGAAGCTAGAAGAAGCCAGGTTCACTACATTTTACCCAAAAGGGAGAAACTCCTCACCCAAAACACAGAGATTTGTAGTAAACAATTTAAGAGCCTTTAGTAACCAATGGAAAATGGTGGTCACACTAGAAGTGTTCATATACATGAATATCCCTCTTTCATGTATGAGGAGTCAGGCCAAAAGAAAAAACGAGAGAAACAGCTACAGAAAATAGACGGCTGCCTTGCCTGGATCTGGATCCTGCTTCTCACGCAGAGTAAATTTCAGGAGACATAGTGTCCAGAGAAGACAACAACTATGGTGCATTGAGGAAGCAACTAGAGGATTTGTCTCAGATTATATCCAATTCCCTCAACTAAGCATGTTCACAGTTTGGGAGTCTCGATAGAATCCCAGCTGCTCAAACAGTAGCAGAGACCAGGACTGCCTTTTTTCCAATCATTTGTCCAGGAGGCTGTAGTACCCTTTCCTCTTGGACTTGGGCCTTGTCCTAAAGGCCTGAGTTCAGTTTACTTCAGAAACCGCCTTTCTCCCCATACAATACGACCACTGCTTTGGCCAACAGGGGTGCCTGAGCCCGAGCTCCCCTGCTGTATAAGGGAAGGAACTACAGCTACGGTGTTGCCTTTGGAATTCATTTTTCCCCTTCCCTACCTTGGTCTGACATAGCCCAGCTTTGATGATCTTCTGGGCACGAAACAACATCTGCCGTTGTGTGCAATCATTTATGGTGGCTGACCGGGGTTAGGTAGGGGGTTTATTTATTTATTTATTTATTTATGGACTGGTTAAGTAGTGCCTAGATGTTAAGAGGATGATATGCTGGTTGTATTAAGATTGTACAGTTAATTGATCCAAGATTGCTGGACGGGTATTCTTTTGAATTTATTAAATTGAAATAAATGAATAAATAAATCATTCAACAAAGGCCCTGGATCCCCTTGTCCTTCCCTTGCCATGGACTATGTACAAGAGGTGAAGACTGGTTAATGATCTGGAAGGAGATTCGTGTGCTCTCTAGGGCTGGTAGGGAATTTTTCAACTAATCATTTTTTTGTTGGAAAATGCTGAGTCATTGACACCAAAACTTTTCATGGAAATATATTGGTTTTGATAAAACTTTCATCAGGAAAGTTTTTTGGGTCCAGGATGGAATTTCGGGTCAAAACCCATCCCATAATACCCCGACTCAGTGGAGCTACTTGAACCTGGATCGCCCACATCCCACGGGATTGGCCTACAGAGTCAGTTTCTCTCTCTCACACACACAATCTCCCCTGTAAGAGCTGTTTCAGTGAGCCCCTCCTGAGAATGCCTCAGAGAGCAATGGACAATGGAGGCCCAGTGACTCAGCAGGGCACGTAGAACATGTGATCCTTGATTCCATGTTTGAGACAGTAACTTTCCATACACATTGGCTGAGGATATAAATGGAGACTGTGACACCACCTCTTTGCCTCTTTCCTGCTCCACCTTTCTGGATTATGATTTCTAACAAAGGGAAGCTTTGAACAATGGACTGAGGACCCCCAATCTTTTGGGTGATGCAGAGAGACTTATTGCAAAATAGCAGATTTAACATCACTGCTATTATCCTGGTCTACAAACTCTGAAATCAACTATGATGTATATGATTCACTTTAAGCATTTAATAACTCTCTTCCCTTTTTTTGTATTAATAAATCTTTAGTTTTCTAAAGGATTAGCTACCAGTGTGGTTTTGGATAAGATCTGACCTGGGGTGGGTGTCTGGTTCTTTGGAACTGGACAAACCTAATATATGTGATTTCTAGTTTTAATAATCATTTATCACAGAAGTCTGGTTAGTCTCGGTGGTGCATAAGGGGCTAGAGGGCCTGAAGGGAACTGTCTGTGGCTCCATAATGACTAGTATAGTATTTTGGAAGCATACATTTGTCACAGGCTTGCTGAAATCTTATTATAGGGTGTCCACCAGTTTGGGGAACATGCCCTGTTTTCTGGCAGTCTGAGCTTGGTGCTCTTACCTGTGTCCCATACCAGGCAGCGGGACACCTTCTTTAAAAAGAAATCTTTTCCCCAGGCCCACTTACCTTGCATACAATCTCCAGTCCATAAGAATTCTCACCACGGCTGGAAGCACCTCCAATTTTCTCCACTCTGTTGATCACACCTAAAGAAGCATCTAGGACAAATGGTGGGTCCTGGAGACAGTTGAAATTTGTTAGTTTAAAAGGAAAAAACAAATGAACCAACCACCAAAACATATAACCGCTATTTATACAGAGTCATAACGGAGGGCCCTGCGCTTCAGAACATACAGTAGACCAAGGAATTAAATGGTTACAAAGCTTACCCTTTCCATGCTTTTGAAATATAGTCTATAGTTTGTAACAGTCAGGGTTCCTCTTACAGCTCCAGTGAACGGGCAGATGTAAGTCACATCTTTGGCTAATAAGTGAAAGAAAGAGAAAAGCAGCTAGTGCAAGTTTAAGGTTAATCTATGGGAGCAAAAACCTAATAGTAGTAACTTACATTTACAGTTTTGCGACTCTTACTCACATGGGAAGCCCCACTGAAATCAATGGCACGACTTGCATGAGCAGGTGCTCCCAGGTATGATCAAGGGTTGCACAATCCTGCCCGGAATTATAAATGCAATTTCCATTACTGTTATAAAGTAAGGCAGTGGTCCCCAACCTTTTTCGTCCAGCGGGCGCCAGACGACGAGCCACGGAGGACGTGGCGGTGGAGAAGCATCCGCCGAAATGCCGCCGACAAGCAGCAACGTCAATAGGCGTCACCGCCGACAAGCAGCAGCATCCAGAGGCGTCGCCGCCGAAAATCGGTGGCATTTCAGCAGCGACGCCTCTGGATGATGCTGCTTCTCGGCGGCATTTCGGCGGATGCTCGTCCACCCGCCAGGACGCGGGCGCACTTACACGCCCCGGCAGGTGCTGTGGCACCCGCGGACACCGCGTTGGGGACCCCTGAAGTAAGGGTTCAAAGTAAAGGCTATTTGTGCTCCGGTACAAAACTGAACCTGCATACAAATACCACCACATAAGCACATCTCTAGGTTACACACATTGCTTTCAATATCACTGTCTAGTCAATGCTTATCCAGAAATAAGGTAGAAGTTCGCAAAGGAAAGAGCCTCTAAGTTTTAGCACAAATCACGCACCACACTAACACCAATAGAAACCTTATGGAACAACTGTGCAATTTTAAGAGATATTTGTTTTACTACTAGCACATCAAAAAAAAAAAAATCAATCCTTTGATCTTTGTATGGGTGCACATGATGAGATGGATGAAATGTGTTGTAAATTCTATAACTAGAAAAAAGACGGGGGGAAAACAAAATAAAACAACAGTTCACAAAGAGAAGAAACCAGAAGTTGCATATGGTTACACAGTTGATTCATTAAAAAAACCTATTACTATTAAAGTTTATTAAACACCCTAATGAGGACTGGGGGCCCCCTTGTGTTGGACGTGACACAAACATAGAAAAGAGATCATCACTGCCCTGAAGGGCAAATAGTTAACGTTGTGTAAAAAAACAGCATCAAACTAAGCATGGATCCTGGTCAGTGCTGTGATACCAATTCAGATACCATCATAAATGCAAGAAGCCACTTTTCCCATGGCTGCTTTTAGCATGAGTAGGTCCTGATCCTTCAATTAACTCTCAGATAGTGACCTTCTGCATCTGACCGGTACAAATAATCATAGCTCCATTGAAGCCAATGGAGCTACACCAGTTTACACCAGCTGTGGATCTGACTGAAGGAGTTCATTTGCCAATGATTTTAATCTTTAATTAAGCAATAAAATCAATCTGCCACACATGATTATTCTTTGGTTTGAGTGATGAATACTCAAAACAGTCCCCTTCTGAAAAGGCGGTCAATGCTTCTCATTCATTCTAGGCAAGAGGTGCTGCTGGCACTCTACAGGGAACACTTCCCCTAACAACCCTTCTGTTTCATGTCAGTTAAAAATGCCAACAGTTAAGTGACTTTTTACCCGCTCCCCACCTTCAGTCGGTGCCACGCCACATCTCGTGTCACTAAAACACTCTGCAGGCTCTGTGCAACGGCACCAGCTTGCAGCACTCTGCAACGAGAGGTACAGCACTCCCTCACCGTCAGAGGCACAAACCATCTTTTCAGAAAAGGCTTATTGACTACAGCTGCCAAATCCAAGCAGCTCGCAAAGAACAGACCTCCTTTAGAAACCCTACCGGACCCATTTGTCACAGCACGTGACTCCCGGTGAAGTCAGTGGGAGAGCTTGCCTGGCAGTTTGGTGACAAGAGCGTGGGGATCACTGGGTTCCCCAGGTTGCCAGTGTTGGATGCCGGGTGGAATAAGTGCACTAAGCTCAGGGGTTGATGGGGCAGGACACGGGGGTGGGCTGAAGCAGTTTGTGTTGCTCATTACTGACCCCTTTGAACCAAGTCAGGAATTACACAGATAGGTTCCTATACTGACAGGCTAGACAGAGTCCTGATTGGTTACTTGAGGGTTCTTACAGAGGGTGGAGGCAGGGGTTGGAGTAAAGGAGGGAGCAGAGAATTTTTTATGGGGAAAAAAAATTGTTGAAAGTTGCAACCTATTTTCTCACTGAAACTCTGATCGACCATTTTGTTAAGTTTGCAAATTCTGAATATTTTTGACCAGTTCTAATTAAAATAATAAATATTTAGTTCTTACAGAGTGTTTTTCATCTACAGATCCCAATGGCATTTTACAAAGAAAAGGAAATATTTGAATCCAAATAATGGGGAGGAAAAACTCTCGGTAGAGTTTCTAAAATAGTGAAGTATCAGAGGGGTAGCCGTGTTAGTCTGAATCTCTAAAAAGCAACAGAGGGTCCTGTGGCACCTTTGAGACTAACAGAAGTACTGGGAGCATAAGCTTTCGTGGGTCAGAACCTCACTTCTTCAGATGCAAGTGAAGCTTGAACAGGACCCTCTGTTGCTTTTTAAAATAGTGAAGCTAATCTAAACCATTTACAGGGCAAAAAACATTTTCAAAAGTAAGTAAAATCTACCCCTATGGAAAACTCCTATACCGGGGATTGGCAACCTTTGGCATGCGGCTCACCAGGGTAAGCACCCTGGCAGGTCAGGCCGGTTTGTTTACTTGCCGCATCCGCAGGTTCGGCTGATCACGGCTCCCACTGGCCATGGTTCGCCACTCCAGGCCAATGGGGGCTGTGAGAAGTGGCGGCCTGCACATCCCTCGGACGCGGCAGGTAAACAAACCGTCCTGGCCCGCCAGGGTGCTTACCCTGGCGAGCTGCATGCCAAAGATTGCCGATCCCTGTCCTATACAATGGAATCAGAATGAAACCTATAGGGGTCTACAGAAAGGACTCTAAAACTCAATAGCATTTAATGGGAAAAGGTATCTCAGCTATGGAATCCTATAGATTGGTTTAAAAATTCTGTAATTCCCTATTATAACCTATAGCATGTGCCATCTTTCTATATTTTGTTTTTAGAACCTATATATTCAGCAGTATCTTCTACAAACAGATACAAATACTAGTGACTCTATATATTTAAATTGCTCCCCAGGAGCTCTCCAGAGCATGTCTACTCAGCCAAGAAATCTAAGTTGTTGTCCTTAGATTTCCTGGGAAATGTCTGCAACCCCTTAATAGCTAAAGATATTTAACAACTATCCACATGTGAGAAATAACATGCAACTGTGGGGCACGTTTAAATGTCAGTCTCCAGGGCCTGATTATTACTGAATGTTTGAAGTTTTTTGGGGAAGGACACGAGCTTTTCAGCAATGATCTATTCTTCGAAGACTACATAAGGTCATTTTTTAGGGGAAGGGAATGAGGCGAGGGAAAAGACTAGCATGGCAGGTCAACTATCCAATGCTGTTATTTATGAGATGTCCCATTTTAGAACCCCCGAGACAAATCAAAGCATGAGAGGTTTGATTAGAATTTCATTCCATGGAATTCACCAGCAAACCCACTGCACTCAATCACATCAAAGAGCCTGAATGAAAAAAGCCAGAACAAAACCAAACCCAAGAACCCTAAGCTTGCAAACTTTCCAGTTGTCTCTGTAAAAAGAAACACAGAAAGGTCTAGACATCGACTTGCAGGACAAATTTGACTACTGGGCAGATGGTAGTTAGTTAGCCTTGCCCATGCCTGTGGGTGACAATGAATCTATTCAATAGATACTAGGGATTATGGGAATTCTGTCTAATCAATAAAAAAAGCAATTAGAGCCATGTTCACATACCCATGTCTTTAATGGTTTCTCCTGGCAACAAAGGAGGTTCTTCCATTTCAGCCAATTTATTAGACTCCCTCAGGACCTACACAAAAATGCCCCAGAAAAAAAATGAATTAAATCAAATTTTCATATATCAAAAGCTCACCCTTTTGATGTAATGCAATTGGTCAATAATATCAACAGAAATAAACCCTCAGCACTCTGATAGGACCTTCCACCTGTAGGTCTCAAGGTGCTTCTCAAATATGAACTGAGAAGCCTCATGAAATTCCTATGATAACTATGATTATTCTCACTGTATAAAAGAGGAAACTGAGGCACAGAGATTAATGGTGGGATTTTACAAAGTACCTAAGTGACTTGGGAGCACATGCGCCACTTTCAATAGGACTTGTGTTTCTAGGTCACTTAGGCAGTTATTGAAAATCCCACCCTGTTGTTATTTATTTGTACTGTCACAGTGCCTAGGAGTCACAGTCCTGGACCAGGACCCCCATTGTGCTAGGCACTGTACAAACACAGAACAAAAAGACCATCTTTAACCCAGAGTTTACAGTATAAGACATGAGACCACAGACAGACCAACAGGGGAGCGCAAGAAAACAATGAGACAATACTGGTCAACATAAAAGGCAGTGTTCATGGCTCACCAGCTGCCTAACTGCTGTCAATTTTTTTGTAGGCATCATGGCAAAGGCAGGTTTTGACCAAGTGACTTGACCAGCCAGGACAAGATCCGAGTTTGCAACTCCCAGTCCTTGCTATGTCAGGGGGTTGGAGCCCAGGAGTGAATGGCAGAGAACTGTCTACATCACTTTATGCCACCTGGGGATTCCCCCTGCACAGGAGAATCCCCATCTACCAACTCTCCCTCCCCTTGGGCACTGTGGGAGGCACACAAAGGAAACAGAGTGAAAGCTCAGGTCCTGGCCCAACATTCCTTAATTACTTTCCAGCAGATGTGGGGTGTGCATGCTTTTGACCATTTCCCTTTCAACAGGGAAAGGACACTTGGCTCGGTATGACGTCACCATCACGCACTGATGCTTGTGGCATCTGAACCAGGACAGATCTTGTCATCTGAAAAGTTTTGTTAAGACAATATGCATTAAAGCTCACTACTGCAGCGTGAGGGGTGGTTGATGTGGCTATGCAACCTCTTGTGAGTAAGTAAACTTTAGCACAAGTGAGATCCATTAGCAGGCAGGAGGACGACATACTGTTAACGAGCAGCCATACTGCAAGTGGCACAAGAGAGTGGACGGAAACGTTTACATTCCCTTTCCTGGAAAAGAATTTTCTTGCTGGCAGTGATCAGAAAGGAAAAGTACAACAGTACCAAGCTATCTGCTTTAGAGGCATTTGATAGATACTAGCTGTCTACAGATGCCAGTTTTCCACCTTTTAAATACACTTGTAGAAGGGCTTATATATCAAGATGACCTGCTAGTACAGAATTTCCTTTTCCTTGCTCGAGACACAGTTTTGACAGCCCATGCGCCTACCCATTCATTACCCTCCTCTCTCCAGGTCCTGCTCCCTTTTATGCATTCCACTTTAACACCTCTTTTTAGTTCCTGAGTAGTATCACTCAACTCCACACTGAGTGTTCCAGCAGCGGAGAGAAACTGACTAATCTCCCCCGTCTGAAGTGTGACCAAGCACTTCAGAAATCTCAATCCACTCCTGCTTCTCTTGCACACCTAGTGGGCCCAGTCCAGAAATGATTTAAGCGGTGGTGATTGTGACAGAAATTGTGTTTAAGCCAGCCCCGCCCCCCATCTGTTTTTCATGCCATCACCCTGCTCCTCCTGGTGTATATATTACACCAAATCAAACCCTTTACCAACACGTGATTTCTACCACCATTTATTTCATCTATAAACATGATCAAATGGACCAAATTCTTTTCTTAAACTGATTTTATTCCAGTCCAATGCTATCGGGTTAATGGAGTCACTTCTAATTTATACTGCTGTAAGTGGGAGCTGAATTAGAACTCCCACTGAAGACAATGGGCTTAAGTCTACAAGAAATGCCTGATCTGGCTCAGTGTGAACACTTGTTACAAACGCCTTGTCACACTTCTAGCTACACCAGCATAGTTAAAGTGGAACCCTCTCCCCCTCCCCCAATGTAGACACAGGTATATCGGTATTCTGGTTCAGCTAAAGCGAAATAAGCTATACCAGTATAAAGCACCTTACACTGGTATAACTGCCTCTACAAAAGGACAGGTTTCAGAGATGCAGTCGTGTTAGTCTGTATCCGCAAGTACTCCTGTTCTTTCTACAAAAGGAGCTTATCTACAAATGCCTATGCTGGTACAGGCCCCTAGTGGAGAGAGTCCAGCATAGCTAATCCATCTCCCTGAATGACATAGAGCAGGGGTTCTCAAACTGGGGGTTAGGACCCCTCAGGGGGTCACAAGGCTATTACATGGGGGGGTCGCGAGCTGTCAGCCTCCACCCCAAACCCCGCTTTGCCTCCAGCATTTATAATGGTATTAAATATATTAAAATGTGTTTTTAATTTATTAGGGGGGTTGCACTCAGAGGCTTGCTATGTGAAAGGGGTCACCAGTACAAAAGTTTGAGAACCACTGACACAGAGACAAGATAGGTGAGGTAATATCTTTTACTGGACCAACTTCTGTTGGTGAGAGAGACAAGCATGACTCCTTATGGGTATCTTTATTCAGGAAATATCTGAAGTATGGACTTACCCTCAGAAGAACTGCATTTTGTTTTTATATACCCTCAGAACTGCAAGCTTGTCTCTCTCACCAACAGAAGTTGGTCCAATAAAAGATATTACCTGACCCACCCTGTGTCTCTAATATCCTGGGACCGATATGGCTACAACACAACTGCATATCAGCTATACTGACAGGAGAGAGACACACACATAGCAGGGGGACAGGATAAGGCAGGAGGAAGACTTGTGTTTGTTTGCTCAAACAGAAAAGAGAAAGAGCTGTTTTTATTTGAGATCAGGAAATCCCTGTCAAGGCAATTCAACAAGCCTGCCTGAAATTGTGCTCTGGAACCTCACAAGTCTGTGGTCAACTTTCATGTAGGATCAGCCAATGGCAGAACTTCAGGAAAAATAACTTCCCTGCATTCTGGAAAATAACACACAGAAAAAAAAGGATGTTTCAGGATTTTCTCACAAGAGATTTACGCATGCATGAAAAATACTTCTACCAGAGGCAATGCTTACTATTCTCCCATTGACATTAACAGGGCAGTGCCTAGTAGTAAGAGTGAGCAGTAATGGGCCGTAATACCAGCAAAAACAAACATGAAGCTGGGGAGAGCACTTCACAACCCCAGAACTTGGCAATGAGCCCCATGTAAGGAAGTCACCCAAAAGAAGTGGGTTCTAAACAGGACATTGCTGGAGAAAACGGAAGAGGGCTTAGTACACAGGAAAAAGAAGCATTGGGGCAGAAAGCAGTTAGGAAGCTGGCAGTGGGAGGAGACAAAGGGGGGAAATCTCAGTTGTTTATATACATAATTTACTGAAATTATTTTTTGTGTTGTTTCTACCTGACTTCTGAGCAGCAAAATCTGCACAGTAAGCCATCAAGAAATGAAACCCAAGGTCACATGGTCTAATCTGGCCTGTGCACTTGGGTCCTGACTCCAACAGTCATCTCCTTGTGTTATGCAACGTAAGGGGAGGCTAAAGGTTCCCATATGAAACTGCGATTTACAGGGCTGGCTCCAGTTTTTTTGCCGCCTCAAGCAAAAAAAAGCCGGTGTGCCGCCACCAAAGCAAAAAAAAAAAAAAAAATGCCGCCCCTTGAAAAGTGCCGCCCCACGCACATGCTTGGGATGCTGGTGCCTAGAACCGGCCCTGGCTATTTAATGGTTACTGCCAACATTACGGTCAGGATTAACAGCCTCCTCTTACAAAGCCAAACTTGACCTTTTTGTTGGTTTTCCCGTCCAGCTAATCCCCTCCTCACTAAGCCCCCACCCAAAAGGTTTTAAATAACACCACACCAAAAAGGACCAAAATGGTGGCACTAACAAGGCATTGGCAAACCATCGCTCTGTTCACTGTGCTTACACATTATACCCATTTCCCCCACCCTGTGGCTGCCAGTCTCAGTTGGCTCCTCAGCATACCAGAACAGACATTATAAATAGTAATAATCCCTTTTGCATTCCCAATGTCTGAACTCTCACCCATTCATTTTTCAGAGCTCCCTGTCAATTTTACATTAGCCAATGGCACGTCACTGACAGCTGAGACAGTATGTGTGTGGGAGCAGTGGGGTGAGCAAAGAAGGGACTGGGCTAAAAATGGATTAAAAAAATTTATCTTCCAGCTAACAATTTATTTGCTGATAAAACATCCATGGATTCAAAATCTAGTACCAAAAGGGCAGTAACCCTTTAAGCTCCCTCAGTAAACTCTTTATCTAATTGATTACTTTAATGGGTTATAAAAGGAAAACATTCCTGAATATTATATCCAAAACTTTTGTGAAAAAAATGCAGTTTTTCTGAGCATAAGTGCATACTTCAATTCTTTCCCAAATAAATATCCTTCCCTGAATCAGGGCCTTATATCGTAAGCTGTCAGGACAGGGACTGTCTCGTACTGTGTATCTGTGCAGTGCCTAGTGACACAAGGCCCCAATTTTCTGGACACTACTGTAATGTACATAATAATACAGAGTTTTCTTTTTGCATCTGTGATGTTCTTTAACACCCCTCCCCCCCGAATGTAAAAAGCAACATGCTCTTATACCAAGGTATCTAAAGACATTCTCCTGATAGAGTCTAAGACCTCTGTGACCTTAAGAGCCCCCGTATGTCAACTGACAAAGGGCACACCCAACACACTGTTGTCAGGCTATCTAGCCAAACAATGTCTTGTAAGGTGACACACTGGTCACAAATATCACTGCAGGATGCATGTATGGGTTGTATATATAGAGTTGTGTATATGGGCTGGAAATACGTTTTGAACCCAGCTGATGAACAAGCCTTCCCTAGACAAAGGAATGTGGATTTACCTGCCCACATGGATCAAGCTGACAGGCGGATAAGAAAATAGCATGCATCAAATAGCATTGATTACAAGTGAAGGACAATGAAAATATATTTGCATCTAAGGTAAACAGAGTGGTCAAGTTAATTGAGAAAGCAAAGTGACCAGAGGATGAAGGTGGGGCTGGGCACCTGCACCCCGAAGAACAAGCAGCAGGGAAGAGAAACTTTGTCTGGATTTACCCATCAAAGAATACATTTCAAAGATTTTGGGAAGAAAGGGACTCCTTTGTTATCTATCACTTAAGGGACAAAAGGGGCTGCGCTCTTGGAATCTGTGACAGGAGGATCCCCCAACCACGTGGGTTGTGGACGCTGAGAAATGACTGTAGGTGCAAAATTGCCTGAGACCAGGATTGTAATCTGTTAAATTTTAGACACTAGGAAGCATGTTTTATATATAACTATTTTCTGTTTCTATTCTCTCTGCTAAGTATCACTTAATTTGCTGGTCTTTATTAATAATCTTATTCTTGTTTTATAATAAATCCATCTCAGTGCTATTATATTAAAGTAAGGTGTGCATCCTCTGGCGTGTAGCATGTATCTTTGGAGTTAGCAGACTTGGCAATTTCTATGATGGGGCTGGAGACTGCAGAGGAATGCTCTTCCAGGGTGCTCGGGAACTGGGGTTCACGGAACGTTACCTGCAAGACAAGGTTAAGACTGACAGAGTCTCAAGGAGTTTGCTGGGGCAGTGGACAGACTGGTGTGGCAGGGAGCTGACACACAGAGTTTAAACTTCAGCAAAGCTCTCTCTTGCTGAGGCAGGGGGTAACACAGGGGCTTACAGTTCTGGGCACTCCAAGAGAGTATCACAGCCTCCTCCCCTATCTTCCTCCTTGATCTATCTGCTACCTTTGCTCAAAGTTAGTCTCGCCTCCTGAATTTACAGTTCTCCACTGCCTTGTGTAGTTGGCATTTAATCGTTTGAGTGAAACTCTGTAGACATTACCATGGTGTATGTACCAAAATCCATTCTTAGCCCAGGATACTGTAAAATGGGTATTAAAGGATCTCGGGGGGGAGGGGGGGAGGGGAATGGAAGTGGGAGTCTCCTTGCATTCACAACAATAAATAACGGAGGCCCAATTCTGCACCACTGAAGTCAATGGGAGCTCTTCACTCACTCAAATAGTTGCAGAATCAAGCCCTTGATGCTAATTTAAAAACAAAATAATCGATCACTGGTGCATTAATTTCTCCACTAATCAAAACATTTCCTACAGAGACAGAGCAGATTTTGAGGGCATCGTTTTTCTGGAATTTTGCAAGCAAGATGTTTCTGTTTCCTTCATGCAAAATTAGATCAACTATAAAACAGTAATTATGTTTACTAGATAAATCCCACTGTGCTCTGCAAATATTGTACATCTTCGGAGAGATTTTCTGCTGTCATTTAGGACTATTTCAACGGCACTTTGGAAGGATTTTTGTGCTATGTTTCTTACTGAAAATGTAATAAATTATAAACGGGCTTTTGTTGATTACTTTAGAATCACTGGGGATACCATGACCAGACTATCTATGGAGCATAATGGCAGGACAACTGCAGGACTGAGCCGTAGGGCCTTTTCTGGCGATTAATGACCAGATAGGCTGAATACAGCCATTCAGCCCAGCATGTCATTAATCCCATGGAAATGCCTGTGTCTGAATCTTTTGGCTGTTACAAAGTGAAAATGGGAATTGAACAAAACACCAAAGGCATATGGATCACTTCAAAATGGTACATCCAAGGGATTCAACATTCTGTACAATGGCCAATCTGCCCACAGGAATTATCTCACAGCATTCCATTCAGTTTAGAACAGAACATCAGGCTGAAGACAGTCTCTCAACTTGCTTTAAGATAACAAAACTCCCATTCCAATTATAATTAAGCCAGAGAATATTAGGTTGTGCCTTTCTCTATTCTGGAGAACCACCATCTGATAAAATGTACAATGCAAGTGCCTTCCAGTGATAGCTTTCCAAGCCTTGAACAAACACAAGCAAGCAAGCAAGCAAGCAAACTAAATAAAATTCACCTGCCGTTGCGTCTTGTATGTTTCATGTAAGTATAACAAGGCTTGAAAAATCCACTTACCTACTTGCCACTGGCTTGAAGAGCTTTAAAAAGGTTTATGGCCAGAAGATTTTTTTTAAATAACTAAGACCACCAAGGAAATGAAGATGGTTTCCAGTGGAGGGGAATATAAGTCTCACAGCAGTGTTTTCCTGGTTTATTTTTGTTTTGTTTTTCATGACTAACCTCCCTACCCACCCACCCCCAGTCCCAGCAGTGCAGGGCACTTCAGTCATTTCTTGGGCTGTTGTAATTTCTCAGCCCTTCAAACTGACATGTGAATGTGAGCTGAGAGTTAGAAATTCAAAAGGAATTCATTGTTGAGGGCCACCAAATGGGAGCTGAATGGTCTCCTGTTTCTCTGCAAGTTTATGTGGCTTGGTGCTTCCAAAAATTGTCTCAATAGGCTCCTAGAGCAAGCCATCACCTACTCAACATGTCAGCCTCCCCGGCACAGAATATCACAGAAAATATCTATTCAAACAAGTTCAAGATTTTTAATAGAGAGCTTTCTTCAGCGCCAATGGTGTCTTGGGAGACAACTGTTCTATTCATGAACAACGGCTATCCAATATCTTTTGACAGTGCAGTGGCCTGTCTGCATCCACTTTTTAATTATTTTCCATTTGTTAAACAGATTCCTAGAGTCATAGGTTAAACTGTTAAAGCTCCCAATGAAAGAAATAAACTAATCCTAAAAAATGCACATTAATGAAGTTCAAAGCTCCAGTCTGCGGCAGATAAGTTTAACTTTTGTGAATGAGCTGGTAAGTAACATAAAATTAAAAGTAAAAATCAATGCTCTAGTTGATTGAGCAGAGTTTTTCACATTTGTGATAAACTCTGCTAACTACGCCAAATCATAGAAAATTGGCTTTCAGATCAAGGTACTAATTTCACTTAGGAAATAGTGCTGAGTAAAGTAGAAGTTCCAGATGTGAAATGACAACTATTTGTCTACAATCATGTACCACTTGCAAAAAGAGGAGGAAAAAATAGCTCTCTTAGTGCAAAAACAACTAAACCCACAGATAATCAAATCTTAGCAAAGAATTGAATGCAATCACCCTTATGAAGACTCTAATAAGAGTACAGTACTGCACTCCTGTTGGCTTCTTACTCCAGCCTACTGAATATTTATCTGGAAAAACCATAACCCCTTCTCTAGTTCTACTCCGCAGAAAGGAGAATTCAGGAACTTTGCAGCTAAGAAAAAATCAGCAGAAATATCTGAAGGCCATTTGCTTATTCTCTTTAGGTTTCCATTCCTTATGGATGACAATCATAAATGATTCCAGAGTTTTTTCTTTATTTTACATTAGTTTATATTAAAATGTTCAGGTATATTAATGTTAGCCACTTCTGCTGTCTTCTGACCAGATGAGTGCTCAGGGGATATTATTTTCACCTAACAGAGACAGAAAATTGACCCCGTCTGGCTTTTTCTCCCCCATCTAATTTGCATTAAGTCAATATCCTGCAACCTGAAGTTTGGCTGGTGTATAATGATGGAGGTATAAAAAGAGGGTGGGAAAGACATGAAAAGGATAATCCTGCTCAAACAAGCAAAATCTTCCCCATCACAAGGCAGCTGAAAAAAAGAGATGGCGACTCTCTTGAAATATTCCATATTTATAGCCCTGGAGACTTGAGGCCTATCTCAGCAAATACACTATTGCATAGGCAGGGGCTGCTCACTCATCACCAGCGTGCCATTCCAGAAATGAGTGTGCCTAGGGACAAGAGCATAATTCAGTCTCTGTAACCACTCAGTCCTTTGCATCTCTGTTCATCGATAGCTTATTGTTCTAGAGAAGAAAGCAAGTCCAGTTCCCACTCCAGCCTGTTCTCCTGCCAGATGCAGGACACAGTTTGGTGGGGGGAATGCCCGTCCCATTTGACCAACTTTATCTTCTATTTAGGAAGCAGAAAAAGAGGAGCAAGAGAAAAAACAAAACAACTGCTGTGACTGGCTATTTCCCAAAGGCCTTGCCTACATTAAAGAGGAAAGGCAGGTGAGGTAATATCCTTTAAAAGAACAACGTCATCAGCGTAGTCAAGGTCTGCGAGCAAGAGATCACCGATCTCAGTGCCTATGGACCTGACGGAATGCTGCATTATGAAATCCATTGCCCGACAAAAGAGTGCAGGGGCCAGAATGCAACCCTACCTAACACCAGATATTGATTTAATACGCGCTGACATCCAGTTCCCCAGACGAACACAGGCAGTGATTCCATTATGAAGCTTTCTAATCAAGTCCAGCAGAGTGGTAGGGACACCTACGCCCTTTAAGGCCTTCCATAACGCAATATGGTCTACTGAATCAAATGCAGCCTTAAGATCAACATATGCTAAGTGCAGGGGCTTCCTGAACTTGCGATGTATCTCTGACAACAAGCAAAGGACCAAAATGGCATCTAATGTGGTCCTGTCTAGTAAAGCCTGACTGTTGGGGACGACGCTTCCAATGTAGCAAAGGCGCCGGGCGTGCCAGCAAAACATGCACAAACACCTTCCCTGGAATGGAGAGCAAGGCGATCGGCCTGTAGCTCTTACATTCACTGTGTGGTCCCTTGACCTTATAGAGTGAGATCACAATACTGTCCTTCCAGGCGGTTGGCAGGGTTCTAGTTCTCCACACCAAACGAAAGATGGCCAGAAGTGATTCTGCAACAAGATCAATAGCACATTTTAACAGCTCTGAGAGGATGCCATCAGCACTGGCTGTGCATCAATTTTTCAGTTTAGAGATGGCACACTTCACTTCACCCAATGTTGGTGCATCAGTACAAATGTCTGGATCCAGAACCGCCGTGACTGCCAGATCATCCAGCTCTGAACAAGCGGCAGCTGGAGGATGGTTCAAGACATTGTGATAATGTTCCACCCAGTGTGAGAGAATGTCATCATCTGATTTATATGGATGGCCTTGGCTGTCATTCAGGATGCTGTTTGTAGTGACTACCTCTTGACTGCTGAGGTTGTGAATGGCACGGAATGCTGGCTTCAAGTCGCCTCTGGCTAAGCAAAATTCAACATCATCCACCAATTGGTTATAATATGCCTCACGATCGCGGAGTGCCAGGGTGTTAAATTTTCGCTTCAGTTGATTATGAGTGTGCTTATCACCAAATTTGTGGGCTGCAGCCTTTAGATTAATTATCTGGAAGGCCTCCTCTGATAGCCAAGGTCAGCGTGCTGGATGCCTATAGACAATCGTCTGCTCAGCAGATTGGTTAAGGGTAGAACTGATCAGGGACCAGGCAACCTCCACGTCGTCTGGCAAATTAGTTAGAGCTGAGAATCTGTTGCTGACATCAGTACAAAACCTGTTGGCTAAACTGGCACACGGAGTGTGTCCATGTCAAATTTCTTCATCATTGCAGAGGGCTTATGTGCTCGTTGGAGCATCAACACCATACAGGTGATCACTAGATGGTGATCTGTGTTCTCCACGCATTCCACACCACGATATACTCTACAAGAGGCGACGAGACGCCTATCCTGTGTAATGATGTGGTCCAACTCCTTCTGAGTGACACCATCATGAGAGATCCATGACATCTGGTGTATGCATTGCCACTTGAACCATGACCCAAGAATGGAAAGATTCTGGGAGGCACAGAATGTAAGCAAGTGGCGAGAGTTATCATTGGGTGTGCCTGAACAATAATGACCAATGACCTGTTCAAACCCAGTTTGCAGGGAGCTAGTAACTGCATTTAGGTCATCCAGGATCACGAGATTATCATGTGGAGGGACTGTGCATACTAAATGTTCCAATTGATCATAGAAATGATCTTTAACTGAGTCAACAGATTCCTCTGTCGGCGCATAGACTACTATGACAGTGAGGAACCATGCCGATGTTTAAGACGTGCAGTAAGTAAACGAGGAGACACAGGAGTCCAGGTTGTCAGGGAGGACTTGGCCTCACGTTGTAGCAGTGGTGCTACCCCATATAGATGGCCGGGGCTGCCAGAATGCAGAAGTAAAGAATCTTCCACCTTGTGACGTCCGTGATCTATCAGTCTTGCTTCTGTTAGTCCTGCAATCGATATACCAAGCCGGTCCATTTCGCGTGAGACAGCAACCTGATGACCAGGCCTGTGAAGAGCTGCAACATTCCAACTTGCAATTTTGGTGGACTATTGGAGATCCCAGATACAATTGGATGCATTGTCACAGTGCCTGCCGACATCAGAGAATGCACATCCCCGGAGGGGCTTTGGCACAAACCCGTCACGTTTGCACTGTGGGGAGACAGCACCAACAAGGCATCTACGGTTGAAAGTAAGGCAGGGGCTTTAACTCTGGTGCTGAGTACTAGGCTATTCATGGTCCAAAAAAACCCAGAGCGAACGATTATCCCGGCAAATACTTCGCCCCACTGGGATGAGACAGAGGTGCAGTAACGCAACTCTTTTCCTGTTTTTCCTCTTTTCTACCAGTACTGGCTTCACGCTGTGTGACCCGAGCCGTTGAGTCTTTCTCAGCAACTTCCTTCGCCTCAGGTAGCTAGGTGCAGCTGCTGCCCTGCAGCCTGTGTTAGCCATCATTTTCAGAGTTCACGTTAAATCTGTCTACCTTGCATAATAACCAAGGCGGTATTTCGGACAAGCCTTCATCGCTGATGGCATAGCTCCAGCGAGCAATCCCCTACTTCATGAGGTTTCATTGGGAGGTTAATATTGGCTATACTACCAGTAAACAATTCCTCTTCCACTTCCCAGCAACATAGTTATGGGTCCTATTCTCTGCCCATAAAAAACGGCTCTGTTCCTCCCAGTTTTATAGTCCATAAAGGAACACATAGGCCTTAATGGAGATTAAGGTCAAACATTCTACTATTCAGAGGAGATTGCTGACAATTTCCATACCGCCTTATCCACTGCTTTCTACCTGCAGGTGGTACGTTGGGAGTGAATTCGATCCTTTTACCAAGAACTACTCCAAAGTTTGAATGTAGTAAACCAGGCATTTTCCTATGAGTGAAGAACTAAGTCGAGGTGGCAACCTCTAGGACTGTATCCCATAAGGATGACAGAGCACTAGTTACAAAATGACTAGTGAGATGTACAATACATGATTGTAAGCAGTTAGGGGGATTTTCCAAAGCATCTAAGGGATTTAGGAGCATGATTCCCATTATGCTCCTAAGTCACTTTGGGGCCTTTTAAAATCTCACCCTAACTATACAAAACATCATGGGTTTTCCAAGGGATTTTCGCTTTGAATTAATTCTGTTCCTGTCTGGTAGCAGGTTGATGGCTTATGCTAATACATGTGGCGGGGGGGGAAGTGCATTCCCTACATCAGATTCTAAGCTTCTTTAGTCAGGAGACAATCCAACAATGCCTGAAGCTTAATACTGCTGATTGTAGCAGCTAAATATTACTTAATGTTGGATTTATGAAGTGAAAAATTTTGTAAATTGCAGTGAAGGGTGGATTTAATCTTAGATCCAGGTATCAAAATGTTTACTATAAAAAGCTTTATATAAGTTATTATGAGATGCGTCAAAGACTTAAGAATACTGAAAACGCACATTGTAGGAATCACTAGTAATAGCCTCTCTTGTCACCCCCCAAGACACACACACACACACACACACACACACACAACATTGTTGCCCAGAGGAAGTCTGCAGGCACAGAGACACTAGAGAAAAGATTTTTGTTCCCCCCTGTGGACTCCTACAATTCTGCTAAAAATTCCCCACAGAAAGCACTAGTGCAAATTGCCTTGCTGAAGCTACAATAGAGTGTTTTTCCATTGCCACAGAGATTTAATTTCTAGAATTGAGCTGACTCATACGCAGAGCAAGAGATCAAGCAGAGATAGGAGTGATAGATCCATGTAGCAGCTTATTCTAGCAGTGATGCTTTAGTTACACACCACAAGTGCATTTTCAGTGATTAGCAGAATCACTTCAAAATCTGAAAGATGCTTTTTTTAAATGCTCCTACAAGGCACCTTCTTTATAAGACATCACAGGCCCCAAGCATTTTGTGTCTATTGTCTCCCACATAAGCGATTCCACACAGAGACAGAAGATTTTCAGAATAGAAAATAAATAAGATGCTCCCTCAAGTTCTCTTCAGATGTCAGGCCCATCTAGGTGGAAGCCCTGTGCATCTACTCTGGCTTGTGTGACAGTGCACAGATGTGGCCAAAACAGCAAAGAAGAGGTTAGGATGTGAAAAAAAATGGTACAGATAATTTTTGAATGCCTTTATAAAAGTCAATAGTGCAGCCTGATCCAGAATACTGTGTGCAGCATTGGTCACCCCATCTCAAAAAGGCTATTGCAGCACTGGAGCGGGTTCAGAGGATGACAAGTATGACCAAGGCCTGGAAAAATTCTCATATGAACACAGTTTGAAAAGACTGGGATTGTCTACCTTAGAAAGGAGATGAATAAGAGGGGACATGATAAAACTATATTCAATGGTCTAGAAAATGGAGATCAGGAGCTTCTGTTCTGTCTCATAACGCAATCACAAGGGGACACGTGGTAAAATTAAAAGGTGGGAAATTCAAAACCACTAAAGGAAATACATTTTTCCCCACACACAATGTGTGATTAAACTCATCGCCACAGAAAGTCACGGAGGCTAAGACCTTAACAAGATTCCATAAGGGGCTGAGCATTTATGTGGATATCAAGAACATCCAGAATGATCAAGGATAACAAATTTTGTGGAAAGGAAATTAAAACTACTGCTTCAGGGCTTACGTCAGTCTCTAACTATTGGTGATAAGGATGGCAGCAGATTACCCCTCCTCTGCTTACTGTGTAGTGATCTACTCCCATCCTTACACCTTCTCCTCTACACAGGGGTTCTCAAACTGGGGGTCGTGACCTCTCCGGGGGTCGCAAGGTGATTACATGGGGATCAGGAGCTGTCAACTCCATGGGGCTGACGGCTCCGAGCCCCCATTACATTAAATTAACCCTCCCCCATTTTTAATTTGTAAGGGGTGTGAGTTACACTCAGAGGCTTGCAGTGTGAAAGGGGTCACCAATACAAAAAGTTTGAAAACCACTGCTTACAGCATCTGGCACTGGCCGCTATCAGAGACAAGATACCAGATGAGATGGGGCTTTGATTTTGATCCAGTATGGCAATTCCTATGTACCAGTGCTTCTGACCCCCACCTGGCTCCCTTTGGCTTCAGAGGACATGACACTGGGTACTCCCCTGCTACATGTTTTCCCCCTGAACCTGCCGTATGGAGAAATATCAGGCTGGGACGTGGTTCCGCAACACAGATGGGGAAGGCACACAAGTAAAACGATAAGATCTTTTTGGTGGGATGCAATGAGAAGAGTGAATGATGTCAGAGAGCAGCAGTCTCCTCTTCTCCCACAGTCCCGACCCTTATGGTCTCCTCTCCGGGCATGGAGCCCAAGCACCAGGAATCCCCCCCAAAGAGACTGTCAAGTGGTCAGGCAAAGCAGAGGGGGAATAATGCCATGGAGATCATCCTCTCACCTTCCACAGAAGATATGTCCATGTCGTGGAAAGGGAAAAAAGGGCCTTGTGTGTGTATTATAAAGATGGCTGCAACTGAGACTCCAAGCACATCAGAAAAAAAAAAAAAAAAAAAAAAAAAAAAAAATCTATTAAAGTAAAAATAGCAACAAAAACTCTTCCTTTTATAACAGATAGAAAAAAATCTGTAGCCATGAACAGAAGCTTTTCTGTTTTAGGAGACCCCCAGATTCAAGCAATAAAAATAGCTGCATTCATATTTTGATCTCTCGTAGCTCATCATTCTAAAATCGACAAATAATGGAGGGTTAGCACTATTTATTCTATAGTCCTATGCTACTCGGGCTGCTTATAGAAACTGAGAACATAAAGGGGAAAAGGTAATGGTAACAAGAAATGTCCTGTAAATGCTGTAGCGAGAAGGTATCGTGTATACTTCTCTTGACATCTTGGGAACTCAAGACAAGTTATAAAGCTACATCGAGGCATCCTATTTACTACTAAAGCTACTTCTGTTCCATTTGGAGCCGGTGATTGAGATGGACCTTCCTAATGTCTATGTGAACACTCTGTATCTAAAGTAACTAAATTAATAGACTCCATGAGCCATTTGATAGCTCCTGAACTGGACCATCCCTTGGGACACTTGGGACCACTGTGAAACATGTCCTCATTTGCTGGCAGAAATGACAAGAGCTGCTCGCACAGCAGGGGCTAGACAGCCATGCAGAATGTCCTACCCAACCTTCCGGCTGTGGGAAGGACTGAGCCCCACCCCCCATCCTGAACAGGGAAGAACCACCTATTATAGGTTTCCAGAGCATTTTCACCAGTTTTAAAGGTGTGCAGAGATTGGTATCTGTGGCTTCTAATGCCTTGTCTACACTACAGTTTTGTCGACGCAAGTTATGCCGACAATCAAAAACCAGTATAATTACATTGCTTGTGCATGTTCACACAACACTCCACCTGTCAGCAAAGCGCGTCCACAGTTGGTGCTCTAGCATTGACAAAGAGAGCAGTGTACTGTGGGTAGCTATCCACTGTGCTACTCGCCACAGTGAGTTTCTGCAGCTAGGAATTGTGGGAAGGTGAAGCGGATCGCAGTGTATCAGAACCATGCGTTCAACGTCCCATGATGCATTTTTTTCTGTCCCAACTTTCCATGGGCTTCCAACTGCATTTCACAGCATTTTTCAATGACCTGTTTACTGAGTGCCCACCATGTCTGTCCCACTGCTCTCCACTATTGTTGTCACTCTTATGAATGCATCATGACTGGCCATATAGTACATCATGAGCACCCAATCTGAACAGGAATCAATAGCCAGGGAAAGAAACAACACCAGGTTACTTTTGGCATTCAGAGCAGCTGCACATGGTGGACCATCGCTTTTGGACTAGAGAAACATGCAGTGAGTGGTGGGATTGCATCTTTATGCAGGTCTGGGATGATGAGCAGTGACTGCAGAACTTTCAGATGCAGAAAGACACCTGGAACTGTGCGCAGAGCTCACCCCAGCACTGTGGTGCAAAGACACCAAAATAAGAGCTGCTCTCTCAATGGAGGAGTGCATGGCAATCACTGTGTGGAAGCTGGCAACTCCAGACTGCTACCAGTCAGTAACGAATCAATTTGTAGTTGGGAAGTCCACCGTTCAGACTGCGTTAACACAAATGTGCAGAGCCATTAATCACATCCTGCCACGAAGGACTGTGACTCTTGGCAATGTGTGTGAAATGGTGGATGGCTTTGCAGCATGGGATACCACAATTGTGGTGAGGCGATAGATGGGATGCATATTCCAATTTTAGCCCTGGACCATCTTGCGACCAAGTACATCAATAGAAAGGGATACTTCTCTATGGTATTGCAGATCACTGTGGCTGTTTCATTGACATCAATGTGGGGTGATCCAGGAAGGTGCATGACATACGTATCTTCAGGAATGCGGGCCTGTATGAAAAGCTGCAAGCAGGGGGTTTGTTTCCAGACCAGAAGATTCCAGTGGGGGATGTTGAAATGCCCATAGTGATCCTGGGAGATCCAGCGTCCCCCTTACTCCCATGGTTCATGAAACCTTACATGGGAAATGTGGACAGCAGCAAGGAGCGCTTGAACAATAGGCTGAGCAGGTACCGGATGACCGTAGAATGTGCCTTTGGCAGATTAAAAACACGGTGGCACTGCCTTTACAACAGGTTAGATCTAAATGAGGAAAATATTCCCATGGTCATAGCAACCTGCTGTGCACGCCATAATATTTGTGAGGCTAGGGGTGAAAAGTTGCGCCTGGGGTAGAGCATGGAGGTAGATCACCTGGTGGCTGATTTTGAGCAGCCAGACACTAGGGCTATTAGAGGAGCACAATGGTGGGCTATTCGAATTAGGGAGGCTTTGAGGCACCATTTTGACACTCTGCCATGATTTGTTAACTTGCTGCCTTGCATGAAAATGTTGATTCCTGACCAGGATTTGTACTCAGCAAATGATCAAATTGCCATTGTGTATTAATTCCAGCAGCAACTACCGTGTGTAGGAGACAAATAAAGATTGGTTATCTTTCAGAGAGTATTTTTTTATTAAATACCAATTAACAACACACACAAAAGGCTTGGTGGGAAGGGAGATAACAATGAAGGGCAGTGTGGGCTCTTATAGCTGCATGTAAGTCCAGCTATCATTTTGGAATCTGTCCGAAGGAGTAGAGTGAACAAGGTACTGAGACAGGCTGGGATGTTGCAAGGAATGTGTGGGAGGAGTTTGGGGATGGCATGGAAAGTAGTTCTGTATCAGCTGCAGGGGGAGGGAGGGCATGAGCACGCATGAATTCAACCTGCAGCTTGATTAGAGACTTCAACATCTCAGTTTGCTCCTCCTTTCTGTACTATTCTATCATTTTCTTTTAAAGTTTCTCTCTACGCCCCGCGTTCCAGTTTTTTGGCCTCTGAGGATTGGAGCACCTCTCGAAACATGTCCTCCTTGCTCCTCCTTGGTCCCTTCCTTAACTGGCGGAGGTGCTCCCCTGGTGTGTAGGGTTCCTATGAAGGCCACATCTGCAGAAGTACAAGAAACAATCAACAGAAGCATGATTGTTAGTGCACGCACAGCATTGAATCATTATAGTAAAATGCACCTATTTTAAAAATATGAATCAGTTTCTCACTGTCCGTTGGCAAGCACACAGCTCGGCGAACACCTTGAACATGGTGAGTTCAGCCCGGGGGGAGCGGAGAGCACTGAAGATGGGGCAAAGGATCTCTGTGTTTTTTTAAGGGGACCACTGCAGGCGACGAGGGACAATATTGTAAATTCTGACACCATTTTCCACAGGCAGGGGTCATTGAAGCTGATATGTCACTCCTGAGGGTAAGCAAGGGTGCATCTCCTGCATGCGCGTGGCATCAGACAAGGTCCCTATGCCGCTTGCCTGTGTGCCGCGTTGGTCCCTGCACAAGTGATTGCCGAATGGCATGGGAAAGTTTTCTACGATGTGGGGAAGGAACAAGGAAGCTCTGCCAAGGAACCTCCAGAAGGAGATTGGCGAGTACCTCCAGGAAAGTTTCCTAGAGATCTCTGGAAGATTCCTCTGAAATCTCAGTGTGCATTAACACACTGTTCCACCGCACTCCTTAGCTGCACAGGGGAATGTGAAAGCACACAAATACAGCTAGTCTTGTACATTCCTATCCCTTCACCCTCTTCTAGAATATATAGAGCAAAGGACAGTTCTACCTCATGTAACCGAGCAGCATCAAAAGATCACTTACCAGACTCTCCTCTCCTGCCTCAGCACCAGAGACGGACTGCTGGGACTGACTGGACCCCTCCAGAGTGGGGAAAAAAAGGTTCTGACTCACTGCACCACCAGACGACCTTGCCGTGTACTCCATATCATCCTCCAACTCGACCTTCTCATCCACAACTTTGTCCTCGGGGTTGAGTCCACTGTCCGCGGTCTCCAGCCCTGCCAAAGTATTCAGAGGGCTCTTGGTGGCAGAGGTGCGCTTGCCACTGAGGATGGTGTCCAGCTCCTTATAGAAGCAGCAGGTCTTCGCCACAGCACCAGATCAACGGTTTGACTCCCTTGCCTTCTGGTAGGTGTTAGGGGGCTTATTCCTTCACCCTCTCACTTCCCTGGTCCTTCTCGCATGAACAGAGAGCAACAATACCCAAAGTCCGAAGGTGCAAACAATTTGATGTTTATCGGGGTGAACTTCCAGCAAGCATAATTCTAGTTTCCTTCCTCAGTGTTCCCCTTCCCAGCTCTGACACCACGGAGCCTTGCCTGTGTCCCTGTTCCCACTCCCTTTTCCCATTCTCCCCTCCCCCTTAGTGAAACATGATTCCAATTCCCCTGCCCCCATTCCCTGTTCCCATTCCCCCCTTAGTTCCTGATTGACTGCAGACTATATAGTAAAACTTGAGTTCTGCTTAGCTATACCTTAACCAATCATTTTATTGAAATTTAACTAACCAATCCTAACATATTGTAACATGATTATTTAACCAATTATATTCCATCACCTTAACTGGTTTACACCCAACAAAATTAATTATACAGCAGACAGAAACAATCACAGAACCAGACAGAGATTATACAGACAAACAATAGGGAAGTGGAGACTACAGGAATAGAACAATACAGAAATGAGGATTTCACATCCCAGCTATTGATAAGTGAGTTCTTGCCAGACAGGATGCTATCAAACCAAGTTTCCTTTTACATCTTCTAGGCTCTTCCCTTTCTCTGGAGGTGATAGGAATACAATCCTGTCCTGATATTCCTAACAGCCAATAGCACCTTATTTCAATGTGACTAGTTTGGGATGTGAGGATGTGACCATACACTTCCCAGTTTATGGCTGCCTCTGCTGCTTCGCCAAAGGCCTTAGCCTAAGAACAGGGCCTCAGCCTGTCACAGTACAAAAAGGCCCTTACACCAGCAGACAGTAATTTTGATTCTTTCTTTTATACCTCTATAATTAGCTAAGTGATAAGAATACACCTAAATTCTTAAAGTATAGGCCTTTGCAGACAGGCCTGAATATCGATATCCTAACAGTACGCCTGCCTCAGCTCCTTTATCTTCACAGGGCACTGATGTGTGTCTTGTTTGTAGCCCTTATCCAACATGCCAGGAGAAATCTGACCGTAGGTATCTAAGTTCCTATGGCTGGAGCAGAGCTGGGGCTGAACAGCCTCTTCTCCGCACAGTACCAGCAGATCCAACAACTCAGGTGTGCTCTAAGCAGGAGAGTGTTTGCTTTGTGAATCTGCCATGGTCAGCTGGGAAGATGCGATGTGAGCTGTCCACACTGAGCAAGCAGGAAGTGGAATTTTAAAAATTCCCGGGCCTTTAAAGGGGGAGGGACAGAAGCCTGTGTACCTGGGTGCAGGGCAGCGGAGTTCAAACTGCTGACCAGAGCAGTCAGGATGGGCATTGTGGGACGCCTCCTGGAGGCCATTTACAGCAACATAACCAACCAGTGTCTACACTGACACTTTGTCAATGTAACTTTGCTGCAAAAAGCTCTATGCCTCTCATTAAGGTGGTTTTACTTTGTCGGCAAAGTGAGAAAGTTTGTTGGCAGGAGGACCTTTGTAACGTGTACACCTCTACTGTTTTGTCGATGACAGCTGACTTTTGTCGACAAAAACTCTGTAGTGTAGGCAAGCCTAACTCTCTTACTCCCTGCCCTTGGGCTACAGTAGGAGAAGTGGCATTTGGGGGAAATTAGGAATTGAAGTGTGCGTGTGATATAGTGTGAGGATTGTGTGCGTGTGATATAGTGTGAGGACTGCGTGCGTGTGATATAGTGTGAGGACTGCGTGCTTGTGATATAGTGTGAGGACTGCGTGCTTGTGATATAGTGTGAGGATTGTAAAGATTATTTAGATTTTAAAAGCCACCTTCCTCCCTCCCCCATACTTCTAAATAAGTCTGTAAATTTTGGCTGAAGTATATATAATGTAGCTGAGGTGATGCTGCCATGGTGACTTTATTTTTGAATGTGTGTGTTTAAATACCCATCCCTAATGTTGCATTTTATGGGGGGAGGGGAGAATCTATTTATTTTTTTTATAGAAACACAAAAGCATGCAGTTAAGTACTAGCTATTGCAGCAGAAACCACTATGCACTAAAGAAAAAAAGAAAATCTAGAACAAGGCTGGGTTCTTTGAAAATATGCTCACTCTTACTGGCCAAAAACCTAAGAGGGGTGGCATATTCAACCCCTTTGCCTGCTGGTTCTGATTTAATTAACTGAGCCATTGAGCAAACTCTTCCGTCTTTTTTGTGGTCAGCAAAAAATAAAAACAAACCAAAAAAAACCTACAGATGTATGAAACTTGAGAGGACATATCTGCCAAGACAGCTGCCAATGTTGTCACTAAAATAAGGTAACACCACACCACTTCTGGTAAGAAGAGAAGCTGGAAATCAAAAGGTCAGCTAGTAAGGTCCAAGAGATGGAAAAGTACCAGCACACAAACCAGATTTCACAATCTCAGATTTAGACACAGATGCAGAATTCCTTCCATCATGATAATTGCTCAAGAGGGAAATATTGGGAAAATACATTCTCTGGTGCAATCAAAACACAAGGGATCAAAAGTGGTATTAATGAAAATAAAATTGGCTGTTTAGTAAACTTACTGATAATTCCTCCTTTCATGACACGGGCTTCGTTAAAGCGGTACCACTGATGGGCCCCCTTCTCTAAGGTGCTGAGTGACCTCAGCATCCAATTCAGTGAATGGAAGGTAAAAACACCAGGCACTTTAGAGGATTGGATCCTAAAAGAGCAGTATTTAGTAATCTGTTAAGTACTGCTTGATTTTCCATTTGTGGAAGATAATCTCCAAGATAACAGTAGGTGTTTACAGCATTTTCAATGGCAACAGTACTTGCTGATCTCCATTAAACTTGTGCATTAGGACAGAAAAGTAGAGTAACGATTTAAAGAGAATTCTTTCAGTTGAGGAAAAGAGGTCAATAGAAATTTCTTTTTCATGTCCATTACTGCTTTTTCCACTCATCTCTCAATCATCTGTGTAGTTTTAGCCCAAGAATGAATGATTACATACATTCATACATACATACATACATACATGTGACTGATTGGATCACAGAAATCCCCTTTGGGACTGCCGTTGAGACTACTGCTGAACCCATTCTTCCTGCCAGCTTGGGACTTCAATGCCCTGCCTGGTTTGGGCCAGACACGCTAGCCTGCTACAAACACAGACCCAGGTCTGAACAACGTCCCCCAAAAGCTGCAGGCTTAACTAAAAACAGCTTAAGAAGTGTTCCTGTCTCCAATACTCAGATGCCCAACTCCCAATGGGGTCCAAACCTCAAATAAATCCATTTTACCCTGTATAAAGCTTATACAGGATAAACTCATAAATTGTTCGCCCTCTATAACACTGATAGAGAGATATGCACAGCTGTCCCCCGGTATTAATACATACTCTGGGTTAATTAATAAGTAAAAAGTGATTTTATTAAATACAAAAAGTAGGATTTAGGTGGTTTAAAGTAATAACAGACAGAACAAAGTGAATTACCAAGCAAAATAAAATAAAACACGCAAGTCTAAGCCTAATACAGTAAGAAAGTAATTACAGATGAAAATCTCACCCTCCGAGATGTTTTAATAAGCTTCTAACACAGACTGGACGCCTTCCTAGTCTAGGCACAATCCTTTCCCCTGGTACAGCCCTTGTTCCAGCTCAGGTGGTAGCTAGGGGATTTCTCATGACTGCAACCCCCTTTGTTCTGTTCCACCCCCTTATATATCTTTTGCACAAGGCAGGACTCCTTTGTCCCTCTCTGGGTTCCCACCCCTCCTTCTAAATGGAAAAGCACCAGGTTAAAGATGGATTCCAGTTCAGGTGACATGATCACATGTCACTGTAAGACTTCAAACCCTCATTCCTCCCAGCCTGACTCACAGGAAGACCTGCAAGCAAACAGAGCCATCCACAGTCAATTGTCCTCGTTGATGGAAGCCATCTAGATTCCAAACCACCATTAATGGCCTACACTTTGCATAACTACAATAGGACCTCAGTTACATTTCATATTTCTCGTTTCAGATACAAGAGTGATACATTCATACAAATAGGATGACCACACTCAGTAGATTATAAGCTTTGTAATAATACCTTACAAGAAACCTTTTGCATGAAGCATATTCCAGTTACATTATATTTACACTTATTAGCATATTTTCATAAAATCATATAGAGTGCAACGTCACAATACATACATACACACACACACCGGCATGCACACATACAAATCAAACATTGGTTAATTTAAGTGGGAGTTGCATGGTCTGAATTGAGGGAATGAATAAGAATTTGATATAATTGCAGTTAAAGTTGTAATAGAGCTTCCAATCTTCGGCATGGTCTAAGCAATGAGACGAGGAATCAGAATGTCTTGTGATCTGATCCCAGTTCTGAAAATGAATAAATCACTTAACTTCCTTATTTCAACATCCCTATTTTGCAGTGGGGGAAGCTATAGATTTACATATTTATCTGCCTTATCGGGTTGTTGTGAGGATGAATTCATGAGTGCTCGTGTTGCAGATGGGGACCCTCAGATGGAAGATACTAAAGACATGAAAATTATCATCAGAAAATAGGAACATATGTTTAATTTTCAAACGGCAGCCTGATGTTTAAGTACAAATGGCTGAGAAGCCTCAAAGAGTCAAGTACCTTCTTCAAATGGAAACAATCAAGTCCTTGTAATAGTAAAACTAGGGGATTTTCTGTTAGCTGTGGAAAGATACCAGTCGTGGAAAAAATTACACTCGCCAAAACAGCACTGAGACTAAACTTAACACAAGCCACAGTATAAAAACGAAAAAGGCCTGTATTGCTTTTGCCAACTCTTACAATTTTATTGTGAGCATATGGTGTTTGTTTTATAGCCCCAGTTCCTGGAGTTTTGTTGATGATGAGAATCTCAGCTTTCATTAAAAAAAAAAAAAAAAAAAGAAGTTTCTAGACCTTATATTTGCAGACAAGCTTGAGAACATGAACGCTGAATAGAAAAGAAACTAGAAGGAAAATAAGTGAATCCCTATTTTTTAAAAATCCTATGGTTTTTAAGGAAGATGCATGATTTTTTTTAAATACTTTTGGCAATACTTTAAGCTCTTCTTTGGGCAGAGACTATGTCTTCATACAGGTTCTCAGAGCATCTCACACAATAGGCCCATGATCTTGACTGAGGCATCTGGATGCTATTGTCATATAAATAATAAATACTAAAAATAATGAAAATGATATTAACTTAACTACAAAATAGTGGCCACACTTTGAAAGCTATTAATGGTTCTACCAATATCCCCCATTATAGGTACATGAAAATCTATCTCAAACCAGTACACACTTTAAACAAATGTGTAACCAATTTTAAGTACCGAAATAAATGGTCTGATTTTCAAAAGTGCTGAGTACCCATTGCAATAATCTTTTACAAAATACGCCTTGTGAGGTATCATTTGCAAACTAATAACTCACTGGTCAATAATACCATGATGAAATGTGTGTAGCAACATTATATGTAAAGTCAGGAATTCCCCCTGAATAATGTTGGTAGCACAGGTTCAAACCCACGTAGCCCCAACTAGGACTGGTCAAGCCAGTCTTAAACACAGAAATGTGTGTTTACCTCAGTTTACATATAAGTTGTGAACAGGGTCCTCAGATATCAAGAGGGGGAAGACAGGAGACAAGAAAGATCTGCTTTTCAGCAAACTGAGGTGAGAAGAAACAGTGTGCGTCCTCTTTCACCGTCGTCTTCTTTACCCTTGGAATGAACTTTAACTAGGGGTAAGGTAACCCTCAGGAAAATGCATTTCAAAGTGTGACTGAACTATAAAAGTGAGGGGCAAAAACACACCAAGTTCTCTCTCCCTATCCATCTCTCTTTTTCACTTAAGACGACAAAAGAAACAGCCGTTGGAGTTTGGGAGCAGATCTTGGCCTGAGAGTTGGGTCAGCAATGTTAATGGAAAAACGTGGTAAGGGACTTCACCTTGAACAAAATCTAATTTGTTAAGTTTAGTACTAGGAAACATTTTATCTTTATTTCTCTTGTAACCATTTCTGACTTTATGGCTTATATTTTTACTCAATTAAAACATATCTCCTTGTAGTTAAATGCATTTGTTTTATTAAAATTAATCCAGTGTTGTGAAATGTTTGCATAATTTCATTTAAGGTAGCAAACTGTTGTATGTTGATCCCCGTAGAGAGGCAATGGACCTAATATTTCTGGGTTGTCCAGGAGAAGGCTGGACAGTGCAGAACACACAGATTTGAGGGAAAATTGGAGACTGGGAGTATGTTTGGATCACCCGGTAATTAAATTACCAAGGCTGGTGGAAGCCAGAGTGTGGCTGGTGTTTGCTGTCAGGCAGCTGGGGTCAGAGTTGCTGGACCAGAGCTGTAGCCATACACATACTTGGGGTGTGACCTGCATGCTGGCAGGCTGTTTGTGAGTGGCCCAGGTGGAAGCTACAGCTGCAAAGTATTGTGAGGCACCCCAAGTTGCAGGGCAAGTGGTGACACAGCCCCTCATTGGTCTGGATATTCCCACAAATCCCACTGGCTTCAGTATGAACTGCAGGTACATTTCAGCATCCAGGCCATCAGACCACATATTTAGGTGTCCAGTTATGGATTTAGTTGCCTGGCTCTAGGTACCCAAGTTTGACATTTTGATTTAAGAGGTCTTTATTGGAGGAGAAGTCTATATTACTGGGAGTACCAGCTAGTATTTGTCAGTGATCATTCCAGTGCAAACTATTTTAAGACAGATGTTAACAGCCAGATATTTCAAGAGTTCAATGCTCACAAATGGGGCCAGATTTTCAGAGGATCAGCTTCCATCTAGGCACCAAAATAAGGTGCTGTGAGAGCAGCTGGGTGCTGAATCCAGCCCTTATTTAGGTGGACTGAACTCTTGGAAGCTGAACTCTTTTGAAAGTCTGGTCCCAAATGTGGGACCACTTACAAGACTGTTTTTTCAGTAACAAAGGAAGCAATGGTGTAGAGATCAAACTAACTCCTATGTCAGCTGTTGGGTTCTGCGTCCCTCCCCAGCTCCTGCTAAATAAACTGTGTTATTAATCTGGAGGCTGAAGTCTTATGCCACCACCAAACAATGTACTGGGGATCTCACTGTAGCCTCAAAAAAGGGAATACGTACCCTCAAATCTGGAGAAAAGTTGTCTGTGGAGGTGGAGACAGAATCCGATGACACAACCGAAGCAGATTTTGTATGCACTGACTGGTCCGAGTGAGAGGTGGAAGCACTACAAAGAGACAAATACACGTCAGACTTGTGCATTTCTGAGTCTAACTAAAGCGAAAAGCCTCAATTTCAAACATTTATATAAGAGAGGTTACTGTGTTACTATGGGATAAAAACCAGGCAGGATCCTGAGTGCAAGACACCCCCGGCCTGACCACAGATTTACCATGGAAGCAGTAAAAATGAAAGCAGAACAAACTAAAAGTTTCTTCCATCAATTGTAACTTTGTCCCTTTGGGTTTTAGTGTAACTCTCATGCACTACAACAGCCTCTTCCCCTAGATCCTCGTACATCCCTGGTGACATGTAGCACTATTTGACAAACTATAACATCATGGCATCATCCTGTTTTTCTATATTGCCCCTCCAGTATGGCTGTGCATAAATAAAATTAGTACTGTTGCACTGTATATTCACGCTGCAACGTTCCCTATAACCTTAACAGCTTACACCTAGCATTAGCACTCCTGAAATGCTGTGCAACTGTAGCAAAAGGTCCCAATGCAACAATGAACTCCGTATGGGTGGAACCTTGTGTCCACGTAGAGCCCCACTGACTTCAGCGGGGCTCTGTGTAGGGAGAAAGAACTTGCACACACAACTTGCAGGGGTCAAGCCTAGCTTCGGCCAAGGGCCAAAGTCCAGCCTTAATGTCACCATCAACTGTTGTATTAGTTGAGCACGTGACATCCCATGCTGGAAACATCTAGGTGTAGGCTTTCAGATAGGTCTGGAGACCTGTCTCACAGGTTGTTTTTTTTCCCCTGCTACTTGACTCTTTCACTGGTAAAACAAACAAATATCAAATTACAAAAAACATTCAATTTCCCTGCTTTCAAGTCTGGGGAAATCCTACACTGGTGACATTAAAAAAAAAAGCGAGGGATTACTACAGCAAATGTGGCTCTGGCTAGGAGTAAATACTTTGGCTACAAGGATAAAAATGCAATGGTAACTTTTTATCCTACCACCAGGTGATGAATAATTATTTTCATTTGAAGTTTCAGAAATGGACTCAAGAATAAATTATTTAAAATAAGAATTTAAGACACAATTCAATGTGGTTTATTTACTGTACACCATTGGACTGCCAATCACTTCATTTCCAAACTACTTAGTTCTGGGAATTAATATACACTAAGGCAATGCTGTATTTTGGATGTCATCATAGAACCACTTGTATATCCAGTGCTTCACAGACAGTAAATGAAGCAAAGTCCTGGAAAAAAAAATAATGTAAAGCCCAATCCCACAACATTCCCTCACGTAGGCATGGCCTTACTTGTGCAAGGCCTTGTCTACACAGCGTGCACTGATTGGCTTATACCAGTTAAAACCCCTTGATGGACCCTCTTAAATCAGTTTAAGCCTGGTTTATGTCAGTTTGGCTTGCGCCTTCCAGGGATATACAAAACCCCCTTTAGTTAAACCAGTGCAAACCCCTTGATGGACCCTCTTAAATCAGTTTAAGCCTGGTTTATGTCAGTTTGGCTTGCGCCTTCCAGGGATATACAAAGGTTTAACTAATTTGGCTTAAAAAAAAAATAATAATCAGACCTTTAGTTCATCTGGTGCGACTTTGTGTGTGGACAAATCCTGAGTAAAGGTTCACAGGATCAGGTCTTTATACAGACATCAGCTCACTGGCACTGTACGCATCTTGGGCACACAATGCCACCTCTTCTAACTCTCCTCTCCCACCACCTATCACAGACTCCTTCCCATCAGCATCAACATTTCAGTTATGGGAGTCATCCCCAAAAGTGTCACTTATATGCAAAAGTTCCCCATCATTAATATCACTTCCAGTTCTCCTTTCTTCAGTTCCTTGCATTTGAGTCCAGACCTATATGGTAGGGGCCAGATTCTCCACTGCCTTGCATTTTGTGTCCACTGATGCAAAGTGTAAGTAAAATGCTACCAAATCTGGCTGGTAGAGTTTTAGGCTCATTTTGCACAGGGAGAAATGACTACCTAAGGGACAAGGCAGTGGACATTCAGTTGTAAGAGCATTTCATATTTGTTGATCATGCTTAGTCCCAAATGGTTTTTAATGCAGGTAAATGTTTGTACATTCTAAGCAAAATTTTCAAAAGTGCCAATCTATCATTGGCCTAACATCAGTGACAGCAGAGCACTTTTGAAAAACCTACCCTGCATACACAACAAACAACACTTATGACATAGCTGGATTAGGCAGCTCTGAAGAGTATACATATGTTGCATGTGTTTGGCTCAGTGCCTCTATTCTCCTCATCAGTCATTAATACTGAACTGAAATGAAGCTAAGGAAAAAACACGGACTTAACAAAGAACTTAAACTCAGTTGGCTCACGACATTCTTCCTCCTATCAGTATCAGTCAGGTTTGGGTTGACATGGCTTCACTGAGCAAACTAATTAACCTGATGTCCCTTTACACACCACATTTATTACCTTCAGTGGTTTAGCTAACCCGGAGTTCTCCTATGTGGCAAAAAAAAAAAAAAAACTGAAGCCATGTGGCCTAATACTCGTTGAAGGGAAAGATAGTTTTGCGGCTAACACACAGACCAGGAATGAGAAGAACTGAGATCTGTTCTTAGGTCTGCCACAGACGTTGTGTGTGATTTGGACAAATTATTTAACCTCTCTGTGTTGTCGTCTCTCCAGCGTATCAAAGTCTTTGCCACCCTGAGATTAGACCACTGTACGGCACTCTGCTTGGGCCCATTCAGAAGTTGCGCTTAGGCTGGAACATGGCAAATTGCCTATCAGGGCTGGATTTCCAATTAGGTACAGTAGGCATGTGCCTAGGGGCACCAGCATTTTAGGGGTGCCTAAAAGTTAATACATACAGCTCCCCTGTGGGCAGCCAGGTTCCTGGCACGGGCTGGTGGCTGCCCAGCATGTGGGGCTGGAGCAGGATGAGCGTCTGAGTCAGCCCGCGCTGTGAGCCGCGGACGGTCAGGGCAGCTGCTGAAGGAGCTGGGAGCATCCCAGCCCTTTCCCAATCTCGCCCACCCGCTGCCTCTGCCCCATGCAGGGAAGAGAGAGGGAGGAGCGTGGCCAGCACCCCGTTCACCTGCACAGGCAAAGCCAGAACACGGCTGCTGCATCGGGCTGCAGGAGGGATGGAAGGCACCCAGGGACCATTCGCTTTGTGGAGAGGTACAGTCCCCCCTTGCATCTCGCCTGGGACAGGTGGGCTGCGCCCCAGCTCAGGCAGGGAGCACCATGCATGGCCGAGGGTCTTGTGCCTTCCTGGGGAGGCTGTGTTTATATTTCTTTTCATTTCATTTTTTACAGAAAGCACAAAGGTCAGCTGTAGGCCGGGGGGGGGGGGGAGAAGAGGGAGGAGACGCTGAAGAAGATGCTGTGCCTAGTGGCGCATAAGGTGTAAATCCAGCCCTGCCTGGTATGTGGTGTTTTGCACCGGGAGCACATTATACCAGTGTTCTGGGAGCTGCACTGGCAGTCTGTGGGCATCTGGGTTGAGTTCAAGATGTTTGTTTGAACCATTAAATAACATGGGTCTAGGCTACCCAGCAGACCCCCTCTTTTCTTGCTCCACACTACTGCAATTACAATCAGTGGAGGCACTCGAGGTAGAGATTCCTTAATATAGAACAGAGAGAGCTGCTGCCCGGGCACTCTCTCTGAGGGCCCTTAGATTCTGCAATGCGCCTTCACTCCCAGGGATTTGTTAGCCTTCCAGACCCACTGTAAAACTGTCCATTTTATGTTTATTTTATGGGGGGGGGGAGGCTGAGATGAGGATGTCAGGGAGGAATTTGTTACCTGGGGAATAATGGCAATATGGGATGGGGGTGAATTGTGAGCGTACGGATGGGTGGCTGTGGATTTTAATGGTTCTGTGTAATTGCTGGTTTTGAAAATTGGAAGGGGCACCCAAAAAATGGGATGGCCATGTATATGTGAGAACTCTAACAGCTAGACCTCAGCAGGTGTAAATCAGCACAGCTCCACTGTAGTCAACGGGGCTACGTCACCATGTGAGGATCTGGCCCCATATAAATAAACCTGTGAAATGGGAATAATTAGATTTCTGACCCCTCTGAAGGATGCTGTGCAGCTACATTCACTAATGTTTTCAAAATACCTGGAGCTCTTTGGAAGTGCTAAATATTATATTACTGATCCTTTAGAATGCACCTCAGTCTCCCAAGTACCTCCTAACCTCTGCTCACCCCAAGCTCCAAAACCCAGCTGCTCTGCCTACTTCCTTTTTGCTACCACTATTAAACGGGAACAGAGATCCCCGCAGTAATTCAAAGGCACTGTTGGGGAAATGACCAAGAATGACTTTTCAGGGTATTCTTGCTATTTCAATCCTAATTTTTCCCTGCCTACCACCGATGTACAATCTACTCCTCATCCTGATAATTATATTTTACATTGGCAGAACAGTTAAATGCATTTCTAAAGGCCAGGTTTTTAACTATAAATTAGACCAAGATTTGTCCAAAGGACAGAGTCCGCAATGCCCTCTTTTAATATTTACCCTCATTATTGAGCCCTGGGCTATGGGGAGCAGATATATGCAATTAATAAGGGAGTTATAATGAGAACTAAATTCAGTGGCTCAGCTGTTGGTAGGGTGCTGATCATTACTAGGATTACCCATAAGAGGCTAGATGCTTTCCAAACATAATAAGATGCAGTCCCTGCTCCAAAGAGCTCACAATCTAAAAAAGCAAGCCACACACAAACGGTGAAGGCAGAAATAAAACATATAGTGATTTTTAGTGGTTTGAGCATTGGCCTGCTAAACCCAGAGTTGTGAGTTCAATCCTTGAGGGGGCCACTTAGGGTTCTGGGGCAAAATCAGTACTTGGTCCTGCTAGTGAAGGCAGGGGGCTGGACTCGATGACCTTTCAAGGTCCCTTCCAGTTCTAGGAGATAGCCTATCTCCATTAATTAATTATTTGCTTTGCCCATTTATTTGCCCGTTATTAGTTCACATTCTTGTAGAAGGGATTGGAAGGAGGAGGGGGTTTGGGCCCTCCAGACTCGTTCAGTAAGGGCATTCCATGTGCGGAAGAAAGCATCGATACTGTTTGGAAGAAGCATACAATCTGGCAGTGTGAAGATGGGAAGATGCAATAAGGAATAAGAGCAGATAAGGAAGGAAGGACATAGAAGCTGAAGTTAGTCAAATTATGAAGGACCTTGAAGGTGAAAAAAGAAAATTTAAACTTGATGCAGATTGCCACACTGTTTAAGCCAGGGGTCGGCAACCTTTCAGAAGTGGTGTGCCGAGTCTTCATTTATTCACTCTAATTTAAGGTTTTGCGTGCCAGGAATATATTTTAACATTTTTAGAAGTTCTCTTTCTATAAGTCTATAATATATAACTAAACTATTGTATGTAAAGTAAATAAGGTTTTTAAAATGTTTAAGAAGCTTCATTTAAAATTAAATTAAAATGCAGAGCCCCCTGGACCAGTGGCCAGGACCCAGGCAGTGTGAGTGCCACTGAAAAATCAGCTCGCGAGCCGCCTTTGGTTTAAGCCGTAATGAAATCTCACCCCATATAGTACCTAGCCTTCTCCTGTAGCAGGCAAATTGATCTATTTGGATATCTTTTGTACTTAAATAGTCTGAAATTTAGATTTTTCTCCAAAGGAAACAGATATCCTAGGGGAATTTCAGAAAGGTTTCTTCTGTGAAAATAAAACCTATGGTTTTTTTTTCACATCCCAAGTATACAACATAACCTTTCCTCGTAGGTCACAGGTTTTGAAAATAAAGTTGTGGAAACAAATTTTACCGATTTATATGAAGCTCAAGCACTGTAACAACTTTTGGCAAGAATTTAGAGTAAAGTCATAACACTACTTTGTCCCTGTGAGAAACTGTGTAAGATGAATCAGCCATCAGGACTTGTAATTACGCTAATGGTAATTTGCTAAGCAGCATCTTAATTGTTTCCACCTCTTGATCAGCAGAAACACAGGAAAGCATACATGTGGCAGACCAATAGCCTCAACCAATCCTGTGCCGCTTGGCATCCCAAGGAATGTTTCCCAAGGAAACCGTCCAAAACTTTATTTTTCTGCTATACTTGTTCAACCTCTGAAGGGTGAAAGTGGAACAGATGCCTCTGTCTCTCTGCAAGAAAAAATAATGGCCAAATTTTTCAAACTTGCGAGCCTAAAATTAGTCCCTTAAATCCTTATTTATGCTCCCCTAAATATAAGTTTGACCTGATTTTCAAAGGTGTTGAGCATCTTCAATTTCTAGTGAACTCAATGGGATGGGTGGAGGTGGTCAGCACTTCTGAAAATAGGGCCACTTTCATTTAGGGTGACTGAATAATATGTTAGGACACTAAATTTGGTACCCAAGCTTGAAAATCTTTGCCAGGCTCATTCTCCTGGGGAAAGCAAGCAAAATAACCTCATAGGATGCCAGATTGATTCTCCAATGCTTTCTTTATGAATGTTCCTGCATGGTGCTGCAACAAGTAGCTGCTTTTTGCTTGCAGAGGCGTGCCAGCTGCTCGGATACTAATTGGTATAAGCTGCTCAGCCACTGAGCTGATATGGAAAACAGGTGATAAAATGCAGCACTGTGCTATGTTGTTTCAGCTGCAGAGGTCATAAAAGAGAGAAGCACTGCAGAATATACTTTCCATTTCCTCTCTTCCTGTTTTTCCTCAAAGTTTCTCTTTATGTGCAATCCTGAAAATGCAAGGTGAAAACTGCAAATTAATCATGACTAGTGGCAAAAACAATTTAATTTGAAAATTCCAGATGCCAGAAAACTGGCATCCAATTGGTTTGAATTTTGTAGTCGGACCATGCATAGGAGCACTTCTAGTACCTCGCGTACTTTCTTTTAAAGCAGAAATAAACAGAGTTATTGAGCACTCCCTGCTCATTTTCAACATCCAAGATGGCAACACTTCCCTTTCAACACTCTTCCCTGCTCCTCTCTCCTTCACAGAAGGAAAAAGAAATATTGAAGAAAGTTTGGGTCATATCAGAACAGAACCCCATTCCTCTACTCTGTTCCACCCAGCCAGTGCTGGCCTGAAGACAAGAAGTCCACCTTGCTATTCAATCCATGTTTCCCATTTAGCAGTTTACTAAGGGCCTAAACCAGAGGTGGGCAAACTTTTTGGCCTGAGAGCTGCATCGGGTTTCGGAAATTGTATGGAGGGCCGGTTAGGGGAGGGGGTCGTGCCACCCTCCCACCCCTCCCGCCCGGGACCCCTGCCCCATCCACACACACACACACCGCTCCCTGTCCCCTGACCGCCCCTGGAATCCCTGCCCCTGACTGCCCCGCCCCATCCAACCCCCCCCCTTTCCTGACGGCCCCCCCCCCCGGGACCCCTGCCCCATCCAACCATCCCTTCTCCCTGTCCCCTGACTGCCCTCAGAACCCCTGCCCCTGACTGCCCCCCGCCGCCCCATCCAACCCTCCCCCCTTCCTGACTGCTCCCCTGGGACCCTTGCCCCATTCAACCCCCTGTTCCCCGCCCTCTGACCACCCTGACCCCTATCCACACCCCCACCCCCTGACCACCACCCTGAACTCCCCTGCCCTCTATCCACCCCCCACCCCCCGCTTCCTGCCCCCTTACTGCGCTGCCTAGAGCACTGGTGGCTGGCGGCGCTACAGCCGCGCCGCCCGGCTGGAGCCAGCCACGCCGTTGCCACCGTGCAGCACAGAGCACTGGGTCAGGCCGGGCTCTGCAGCTGCGCTGCCCCAGAGGCTCACAGCCCCACCGCCCAGAGCATTGCGCTGGCAGCGGAGCAAGCTGAGGCTGCAGGACAGGGAGAACAGCTGGGGAAGGGCTGGGGGTAGCCTCCCAGGCCAGGAGCTCAGGGGCCGGGCAGGAGGGTCCCGCGGGCCAGATGTGGCCCGTGGACCATAGTTTGCCCACCTCTGGCCTAAACCCTCATTCACGCAAGGATCCCAGTGACTTCGCAGTAGCCCCTTAATGGCACAATTCTGCAAAGTACTTAAACAGATGCTTCCTTTGCCTATCGGCAGGAGTAGAGTGCTTGTGCCTGTGTAAGGGTTGCAGAATAGGATCCCAAACTACAACATTTAAAAATTACTATTTTAATTGATTTGTATGACACTAACACCTAAAAGCCACAATTGAGATTTGGGCCCCACTGTGCTAGGCACTGTACATACACAGTGCAGACAGTCAGTATGGGCCCCGAAGAACTCTCTTTGGGCTTGTCTTCACTACCCGCCTGGATCGGCGGGTAGAAATCGATCTCTCGGGGATTGAATTATAGCGTCTCGTCGGGACGCGACAATTGATCCCCAAATCGACGCGTGTACTCCACCAGCCCAGGTAGGAGTAAGTCGACGGGGGAGCCGCGGCGGTCGATTTGCCGCCATCCTCACAGCGGGGTAAGTCGGATTGGATACGTCGAATTCACCTACGCTATTCGCATAGCTGAATTTGCTCATCTTAAATCGATTCCCCTCCCCCCCCCCCGTGTAGGCCTAGCCTTAGTCTAAACTAGGGGTTCTCAAAACAAATTTTTTCGTGGCCTCAGAGTGCTGCCACCAACGCTCGCTGTGACAATTTTTCCTAAAATACTTGATTAACTTTAGAAAAAAGAAATAAATTTGCACGGGTACATGTCCAAATCATTGTAATCTATCTATGTAGGGTGGTTTTTTTTGTTTTTTTTTTAAACAGACTCAATAATAAAAATAGTGTACAGTTGTCTCTATTCTTTATTGGATGTAAACAGAATAGAAACACAAATAAAGTGCTTTGACCATTCTTGTCATTTTTCTTATTGTTTCTGTTGCTTTTTTTGGTTGTTGTTTTTTAAAGACTTGCTAGCTATTAAGTGTGCTGTGAAAAGTTACATTAACAAACATACAAATATGAAAACATACTTTTCACAACAGACTTACTCAGCCCCGGCAAGCCCAGGGACAAGTTAAGGCTTGGATAGGGAGGTAGGTACAGAAGCAGCAGGGGCCAGGGGTGATGGGGCACTGTGGGAGGCAGTGGGGGGCAAAGGTGATGGGGGAACGAGCTTGGGGCTGGAGCCCAAAGCCCAATGCCCAGGAGACAGAGCCCGAAGCCCCGTGGCTGGAGCCTGCCATCCGAGGGCTGAAGCCCGATCCCACTGCCCCTGGGAAGGTGGGGAACTCACCGGCTGCCAGTTCCTCCAGCTTGTGTCTCTCCAAAGGGGGGGCAGGGCCAAACCACTCCTGGTAGCCCCTGGGGAGGGGCCGCTGCTTTGCGTCCGCACCCCCCCCCTAATCACTGCCCAGGAGGCTGTGGCCGTAAGAAAACCCCCGGTGGCCGCATGCAGCCACAGGGGCTGCATTTGAGAAACACTGGTCTAAACAGAGAAGATGGACAAAGGAACCATTATCCCCCATTCATCGATGAGTCAGACTTGAATCTTCACACCAAAATAGACCAAAAAAACAGATTATCCTACCTACAACAGAATGCACATACAGAGAGCAACTTAATCTATTATACGTTTATATAAAACGTGCACACATGCAAAATCTCAGCATACTGTATTTATACGGTACATGTACTCAGTATACAACTGACTACATTTAAGAGTTACCTAGAAGTCATGATTTCTCTGAACATTGTTAGATACCTACTTTATCTTCTGCTTGACTTACACATCTCAAGAAAAAAGCCACAGACAAATATATTTTTGAAATAAGAGAGAAACAATTGGCGGGTGCTCTCTGGCACTCAGAAGAGGCAGATAGTTATATAACATAGGACTGTAGCCTTCCCCTTCAAAAGATTTGGCCATGTCACAGTGCTAAACAATCTTAAAAGAAGCCACTTCAGCACACAAATCATTGTGCGTGTGCTTGACAGACTTAAAATAGCCCCCGCGATACTTGCCTGAATAAGAAAGATTCACTTCTGTTGCCAAGCAAACCAGGGTTTCAATCTGACTTCAGTGTTCCAAGCAAAGAAAATGTCACTTTCTATAAAGTTGATTCTTTTAAATAGCATCCTGAGCTGAATATATAGTACATGTTTTCCCATGAGCAATAAAGAGAGTGCCCTATATTTTGACCGTGAACAAGCTTTTCTAGGAATGCAAATTTTGCTCTCAATAGTTACACAATGGACTACAGTCTCACCAGCATTGCTCATGCTCAATTAGTCATTCTTTTATTATTTTTTTTAACCAAAATTCACAAAAGGCCTGCAGCAATGGCTAAACAACAGGCCAATTGTCTGAGATATTAGCAAGGTTCCAAGGATAGAAAGCCAACACCCAAAGCCTAACTGAAAAGCAGCACATAATTAATAACAACAAGCAGCCCTCGGTATCCCGCTTTCCTGAGTCAAACAGCCCAGAAGGTAAAACCGGAAGAATACAAGTGACATAGGCCCAAATCAAAAACATCACATGGAAGACGACGACATCATGATCTGTATTCATGAGAGAAACAAAAGAGGAATCCGCCTAGTAACAGGCTCCAGGCTGGTGCAGGATGGCACTCAGCTGCAAAGGAAAAGCCAAAATAATATTCTTATCCAAAAGATTTTAGAGGAGTACTGGGAATACACCACATTTTACCTCTGCATCATCAGTTGAAATTCAGTCCATGTCAGGAGGGATCAAAATTTCTTACTATCTGAAAGCAGACGGATAACCCATGTGAAGTGACTTAGCTGGTCCTAGTCCAGTTCCTTCTGGATCACTGTCCGCATTGCAAAAACCACCACCATCACTGGTCATTTCGGTTGCAGACTTAGTAGCAATAACAGTGACTGATGGGCAGGGCAAATGAATCACCACTCCCCAGAAGGAAGAGTGAGAAGGATTGTTGGATAGTTAAGGCACTCTCCTAGTACTTGGGAGACCCAGGTCCAATTCCCTGCTCCGCCACAAACTTCCTGTGTGACCTCAGGCAAGTCACTCAGACTCATATTTGTAAAGGTATTTAGGAGTTGCTCCGCTTAGCGGTGTGTGGCCCAGGTGACTTAGACACATCAGGCCCATTTTGAAAAGTGACTTAGGAACTTAGGAGCCTAGGTCTCACTGAAATCATTAGGATTTAGGCCCTACAGTCTAGCCCCTCAAAGTTATTTGGGTGCCTAATTCTCATTCAAATCAATGGGAGTTAGACACGTAAATGCCTTTAAGAAATTGGGCCTTAGTCTCTCTGCGCCACTGTTGCCTATGTGTAAATGGGAATAATGATCCCAACCTCACAGGGATTTTGTGAGGATAAATATATTAAAGATGGTAAGGTGCTCGGATATTATGATGAGGGCAAGCCAAATAATTCTCCCTGACACCCCAATAAAGATTGAGGCACACTGTTGTGTCAGCAGGTCCGGCTCTAGGTTTTTTGCCGCCCCAAGCAAAAAAAACAACAACTCCGAGAGCACAACTGCCGAAGCAAAAAAAGGGGGGCCGGAATGCCGCCCCTGGAATTGTGCCACCCAAGCACGTGCTTGGTTTGCTGGTGCCTAGAGCCGGTCCTGTGTGTCAGTGTAGGGAAACCTAAGTTGGGCCTGTTGTGCACTCTGAGGTTTTCTGTTTATAGGGTATCCAATCTGGTCCCATTTCTAATCACTAAAACTTCACTTAAAATAAAAAATAAATAAATTACATTTAAAGGGTGGAGGTTCAAAAATGTAAACTGGGTATGTAACCTAAATTAGAGTCCTCGTAGGTTACTGTCAAACAACATTGCCTGCTAAGGGTCTACTCAGTTCAGCCCTCTCACACACAGTGGGCCATTGCTAAAAGATGGGGCAGGAGAGTACTGTGAAGGTCGGAAAATCTACCAGGCCTACTCAGTGCTTTCCAAAGGTGCAACACGGCAGAGAGCAGGACTGAACTCTGAATGAAGAAGGTTCCCCCTGAGAAAAGAAAGTGGAGGTAGTATTTCAGAGTCAAGAAACAAACACAGCCTATAAAAAAAAGAGAGAGAGATTGTACTATGTTGCACAGTTTCTCTGAAGAGCAGGGATAAGGATGAAGCCATGGCCAAAATGTTGATGTATTCCAGTGATTCCCCAGAGAATAGTTTGTTAGGGGCCCTTACTAGTCAGCACGTTAGATCAGTCCAATGCGTGCAAGGAAAAAAAAATCAGAAACTGAAACTAATTGATGATCTTAAATCTTTACCAAATGATAATTAGGGTAACAAAACTTGCAAGAACTGGATCAAGAAAAAGACCGGAAAACTTTGTACTTGTTGGTAGGACACCAAAGAAAGATAGCCCAAATAGGATGAACAGATAAAATAACTTATTTGTAATGCAGTAGTACCTAGAAGTTTCAGTCACGGAACAGGACCCTATTATGCTAGCTGCTGTACACACCGATTTAACAGTAAGTCTGTATACCTACCATAACTCAGTCCTTATTCTGTTGCATTCCTTTCTCTATTTTTAAATACTTGCATAAGAAAATAACTTGTACTGTCAAACATGCTGTTTATCTTTCATTAAAAAATTAGTTACTAAGAATACCAGCAAATGACTAATCATTGACATTTGTAATTCCAGACTGGGATTAATTAAAAGAAAGAAGAAAATGTATTTTTGAATACAGCACATAAATACGCCCCCATTTGGAGAGTCACCTATTATCCAGTAGAAATCCTCCAACGGATACCTAGATATTCTCTAGCAGTCAGATGTTGAGATGCAGTGTGCTCTGACTGCAGACGAAGCCTGGAATAGGGATCAGAAGCCTACTTTCTAATCCCAGGTCAGTCACTGAACTGTTACGTGTCCCTAGGTAAATCAACATCTACTGGAGATGTGGGTTCTCAGCATTTCTGAAAATCAGACCCCACAGTCGAGATTTCCAAGTGTTCAGCACCCACAACTAGGACCAGATTTCTAAAAAAGCCCAAATCCCATAGGTACCTAAATAAGATTTTTTTTAAAAGAGCTCAGCGGCCAGCAGCTCCCATTGTGACGCATGGCCAGGATTTCAAAAGAGTTTAGCACTTGACATACTCGCCACTTCTGAAGGTGTCTAAATGGTGTTTGGAAAATCTGGTTCTGTCTGTCTCAAGCTGAGCATCAAAAATGGAGACATCCAAAATGAGTGATCACTTTTGAAAAGGTGAGTCCCCAACCTCTCTATATATCAATTGTCACATCTATATACTGAGGATAATCTTGCAAGATTGCTCATCTAACAGTAAAGGCTGTTATCTCCATAAATAATGGAAGTTATGTTTGTCCCACCCAGAAAAGAATTTATTCTGCTAAAGAAAATAACTACTCATCTTTCCTGAGCTGCCAATGGATTTAAACTCCTAAGTAAGAAAAAAAAAGGCATTTAAATAGTTCCTCCCCTCCTAAAAGAGGAGGGAAAAATCTAAGGCCAGGGCACCTCTTCTGCTGAGTGGAGGTAACTTTTTAGCAATGTAGCAATAGGGTATCTGCTTTTCCTTGCTTGAGACCACTTGGAGTCATGGTCTGGAATCAGAACATATTAACCTAGAAATACATCCATCTACTGCACTGGAGTGTAGCTGTCCTATTGCAACCAATGAAGAAGATGGTTATGATCCTGCCCCCACCAGATCACCAGAAGCTATATTGATGTTGCTAATGCTGTCCCTAGCCTGAAGGTGGGAATAGGCAACATGGGATGGAACACTTGATGGTTACCTGTTCTGTTCATTCCCTCTGAAGCAACTGGCATTGGCCACTGTCGGAAGACAGGATACTGGGCTAGATAGACCTTTGGTCTGACCCAGTATGGCCGTTCTTATGTAATCACATAAGTAATGGGTCACAGCTGATCAGCTGCTTGACAGCAGATATTAGCTCATAAGTGATGGCATCCAGTAGGAAACTCTGCTACATTTTCCTCCTCTCAAGAATGGCTCATCCAGCATCACACGGTCCTGGGAACATCCCCTCCAAATTCCTGATTGGGGCTTTGGAACAACCACAGAAGAGATTGCCTGCCCCTCCCACTGTGGGGCTCCCTCCTCTGAAAATTCTTCTGAGGTTTTACACAGCCCATTGCATGCTGGGCCATGACTTTCAGAGGTTAGTGATGCTCTAGGAATACATCTCCAATAAAGCTTATACTTAAATAGTTACTGTGGCCCAAATCCACAGAGGTATTTAGGTTCCTACCTTCCACTGAAATCAATGGGAGTGAAGAGCCTAAATACCTTTGAGGATCTGGGCCTTTGAGCTTCCGTTCATTGATGTAAGGTGCTCCCAGTAACTGGGGTCACAATAACTGTCCAAGGAGCTGAGATCATTCCTTCTCAATAAGGCAGTGGGACTCCCGTTTTCAGTTATAAGGACAGCCTGAATTTCAAATCTCAGCTTACTCTGAAGAGTGACTTTGTTAAAAAGACATTGCAGAGGTTCTGGATCAAATGTGTTCAGTTTACAAGTAAGAAGATGACCTTTGGGTTTGTTTGCATTTTTTCAACTGTCAACCCAGCTAACACAACATGAGGGTTAAGCAAGGTTCTTTTTATCTCACAGATCGTCTCTAGTAAGAAGAGTTCAATTACATCCATGCAACCGCATTGGCTTTAACTTATGTGCTCAATACCACCTGGGCAACCTCTATTTGTCTTCAATTGGTTTAGTCAGGTGTAACTGACTAAAACATAATAAATAAGTCTGTTTATGAGCCACATGATGGAGTAGAATCCAGCTCCCTCTCTCTCAGCTGTGTTGGCTCTACAGGACTAACATGCATACAAAGGAATGAGGATTTATTTTTCTCATCGAAGTCAACAGATGACTGAGTATATAGAGATCTGTAAAATGGTGACATTTTTACATAATCACTTTATTGACTAGAACAGCACTTCAAATGTTATTTACTGCATCTGGGGGTGTGGATTAGAGAACCACTAGCTCTTTCGCTCCATAAGGTAGGTGGGAAGTTGGAAAGGAATGGAAAATAATTAATGGAGTGTAAAAGACCAGAGAAAAGTAGGAAAAAGTTATCTAGTCATGTAACGGTGGGACTAAAAACTATCTGCCAAAATAAAATAGAGGTAGTAGACAAAAGGGGGAACAAGAACACGAAAAATTCCACTGAATTTTTTTCTGGGTCTTGTTGCATTTTTTCAACCAACCCTTGCAGAAGTGTAGTGATAGTTAGAGCAGCTAAAAACAGACCCAGCTTTCACTTTTAACTGTCTTACAATGCACTACTGATTATTGGGAGTGAAACTTAACTGTAATAGGATTCCTCATTTCATTTATTCCCACTTCCCCTCTCACTTCCTGTGCTCTTCCTAAACCACCTACTTCTACTTGAGATTCTCCTGTTTATGCATCCAAGCACCGCTTCAGCTCTTTTGCCCAGTGTGTTGCGTTGGGAACTCATGTTCAGCTGACTATCCACCACCATCCCTCAAATCTTTTTCATGCCTCTTTATACAGCACCGGACACACTATAAGCACTGAATAAACAATAGCAGCAACGTAGGTCAAGAGAAAAAGGATCATGAAGGAGAAGCCAGGAGCTTATAGATCCTGCTGATTAGGCTGAGAGGGTGTGTTTGGCTTTTCCTTATTTTTCAGAATCAGTTCCTGTCTTTGTACAGAGGCTATAAATGAATTTAAAAAAGAAGAACAGTGATAAGAAAACAGTAGAAGTAAAAGTTATACATAATTAAAGGAGCATAGCTAACAGGACAATAAGTTAAAGGGAAGAAATGACGTAAGCAACTACTTCTGTGAAGTGGACATATAGTTGAGATGATAGAAGACAGATACCCTTATGGTGTCTGACTAAACAGAAGATAGAAGGATAATGTTGACCAAAACCCAAGAGTTCTTAGTATGAATTACCATCATTGGGCAAAATATGCCTTTGACAAAAAAAATGCCGAGGCGAATTGTCAGAGCAGCCAAGGATGTTTAGAACCTACATTAGCTAAAAGTAGAGAGTACCAAAGTAGGTTGAAGATTGTTATTTTGACAGCTCCTGGAAGATTATATTTTTTCTCAGTCAGTGATTCCTAAACTTTTCAAAACTGTCACCCCTTTTAGGCTACTAGTATTTTCACAATTCCCAAAATCCTCAGCCCCTGAAAATGGACTTTCCCTATGATACAAATGAATTATAAGGCTTTATAATCCATTCATTATGTTAGCAACATACACAAAAATGTACAGTTGTACAAATTTGCACCCAAATGTATTTCTGTTTCAATTAAGTGTAATAATTTGTCTTTCACATATTAACATTAATGATTATTAAGAATGGATGAGCCTGTCTGGAGTCGTTAACAGGTTCTAGACACAGCGTGAAGTTTCTCAGACACAAAAGTCGCTCATTCTCAACACTCAGCCACCGACTGTACTTATTTCTAATGGCACCCATTCCTGAAAATCCTGCCTCACATATATATGAGGAATCAAAAGGAAGAAGCATTCTCACAGCCTTTGAAAAAAGTGATGGATATTTGTGCTTCACTGATCACCAAAACCGGCAAAAAAAAAAATCTTCTCTTTCAAACTGTAACGTCAATGAGTCATCACAAGGCAACTCAATCCACCAATGTGACATATCTGGCAGCAATGTGGTTTTGGTGTCTAAAATTCAGAGAGAAAGCCCCTAAAGGGATTCCCAATCCATCTCCTTCCAATGTTAGCCTTGTCCTTGGGGAAAAATTTTTCAAATAGGACCTTAAATTGCCGTCCGAGCAGGTATCCACAGGGCCATAATCAAGATGAACGGGGCCCTTCACACCACTTACAGCTATTGTTTCAGCCTGTCTGCAGATTAAGACAGGCATCACTGCATCTGTTTATGCTCAATTCATGTTATCAAAGTTATCAATGGAATCATAACAGTAAGTGGTATAATTATTTTAAGAAAGAGAAGAAAAGGGAGCATGATTGTGACTCTCCAGAGATTACAATCCCTACTTTAAGAACCCCTGAGCTAAACGATTGCTGTTAGAACTAGTTGTATTCTTCATAAAATAGGGTTAAAACATTAATTGTTACCTCTTTTCCCATAATATGGTTTGTTTAGTATTCAACTGCCTCCATAATTCCCACAGGCACTTTGAATCTGTTTCTTAGTAGACAGAACAGACTGTTGCTTGAGTATTGCATTGGACTACTGCTACCCAATGGGACAACAAACTTTATAAATCCTCACTGTGGGGTGTGTTCACATCACCTGTGTGGTTATGTAGCTTGATTTCAAAATGAACATCACTCGTTGGTGGCTTTCTCTCTTAATTTTAGAAACCGATTGTTTTAACAAAGGTTAAGCCAAATTCAGTTTATTTCTGAGTTAAAGTTGTCAAGTAATTCTCCTGAAGTCAAAACTTCAGATACAAGGTCATTGTAAACTACAGATTCCAGCGTCCTGAAGACATTCCATGGTGAGCTCAGACACTGTTGGGAGCATGAGACCTAACTTTCTCAGTTGATATATACATTTCAATACCATTAAAACGATCAGGGTTCTTGAGTGAGCAATAAACCTTTCCACCTGTGCTAGGCCATCCAACATTTTTGGACTGTGCCTCAAAGGCCTTTTATTACAACAAAATGGATTTATAGAAGGAATCAGGAGATTTTTTTAAAAGGTTAAATGCAAACTATCTAGTCTTTACAGTTCAAGACAACATCCACAAAAATGAGATGTTCCGAGTTCTAAAGTTATCTTTCCTTTTGCAGGTAAGCTAGCTTACATGAAGAAGTAGTAAAACAGATTGACATGAAAAGAAAGCAGAACCACCAAAAGGAAAGAGCTAAGAATTTAAAGTATCACTTCTCAGAAGCAGGGCAAAGAATAACTTGAACGCTGTAGATACAGAGCTCTAGAATAAAGGAATTGATGGAGGTTGCTAGCTGGTATGATTCCCCAAGGCACGTGAATGCTCTTTGGTGGGAGATAGTTGAACACTTCCTCTCCCTACTCCACCTCTCATTAGTTGCTAGTCTCACCCCCATCCATCTGGCACAACAACAGAACCCAGAGCTGGAGATCTATTCCAAATACCTTTTAAAAATACTGTGTGCTACATCAGATATATATGATTTGCATTCCTTTATAATCTGCTTTCTTTGTCAGACATCTTTAATTGCTTGAGGAAATCTAAATTCTGATGTTCAAATAGGCTATTACTTTTTTTTAATACACTAAAGAGAAACCCATCAATATTTTACCATAAGTAAATTTTTCAAAAGCATTGACATGACTTAGCCTAAGTCCCATTTTCAGTAGTGTCAGGCACTTAAGGACAGATTTTTTTAAAGTATTTAGGCACCTGAAGATGCAGATGGATACTTTTGAAAATCCCATTAACTGCCTAATTCCTATAGGTGCATATCTGCATCTTCAGGTGTCTAAATACTTTTTTTAAAAGTCTAGCCCTTAGGAACTTAAGAGCCTAAGTTTTACTGAAAGCCAATGGACTTTAAGTCATCTTTGAAAATTCTACCCCAAGGCTCTATACTGTGATTGTTAAATGTAAGTTTATAGGCAAGGGGGAAATATTTTGCATTGTCTTTTAAAGCCAAAGCTAAAAACTCTATGGATGGATGGTGTTCATTTTCTGTTCAATGACAAAGTCAGTTGTGCTGAGTAATGAATGGAGAAATATCAGTGCCTAAGCCAGCTGATTGACAAGTGGTGGTAAGTGAAAGCAGCCAAATTCAGTGACATATCATCATGGGAGAAGACACGGGAGAAAGACTCCTCCATAACAGAGAGAAAAATCACTAACTCCTTATCTGTGCTGTTGACAAAGATTCAACCTCATACACTGCAAAAGGGAATCAGTTTTTATGGCCAAGCTCATCATCGCCTTCTGCGTGCAACAGAGGGCAAACTGGTTCTCAAATGTTCTTCTAGGTTGGGGTAGAAAATGGGCAACAGTTTGTTTAGTCCCATGAAGAGTTATTTCTGCATGTTACTCATGAAATGCACACATACCAGGTTCTATTAATAATAAGATCACCTAGCTCTTATACAGTGCTTTTCATCGGTAGATATCAAAGCATTTCACAATCTTTAATGCATTTGTCCTACAAACACCCCTGTGAGATAGGAAGTTTTATTATCCTCATTTTTAGAGATGGAGAACTGAAGCACAAGATCAGACAGGATGTCTGTGACAGAGCAAGGAACTGAACCTAGACCTCCCAAGTCCTAGGCTAGTGCCCTAACCACTAGACCATCCTTCCATTTTAAAGTATATAAAATGTCAAATACCATTGCTGATATATCCCACACATTTCACTACAAAGAAAAAACTAACTCCCAAAAAACTACAGTATCAGCCTGAGAGCACTTTCTCATGCAAGTACCTTTACTTATGTGAGTTCTAGGGTATGCACGTGTTTTTCCAGAAACACATCTTATGTACTTACAGGCATACACAACTGACCTAACTTCGCAATCAGATCTAAGAAAGCTGCACGATAAAATTATGTCAGGGTGGGGTATAAATGCATCATATCTGTCAAGTCATCTTTCACTTTTCCACAAAAAGAAGAACAGGAGGCATCCGAAGAAGTGGGCTGTAGTCCACGAAAGCTTATGCTCTAATAAATTTGTTAGTCTCTAAGGTGCCACAAGTACTCCTGTTCTTCTTTTTGTGGATACAGACTAACACGGCTGCTACTCTGAAACCGTTCACTTTTCCAGTTTTTTTAGTGTCATTTAAAATGGATATTCATGCTCCTATAACCCAACAAGGTTTCATGTTTACATAGGTAAGAGTTGTGAATTTTGAATGAATTATATCTATATTCAGAAGGTGATTATTACTATTAAATAAGAAAGCCAGATTTATAAAACTAATTATGGCACCTGCACAGTACACTGTACTCCCCACACCATCCCCATAAAAATGTAAGATTTTTTTTTTTTTTAGCAAGCAGATATACTGCAACTGTAACACATCACTACAATCACACTGTAACAACTCAACATTACTGTAGTCTAGCAGATCAAACTATTATAAGTAAGACTTAAAGAAGTAAATCACAACTGTCTCCAGGAAAGGTGTTACAAACTAGGCCCCAATCCTGCAAAATTTAAGTGTGTGTAACTTTATGCATAAGTAATTCAACTGAATTCAATGGCACTACTCATGTGCATAAAATTACATATATGCTCACATCTTCACAGGACTGGAGCCTTAATTAATAAATAACCCTGTGTGAGAGAGACAGGCAAACAGAAAATCTGTTGTTTAGTCCATAGGAAAACTATTTCCTTCTGCAACCGAATCACTAGAATTACAGGAGGGGATGGTACTACCATATATTATGCAAGTTTCCTAACACTTCCCATTAGAACACCCTGTTTTCAGTTGCTTATAACTTTGCCAAACTTTAACAGCTTGGGATGAAATTTTCAATGCAAGGGGTCTGACTCGGCTGAATTTTAATGGAAAATTCCACCTAAAGCAGTTCAGCCATTGCTAAGAACAAGGCTAAGGAAAAATATATTGTTATGCTCATGTTAAAAAATTCTGGTGACCTTCGGAGCAGGGACTTGAAATTTGTATGGGGAATAGCCTTTGTGTCAGGAATGTGATTTTTGCCATCCCCGTGAAAATCCACCCAAATTTGGCTCAGAGATAAGCCTTGAGGGTGTGGGGGGAGACCACAGTTTACACATGCTTAGTAGAGACTTCTTAGATTTTAGCAGCTAAATCCCAAAGATTCCATCCACACAGGGCATGCTCCAGCCCAAGGACCGCAGCTCTGGACCATGCTAGGTCTGGTCACCTGAACTGAGAGTGGGGAGGCTGTCACTCCTGAGCTTTCAGGGTACATCTACACTTCGAACTGGGGGTGTGATTCCCAGCTCAAAGAGACATACCAACGCTAGGTTTGATTGAGCTGGCCAGCTAAATATAGACTTCAGCCAAGGTAGTGCCACCAGCGGAAGGGGCAAGTTGCCCTGTATGTGCACCTAGCTTCTCCGATGGGTACATACTTGGGATGGCTAGCGCCACCTGCTGCTCAGGCTGCTGCAACTACAGTTTATTTTTAGCATGCTAGCTCAATCAGACTCCTAGACAGACTTTAAGGCCATAAGGGATCATCATCTAGTCTGACCTCCTGCAAATTGCAGGCCACAGAACTTTACCCACCCACCCACCCACTGCTGAAATAGACCCCTAACCTCTGACTGAGTTACTGAAGTCTTCAAATCATGATTTAAAGACTTCAAGTTACAGAGAATCCACCATTTACACTAGTTTAAACCTGCAGGTGACCCGTGACCCATGCTGCAGAGGAAGACGAAAAAACCCAGGGTATCTGCCAATCCAACCTGAGGGAAAATTCCTTTCCAACCCCACATATGGCCATCAGTTATACACTGAGCATGTGGGCAAGACCCAGACAATGGGGAAATAATTTGCTGTAGTAACTCAGAGCCCTCCCCATCTAGCATCCCATCACCAACCATTAGATTTGCTGCTAGCAGCCACACCTCAGCTACATGCCATCGTAGGCAGTCTTGTCATACCATCCTCTCCATAAACTTAAGAAGCTCAGTCTTGAAACAAGTTAGGTGTTTTTGCCCGCACTGCTCCCCTTGGGAGGCTGTTCCAGAACTTCACTCCTCTGATGGTTAGAAACCTTCATCTAATTCACCAGACCTAGGGCTGGTATGCCTCCATGAGATGGGAATCAAACTCCCAGCTCAAAGTGTAGACATACCCTCAATGATCAGCGTGGAGGAGAAAGCGTCTTGATTTTAATGAAGAGGGGAGAAGAGCTGGACCCATGGGAGGGGAAAGGGAAGTAGATTGGGACTGGGAGCCCAAAACTGGCACTGAAGGCTGGCATGGGGGGGTGTAGAGAGAAACTGGGAGTTGGGGTGGGGGGGACTGGGATCCAGGAAGAGAAACCAAGGGGTAAACTGGGAGCTGGGGTAGGGGTCAGGAGATTAGATGAGGAGCTGGAGCAACTGGGACAGGCTGGGCAAGGGGACTGGGACTGAGAACCAGTAGGGTAGAGGAGAGAGATTTGACAAGGAGCTGGGGGGGAGGGGGAAGCTCTGTGATTCAGCATGGGGGTTGACTTCAAGCCAGGGTGGGAAAAACAGATCAGATGAGGACCTGGGAGGAGGGAACTGGGAATGGCTGGGCAACAAGACTGGGTGGACTGGAATGGAGCCCAAGATTCCTGAGTCTTACCATTCCTCTGATGTCAGCAAACATCTGTAAAACCCACTGGCAAAGTGTCCCACTCCCTTTTAGTGCTGGTCCACAATAGAGGATGACAACCTACTAGTTCTATCAGTAACTCAGTTAGCTCAAGTGGCAGCGGTCCTTGTGGGAGAATCTAAAGCAGGGGTTCTCAAACTGGAGGTTGGACCCCTCAGGGGGTCACGAGGTTATTACACAGAGGGGGTCACGAGCTGTCAGCCTCCACCCCAAACCCCGCTTTGCCTCCAGCATTTATAATGGTGTTTAAATATATTAAAATGTGTTTTTAATTTATAAGGGGGGGTCGCACTCAGAGGCTTATTATGTGAAAGGGGTCACCAGTACAAAAGTTTGAGAACCACTGATCTAAAGGTTCCAACCTTGCTGATGACCCATGTGAGTGTAAATATGATGCCATATGATAGAAATTCTGTTTTTTTCTATTTGCTTTTTTGAAAACCTAGGAAATTATACAGAAACAACAACAGATTATTAAGATTGTTACAGAGACAAGGTGGGTGAGGTAATATCTTTTATTGGGCCAACTTCCAATAAAAGTTGGAATGAAGTTCCAATGAAGTTGATCCAATAAAAGATATTACCTCACCCACCTTGTCTCGCTAATATCCTGGGACCAACACAGCTACAACACTGTAAGCAAATTATTAAGGATACAAAGTCAAGCACTCAAAAGTTAGGAACTGCTAACTAATAAATGGTCAAACATCACTATCAACATATCCCAGAAGCATCATTACCAATAACTATACAATAGGAGTGTAATTTTGTAAACACCAAAACACACACAAACAATCACTTCTTATGGGATCCAATGGATAAACCAGACAGATTTTTAAGAAGTGCTGAATTGTATAATTACACAATATTCTTAGAGTTCTTACTGATTTTCAAGCAAATGTTATGTTTTAAAACAAGTGAAAATTATGCATTTGCAAAAACCTTTACAAAATATCAAGTAATCACAAAACAATTGGAAGTTTTCAAACTAGTTATTAGGGGATTTTCTTTTTCTTTGTCCATTTTTTTTAAATCAACACAGATTCAACTGCAAATCACTACATTAAAAATACATATGCTATTCCTGAGCCCCAATTTCAGCTTCAGCGTGAGCTATCAACCCAGGCTGAATGCTTCAACCCACATCCAAGGGCAAATGTCAAATCACGGAGCCCTGCCCCACATGGGACCTCAATCCCTTTCCCCTGCTGGGTAAAAACTGCACCAGTCCCATCGCTTTTATCCGCCGTTTCTTTGCTTTGTTGGCAGTGGATTTTTTTTTTTTTAAAAAAGACCCATCAATCACCGGACCCATATCCTCTTCTAAGGGCTGTTTACGGGGGCCACCCCAAACGGACCCAGACACCTGATTTCCACCCCCACCTCCAAGAAACTTCAGCCCCAATGAAGCAGCCCCCGGGGCAGGGATGTGACTGCTAGAGACCGGGCGCCCACAAGCGAAGCAGGGGCGGAATATCCCCGGGCAGGGGAGGAAACGGCCCCGGCAGCACCAGCTGCTCACACGCGGGGGTGGGGGGTTATTGCCAGAGACACCCCCCGGGTGGCTTCCTTCGCCGGCCAGGCAGGCCCCGCGGGCGGCCGCTCCAAAGCCAGAGCCCGGCCCCGCTGCCGCGGGCGGTGGCTGCAGGGGAGCCGGGGTACCTGGAGAGCGAGTCCACGCTGGGCTGGCGGGCTGCAGCCGGCCTGGAGCCGAGGCTCTCGTAGCTGGAGCTCTTCTCCATCGCGGGCGGCGGCGGCTGCGAGCGGGGGATGGAGATGGGGAAGGGGCGGGTCCCGCCGGCAGCCGCTCAGGCTCGGGGCCCGGGGCCGGCTGGCTGCCCGCGGGCTGCAGCAGGGCGGCTGAGGTGGGGCCGGGCGGCTGCCATGTCCGCCCGGCGTGCAGCGCGAGGGGGCGGGGGAAGAACCAGCCCCCGGCCCCGCAGTCCAGCCGGCGGGGAAGGGGAGGAGAGACGCCCCCCGAGCCGGGCCGCGGGACGCCGCTAGGAGGCTGGGACCATCCGACCACGCAGCCTCCGCAGGGTGCCGGCTGCCGGGCTCCCGCCGGGCCGCCTGCCCAGTGCCCTCGGCTAGCCCCCGGGAGAGGGGGCGGGGGCGAGCCCCTCCATCCCGGCCCTGAGGAGGGTGGCTGGCCGGCCGGCCCGGGACGCCTGAAATGCAGGCTGGAGAGCAGCCACAACCTCCTTTTCCCATTGCCCGCACGGCGGAGGAGATGCCCAAGGCAAGGGACTGGTCCGGCAGCAACAGAGATTTAGCAGAGGGAGATTGCTGCTAAGCGGGGTGGGGGTAGGCCTGATCGTGCAAGACGCCCCCTCCCTTTCTCATCCCCTGGCCAGCAGTGCAGGACGAGGGGAGGTCAGGGGAAATAATGCTGCTAAGGAAGCGGTGGTCGCAGGGTGGGTGGGACCAGCGCAGTGCTGGAGCCAGACCAGCCTCAGCCCAAAATCACAGTTTCTGTGTAGGGCAGACCAGGAAGAAAGGCAGGAGGAGGGAAAAGGGGCCCCATTCATCCCTGATGCCTTTCATAGAATATTAAGGTTGGAAGAGACCTCAGGAAGTCATCTAGTCCAACCCCTGCTCAAAGCAGGACCAACACCAACTAAATCATCCCAGCCAGGGCTTTGTCAAGCCCGGCCTTAAAAACCTCTAAGGCTGGAGATTCCACCACCTCCCTAGGTAACCCATTCCAGTGCTTCACCACCCTTTGATACCAAAGGCGTTCTGTCAAGGGATTAACTTGGCCCATGGGGGTGATAAACAGCCACCATCAAGTTGCTAAGAGGCGGGGGTGGGATGAACATGTTGCTGGAGTCCACCGGCCTTTCCCCTCTCCCAGCCAAGACAGAAGGCGCAGGGGACAGAGACACATTGCTGGTGATGACAGCAGGAACTGGGGATGGGTAGGATGCTGCTGGAGGGGGGCCACAAGTCTGGAGATCATTCCCTGCCCAGCAGAGCAGAAAGAGGAGAGAGCCCCAGGGATGATACAAAAGATGGATGGATATGGTGGTAACAAGCAGAAGGAATTAGGCCCAGGAGGCCTGTAATTTTCTGCTTAGTGGAGTTGCTGGAAGGACCCGTCAGAAGCATTTCTTGGGGATTTAATCTGTGATGTGTTATAGCCTCCTGCAGAGGTTGTGAGGGGGGCATCTGTTTAGTAGGAACTAGACAGCTGACACCTTAAAGAAGGATTTTAACCTCAAGGAAAACATTCAGATCTCTTAAAAAAAAAAAAAAAAAAACACACCAGCCTAACAGCCAGTCATGTTTCATTCTTGTCTATCATTTTTTGCCTTCCACATTTGTTAACTATTATAAGATCATAGAGAGCAAAGCTGGAAACACCCTGTTTAGCAGGCCCCTAAGGGGTTCATGTGTGTGTTTGGGGGGGGAGGGGGGAGCAGGGTTATGGAGGAAGGATTGCTCCCTACAGTATATTCTCCAGTGCTAATCACTAAAGGTATTTACATTTAAACAAAAAGGGCTTTTCTTCTTCCCAGCCTCTCTCCCAACTTCATCCTACAGATGCAGTGACAGCATATTTATTTCCATGTTACAGGACTGCAGCCGCAGGTGACAAATGCATGGCTGTGACTGTTCTGTGGGATCACACAAGTTAGGCATGTGGGAGAGAGCTTGTTGAAACACAACTATCACTGGTAATAGCAAAGAACCAGATTGTACCTGGCCTTTATTCAACTGCAGAGAGCTGGGCAGGAGTTCACAAGGAACCTTCCCCACTCCACTATGTGCCTCTTCCTCAAGGTCAGGTGCAATGGTAATCCCCAAACTCCCCTGTCTAGTGCCCTTGGAGATGCAAGCTGCTTCTAAAGGCCATGGAATGCTGCACCAATTCTCCTGCTATTCCCTAGAAGTGTTTATGCCTACAAAACTCCCTGAGGTGACTGTTAGCAGTAATATTACTGTGACGGGTTTAGTCACAGAGACCCCCTTGGGACTGTCACCTTACGTGCTGGAATTACCTTTGAACCTGTTTTCCCTGTCAGCTTGGGACTCCAGAACCCTGCCTTTTTGAGCCAGACATGCTAGCCTGCTCCAACACAGACCCAGGTCTGGTCCACACCCCCAAAGTTGCAGACTTTAACCAAACACTGCTGAGCAGGTCACCTATCTCCAACATCCAGACACCCAGTTTTCAATGGGATCCAAACCCCAAATAAATCCATTTTACTCTGTATAAAGCTTATACAGGGTGAACTCATAAATTGTCCTCCCTCTATCACATTGATAGAGAGATATGCACAGCTGTTTGATCCCCCAGGTATTAATCACTTTGGGTTAATTAACAAAAGTGATTTTATTAGGTATAAAAAGTAGGATTTAAGTGGTTTCAAGTAATAACAGAGAGACATTAAGAAACTGTTTACAGATAAAATCTCACCCTCAGAGATGTTCCAATAAGCTTCTTTCACAGACTAGACTCCTTCCTAGTCCGGGCCCAATTCTCTTCCCTGGTACAGTCCTTATTAGTTCCAGCAGACATCTTAGGTGGAAAACAGGGGCTTTCTCATGACTGCAGCCCTCTTTGTTCTGTTCCACCCCCTTTTATAGCTTTGGCACAAGGCAGGAATCTTTTGTCTCTCTGGGTCCCCACTCCTCCCTTCTAAATGGAAAAGCACCAGGTTTAAGACGGATTCCAGTATCAGGTGACATGTTTACATGTCCTGTGAGATCCCAGCCTCCATTCTTCCAGGGCTGGCCCACACATACCCAGGAACGTAGGCGCCGACTCCGTGGGTGTTCCGGGGCTGGAGCACCCTTGGGGAAAAATTGGTGGGTGCTCTGCACCCACCGGCAGCTCCCTGATCACCTCCACTCCGCCTCTTCCCCTGAGTGCGCTGCCTGTCTGCTTTTTCCCCCTAGCTCCCAGCGCTTGTGCCGCGAAACAACTGTTTCGCAGCGGCAAGCACTGGGAGGGAGGGGGAGGAGGGGGAACGTGGTGTGCTCAGGGGAAGAGGCAGGGCCGGGGAGGGGATTTGGAGAGGGGTCCAATAGGGGCAGGGAGGGGGTGGGGACTTTGGGGAAGGGGTTGGAATGGGGGCAGGGCCAGGGGCGGGAGGGCGTGAGCACCCACCGGCGCCGGGAAAAGTTGGCGCCTATGCCCAGGAAGGTTTGCAAGTAAAGAGCCATTTACAGGTCATTGATTCTGAAGCACCCTTAATTGCTTCCACTTAATAGGTTTACATCAGTAATACAGGTTTATATCTTATTTTCCTAACTTCAGACATAGAAATAATACATGCAAACAAATAGGATGAACACACTCAGTAGATTATAAGCTTTGTAATGCACCTTACAAGACACCCTTTGCATGAAGCATATTCCAGTTACATTATATTCACACTCATAAGCATATTTCCATAAAACATTATTTCCATAAAACAATTACACTACACGGTCGATAGAGCCCCCAGATTAGGTCCCCCTTGTGCTAAGTGCTGTCCATACATATGGTAAGAGACAGTCACTTCCTCCAAAAGCTTACATTTAGGCATACATACCTCACCTCAAAAATTGTTCCAAGGTTATCCCAAAACCAGATGGGATGGGTATTATGGAACATGGTGGGTCAAAATGATGTGACTAAGTAGGGAGTCAGGTCTGAGTCCCAGCACAAAAAAGAAGCTGATTGAACGGTTGCTTTTTTACATGGACCACAAGTCACTTTGGGTGCCAGAGAACGTGCTACAATAAAAGATCACTACCAAGAGTTAGATAGTTCTGTGTGAGAAGCAGCTTGATATTCAGCCTCTTGAAACACCTCAATATGCAAGAGAAAATATTTGCAAAGATAACAGAGTTGCAGCTTTGGGTTATCCTGGATGACAGCAAGGAAAGGAGTCTTCTATATTCAAAACTGTTTAGAGTGAGACCCTGTGAAGCAGAGAAAGAAGCCAAAGAACTGAGAAAGAGTCAGCACAAGAATCCAGCAAGGCCCGCTAACCATGTCTGTCTGCTGGCAGAAGAACACCCACTGTTATTAACATCAGAGTATAAATTGCACCAAAAAGACCTGCAGTGGTAGGTGTAAACAGGAGTTGGAGTTTGCAGCCATGCCATCTCACAGTGCTCACAGGTGCTTATTCAAATAGGTCACTGCTTTGTAACACCCTCATTGTCATCAGTGGCAAATAGAACCCACAACCTTCTACAGCAAAAGCTCTGTTAACTCTACTATTTGAGCTAAATGAGAACCTCTGTCAGTAAAGAGAAAGTAAGAATCTGTATGGTTCTTATGCAGACCTTACTTACCATGCCTAGGGCGGCCAGGTGCCTGGTTTTTGACCGAAAGGGGACCTGACAGATCTACTGACCAGACACCCAAAGTCCCGATTACTGCAGGGCAGGAAGGTGCCAAGTCATCACCCACACCAGCCCCTCCTTAAGCCAGGGGCTGCCTCCTACCTGCCTCAGGCGGCTGCAGTTCCCAGCCCCAGCTCTGCAGGCAAGTCCCTCCCAACCTGCGCAGAGATGGGCGAGAGAGGGGAAGAGCAGTGAGCAATGAGGGGACAGGGAAAAAGGAGAGAATGGGGGCGGGGCCTCAGGGGGAAGAGGTAGGGCAGGAGTGAGGCCTGAGGGCCAGGGTCTAGAAGGAAGGGGCAGGAGAGGGTTTTCAGGGGGAAGGAGAGGTTCCAGCACTCCTGCTGGAGTGTCCGGCTTTTAGATATTACAAAGTTGGCAACCCTAACCAGGCCAGTGTGTTACACAGGTGTACTTCATGTCTTATGATGTTTACACCTTATGGCAGAAACTGCTGGGTGCTGAGCACTTCAAAATTCTGATTATTAGTGTCTTGATAGATTGTCTTCTGTGCAGGCTGAAAATGACAGTTTTCACATACTCATAACTTCCTTCAAACAAATCAATTCTCTTTTCAAACCAAGTAAACACACCACTTCTAAGTGAGGAAACTGTGCCAAGTTTTGTTTTAATTTCAGCCATTCTTGCTGTGACCTTGTCATTTAAAAAAGTCTGTTTAGAAATTTTTTTTTTAAATGGGGAAAATATTTCCCATAACTCATACAAAGGTTTCTAGCAAAAATTACAACTTTGTCAGGCAGGATCCATGGAAAATGTCAGACTAAACATATCAGTGTTTATGAGCAAGCAATAGCAGGGATTTATGAATAGGGAAGCATTTTTGCAAATTTAAATATACACCAACCCTGCTTAGAATAGGATCAGTCACCACTATAATAATCTGTTCTATCGGGGCTTCTGTACAGTATCCCTCTAATATGTGTGTGACTAATCACCTGTTTTAATAGGTTTGAGCTAAGTCACAAGATTTCTTGTTTTCTCTGATACCTGTAGAAGTAGTATCTCCAGATAATAATTCATCCAGCAGGAAGTGGATTTTCCTTCTCCCATTCCAGTGATGCCTGTTTTCCCCATTCTGTTCCTTTTCCCACTCACCCTTTCCCACTATAGGCTGCTATTGTGGAACACTTGGTAGACAGGCAAATATCCTTCAAAGTGAATGCTGATATTGCTTCATGAATCAGCCATCAGGGGGTGCACTAACAGCAGAAAACTTGCATCTTTGTAGGAGATTAAATTAAATGTTACCCATTCCTGATGATACAGCCCATTTGCCAGCCCTTCTCAGAACTGAATTCCCAAGGTTAACCCCTGAGTCCAAGTTAGTGTTGTATAACTAGCACAAGGCAATGTACAATAATTTTTTCCTGTCCTCAAGACTTTCATACAGAGCCTTTAATTATCTATGTTTAGATATTACCTTTACTGCCTTTGTTGACCATAGTTTGATAGTGGTGCAATTGTTACAAAAGTCAAGTAGGAATTACAAAAAATACCTCCTCCTTTGCTATGTGAAGGTATTAAAGTGCCTTCCTTTCTTCCTAATTTGCCATTGATGTGGCATTGCTAAGTAGTTTATTGATGAAGTGCTCTGTTTGCTTTTCACTTCCCTGTTTTGTTCTTGGCCTTATCCCCAGGGACTGTGAAACCCTATAGAAATCCCCACTGATGCTTAGTAAATGAGAACAAAGCTAATCACCTCCTGGATCTGTCCTGCTGTTGAAAACAACTAACAATCTGCACAGTGAGTCTTTTTGCCCAGCAATACCCCTTTTTTAAAGTCAGCAAGAATTTCTCTCTGTGAAGTGAGTTACCTCAGGGCTCTTACAAACGCCAGAGAATTAACGAAAGGCTCGACCGTAACCAAAACCAATTAAAGGCAATTCCCAGAACAGTTTTATAACTGGTGTAAAATGAGCAGAGCTCAGTCTCTTAGCCTAGTTTTTCTTGCCAGATCCCTTACTATTGTCTTACAAATCACATTAGAAGCTGTTCCTTTAATGAGAGGACAGCCTAACTGTGATGTAATGACTCAAAACAGAGAAAATATTATTAGAAAATTAAAACCACATCAAATAAGTAACACAATATCATGTGCTCATCTTTAAATATTTATAGTTGACACAGGTAAGTTAAATGAAATCCCAAGAGTCAGAGATAGAGAGAAAGTTGCTTGAGAAAATTCACTAAGACTACTATCCGAAAAGGAGGACTGTCAGATGTCCTAAAAAATCCCATTGTTAATTGTGCTTCATAGTCTCCCTTGATCTGTAACATCTTTTATGAGCTTAAAAACATTTGACCTGACTTTCAGAGGTGCTTAGCACCTATGGCAGCCATTAGCTGAAAGATCAAAAGAAAGGGTGGGCTTGTGAATTTTGGGAATTAGCCTGGGCTTTAACGGTTCTTAGTTCAGTTCCTACTTGCTACGTGAGCTTGAGCAAATCATATAGGGTCTGGGTCTCCTCTTGCTGGTGTAAAACTGGTATAAGTGGGAGGAGAATCAAACCCTGGGACTCAGTTTTCCATCTGTAAAATTCAGATAATGTTTGTCCTGTCTATTTAGACCGTAAGAGCTTCAGAGCAGGGACTCTCTCTTAGGGCAACACAGCCCTGGTCCATGCTTGGAACTCATAGGCTCTACTCTCTGCAACACAAATAAATCATCACTGGGTCCTGATCGCTGTTGGAAATGGCCAAAGAAAAACTTCACTGGTGGGGTCCTGCAAAATCCTAAAACCAGTTCTGTCTGTTGGAGCTCTTAGAAGCCTCCATATTTCCTCTCCTTACTCATAAATTCCTGTGTCACTGCTGAATCTTTCTAGCCAACTCATTAAATAGTTCATGGCCCTGCCAGTTTCACACAGTGTGCTTGCGTCTATAGTATCTGCATCAGGCTCCAACAAATCTGCAGCATGACTCAGTCCAATAATTGTTCTAAAACCACACAGCCAGAGACACCCTGGTTTCTCCCTTAGATTCATTAAAATGGCACTCAGATTTATTACATTTTCTTGTCTCTCTGCTGCACAGTTTAAGGGCAGTGGGCAGCTGAGAAAAAAAGGATGAATTGTCACTGGCTAGACTACGCAGGGATGTATTGTCCCTGAATCACACTGGAGGCGGTATGTGTTGTTTTTGTCAAGCTACATCACTGATTGCAGTATATAGGGTCAGAGCAGGAGCAGTGAGAGCCCTGACAACTCGCAGGGAGGCTGACGAAGAACAAGCTGCCACGTATTGAATGTGGGATTATAGCTGCTGGTGGTTTCAGGAACACCTGTTACAAGATGGTCATGGGGAATGTGCAACAATTCTTGCTCATGCATGATGGCTTTTGTTGCCAGCATAGGTGCCAGTCAAAACCAGCAATGGGTGCCTAAGGCTGCACTTAGATTGTCTTCCCATCCCCAAAATTGCTGGACAAGAGGTCAAACTGAGGCAGATTAGTTACGCTAAAATCCAGAGAAGACCATGATGTTCTTTTTGGTCCTAACAGCATCCTGATGGTGCTTTTGCCTTGCATTCCGTGCATGTCCACTAGAGGCAGAATACAATGGCTTTTAGGCCTCAGTGTATGATATTTCATTTGTTTAGCACCAGGGGTGGAGATTGGGGGGGCAGGTAGGGGTGTTGCCCCTCAAACTACATCTTTCCACTTCCCTCCCAACCCTGGCCTTTAGCACAGCTCCAGAGCACACAGTCCTGTCCACTTGCCCTGCTTGACAGAGCCTTGGTGGAGAGCATGTGTAGGGAGGAGTTTTGGGTGGGGGGGGAGATCTGGAAAAGAGGGATTTTTCGGGGGGGGGGGGGGAACTGGGGGCCGGGGGGCAGCAAAGGTGCAACTGGAAGGTTTCCTCCTCCCTTCCTCAGCATCTGGCTTGCAGGCAGCGAGAGAGGGGAGTTGCTATTTTGCAGTGGAGAGTATCGGGGACACTCCCCGTCCCCCGTGCACTGAGCTGTCACCTCCATCTCAGTTGCCAGCGGCAGGGTGTGGGTGTGCGCTTTTGCAGTGGGGGGGTCGAGGGACCCCTCTCTCCAGGGCACTGACCTGTCCCCTTCCCCCCTCCCATCTCCGCTGTCCATGCTAGGAGCCACCCCTCCCTCCATTGCAGGCTGCGCACGGTGCACTCCCCAGCCAGTCATCCCTTGTCAGGATGGAGCATGAAGCTGCCAGCGGGAGCATCCTCAGCCTGTTGCTGGCAGCCGGGCGTACCCGTTTTGCCAACTGGGCACTCCCCTGACAAACCCAGGGTTCCCCTGTCCCAAACTTGGGGTTCCTCCACTCCACACCTCCCATCACTCCCCCTACAATGTGGCTGCCCCACCCCTTCCGAAACACCCTTAACTGTTCATATGCCACAGCCCACCCCACCTCCTCCACCCCCCCATGAGCCATCTGTCATCAGTGTTCTCCATCTTGGACCAAACTGGTCTCTGTGTCACCCCCCTCAACCCTCTACCCCAGTTCTCTGGGGCTGAACCTCTTCTCTGATTAGGGTAACAGGCTCTGTCTCCTTTCTCTGCTCCCCCACCCCTCCCAATCTCTCCTTGCCTGCTGCAGCAGACCCAGTCACAGGGACGAAAGGAATGTGTGTGATGGGCAACACCAAGGGACCTCAGCTGCCCTCCCCCCGACAAGAGGCCCCGGGGGACAGAGGCCAGCTGGAGCTTGCTTATGGTAAGGGGGGGTTCTGGAGCTCTATTTGGGGGGTGAGGTCAGAGCTTTTGCTCCTGGCTCTGCAAGGGAAGGGGTGCTGGGCATCAGTGGGGTCCACTGCCTTTGGGGATGAGGGGTAGCATCTGCCCTCAGGCCACAGCATTGACAGGTCAGGGTCAGGAGGGGAGTGGAAAGACACACCCATGAGTACTGACCCCCAGCTGGACGGGGCCCCCTGCTGACTCTAGCCCTTGAGCGTGGCCATGTCTGCTTTCCCTGTGTGATGGCGCTCCCCATAAGGCTTTATGGAAATATGCTTATGAATATATATGGCATAACTGGAATCTGTTCTGTGCTACATATGCCATGTAACATATCTATGTAAGGTTATGATCTACTGAATCTATTAATCCTATTTGTATGCATGTATCATTTTTGTATTCAAAGTTATGAATATTACCCGTGTACTGGCTTGATTTCTAAATAACCTTAGTAGAGCATTTGGTCAGTTCCTGGAGAAAGGAATTCACAAAGTTAAGTGCCCAATCAAGAAGCACTTAAGGAACAATAAAAGCAACAAAGAGTCCTGTGGCACCTTATAGACTAACAGACGTATTGGAGCATAAGCTTTCGTGGGTGAGAATGGTTACCCCTCTGATATTTAAGGACCAATGCATCTTGGAATGCTCCAATCCACATAAGAAGTCTTCCTGGAGACATTCAAGATACCATGTGGGCAATGCCTTCTGCCTGTAAAAACTGTGAATCATGCATGGACATGTGACTTGCCCAGGTGACTCCAGAACTCCATTGTGGAGCTGGACTTTGCATTGGAGAGAGGAGGGGGTCTCCACCCACAAGAGAAAGTCTATTTAAGCCCGTGGGAGACCCCTCCATTTTGTCTTCAGCTGGCTAAAGAGAGAGCTTCTCCACTCCAAGGATATCTGAAAGAAACTGGAACAGAGAACGATAACCATGGGGAGGTGAGTGATTGCTGGACCCAGACTAGAAGGAGACTAGTCTGTAAAAGGAAGCTTACTGGTGAGGTTTTTATCTGTACTCGCTTGTATTACTGTATTAGACTTAGATTTGCGTGTTTTATTTCATTTTACTTGGTAATTCACTTAGTTCTGTCTGTTACTACTTGGAATCACTTAAATCCTACTTTCTGTATTTAATCAAATTACTTTTTACTTATTAATTAACTGAGAGTATATATTAATACCTGGGGGGGAGGGGACAAACAGCTGTGCATATCTCTCTATCAGTGTTATAGAGGGTGAACAATTTATGAGTTTACATCTGTATAAGCGTTATACAGGGTAAAATGGATTTATTTGGGTTTAGACCCCACTGGGAGTTGGGCATCTGAGTATTAAAGATAAGAACACTTCTGTAAGCTGCTTTCAGTCAGGCCTACAGCTGTTAGGGGATGTGGTTCAGACCTGGGGTGGGTTTGCAGCAGGCCAGCGAGTCTGGCTCAAACCAGGCAGGGCACTGAAGTCCTAAGCTAACAGGGCAGGAAAGCAGGAGCAGAGGTAGTCTTGGCACATCAGTTGGCAGCTCCCAAGGGGGTTTCTGTGATCTAACCCGTCACACCCTGCACAGGTTCTGTCAGGTAGAGCCAGTGGCCAGGACCAGTGGACAGGGCTGTGTGCCCTGGAGCTGCGCTGAAGGGTCGGGTCAGGAGACGAGTGGAAAGATGCACTGAGAGTACTGGCCCCTGCGTGCCCAAATATAGAAGTCAAACTACACCTATGTTTAGCACCTTATTTATTTTGCATGATGTGTGTAGCTTATGTTGTCATCTTTGTAACTGCAGCATCCAGATGCTACACAGATTAATAAATAAATACATACCCATGACAGCAGTTACAGATTTGGATTTTTGCATTCGCCATGGGGCTGATTCTGCGCAGGACTAAGCACCACTACTCTGAGTGTAACCCTACAGTGAGCGGCTTACATTACATTTCTGGCAGGCAGGATATTCTGCTTGCTGCCAGCTGCCCTGGGCTGTGCAAGGCTTCCTTGCTTGGGAGGAGGGTGTCCTAATTCCCTAACTGTTCTAACCCCCTGCACACACATGCTGTAGTTCTCTGCAGACTTAGCACCTTCTGAGTTGTGAAACTGGTACTATAGCTTGTATTTCCCCTTCAGGCCCCTAGGTGGAAGAGCCACCGTAATATGCTGCTAAAAGATGTAATTTCAACCCACTAGAAGATCAACTTTTAGTATTGCTTTGAATAAAAATACAGCACCGTTCCTCCTGAAGGATTAAATACTTCACTGCAGCTCTTCGGCCTTCTCAGGGCTCAGAACGCAACTTGGCCATCTTCATGATAGTCCCCAGCTATAGAGCCTGATCTAGCAAATTGTGCTTGTGACAGTGCTCCTCATAAGGCTTTATGGAAATATTTTTATGACTGTATATATGACATAACTGGAATATGTTTTATGCTACATATGCCATGTAACATAACTCTGTAAAGGTTATGATCTACTGAATCTATTAATCCTATTTGTATGCATGTATCATTTTTGTATTCAAAGTTATGAATATTGGCTGTGTACTGGCTTGATTTTTAAATAGCTTTTGTAAAGTATTTGGTCAGCTTCTTGAGAAAGGAATGTGCAAATTAAGTACCCAAATTAAGCACTTAAGGGACAATGAATCTTGGAAGGCTCCAATCCACAAAAGAAGTCTACATGAGGACGTTCAAGGTAGCAGGTAAGCAATGGCTGCTGCTTGTAAAAACTGAGTCATGCATGGACATGTGACTTGCCCACGTGACTCCAAAACTCTATCTTGGAGCTGGACTTTGCATAGGAGAGAGGAGGGGGTCTCCACCCACAAGAGAAAGTCTATTTAAGCCTGTGGGAGATCCCTCCATTTTGTCTTCAGCTGGCTAAAGAGATAGCCTCTCCACCCCCAAGGTTACCTGAAAGAAACTGGAACAAAGGACAGTAACTACAGGGGGTGTGAGTGATTGCTGGACCCAGACTAGAAGGAGACTAGTCTGTAAAAGGAAGCTTACTGGAACTGGTGAGGTTTTATCTCTATTCAGTTTTCTTAGATATAGACTTACGTGTTCTATTTTATTTTGCTTGGTAATTCACTTCATTCTGTCTGCTATTACTTGGAACCACTTAAATCCTACTTTCTGCATTTAATAAAATCACTTTTTACTTATTAATTAATCCAGAGTATGCATTAATGTGCATATCTCTCTATGTAGAGGGCAAACAATTTATGAGTTTACTCTGTATAAGCTTTATACAGGGTAAAATGGATTTATTTGGGGTTTGGACCCCAATGGGAGTTGAGCATGAGTGTTAAAGACAGGAACACTTCTTAAGTGGGGCTTTCAGTTAAGTCTGCAGCTTTGGGGCACATGATTCAGAACCTGGGTCTGTGTTGGAGCAGACTGGCGTCTCTGGCTCAACAAGACAGGATGCTGGAGTCCCAAGCTGGCAGGGAAAGCAGGGGCAGAAGTAGTCTTGGCACATCAGTTGGCAGTTCCCAAGGGAGAAACCCCTCCAACCCATCACAGTGCTCATGTAAGGATTTCTCACATGAGCCAGGCCGGTAGGCTTTGGTCCATAGTCATTACATCCCACTGAAATTCTGTGCATGGTTTCACAGTTATGTGCCCATTAAAATTAAACCACCATTGTTAGAAGTGTGTTGTCAGTTCCTTTGCAGCAGGACCACTTTTAGAGTAGTCAGAGAGCTTGTGAGAAGCTTGAGCAAGAAAATTCTAGGTACCATTCTCAATTATTAGGAATGGGTGAATCCCTAAAAAGCTGGGCCCTCATTCTGCCACCCTTACATTGAACAGTTCCTCTGAAGTCCACGTGAGTGTTATTATTCAGTATGCTTTTGAGTCACAGAACTGAGGCCTTAGAATGAGTCTTACAGTCTAGAACTAAACGCTGATTTTTCAAAGAAATAAATAGCCAAAATGTATATAGAGATCACAGACTCTTTGGGACAGGGACCGTCTTCTTATTATATGTGTGTATAGTGCTTAGCACAGTGGGGCTCTGATCCACAACTGGTGCATGTAAGTGCTACTGCAACTGAAATAATTAACATGCATAAATTCTGTTTCACTTATGTTCATGTCCCTCTGAGGGAAATGACATTCACATGAAGCAAAACCATACGGTGATGTTAATTGCAGAAAGTGATTTTAAAACTGGAGAGACAGAGATAGGACACACAAAACAAATATTCTATTCTATATAGGTTCTTAAAACTTCATCAACATAGTACCTGAGCACCTTCCAATAGTGCATTAAGCAACTACTCATCTGTCACGTGTTGTTTGTTTTCTCATCCTCTCCCCCGGGGGAGGATGGATGTAGGAATAAAGTAGGAATGGATGCATTTTGCTCCTTCGTTTGCCAGAACGATTTCAGGTTCACGGTACCAGTTCTTGCAAAGCTGCCTGACTTGTTTTAGAATCAATAAGGTGTGCAGATTTCGTTATTAACGGGATGAGGAGGTATAAACTTAAGAGCAGGTGCAAACACTCTAGACCAGGGGTCAGCAACGTTCGGCACGCGGCTCGCCAGGGTAAGCACCCTGGCGGGCTGGGCCAGTTTATGTACCTGCTGACGCAGCAGGTTCGGCCAATCGTGGCCCCCACTCACTGCAGTTCGCTGTCCTGGGTCAATGGGGGTGGCGGGAAGTGGCGCAGGCCGAGGGATGTGCTGGCCATGGCTTCCCGCCGCCCCCATTGGCCCAGGACGGCAAACCGCGGCCAGTGGGGGCCGCGATCGGCCTAACCTGCCGCGTCAGCAGGTAAATAAACTGGCCCAGCCCACCAGAGTGCTTACCCTAGCGAGCCGCGTGCCAAACGTTGCCGACCCCTGCTCTAGACTCTAGAAGGACTGATTTGTTTGATGGTGTTTTGCCAAACTTAGAATACTGAAAGAAATTAAGCTTTCTGTCAAAAGTCAATAAGGACAAGTACAAAGTACTCCACTAAGGAAGGAACGATCAGTTGCACACATATAATATGGCAAATAACTGCCTAGGAAGAAGTACTGCAGAAAGGGATCTGGGGGCCATAGTGGACCACAAGCTGAATATGAGTCAACAGTGTAACACTGTGGCAAAAAAAACCCCTAAACATCATTGTGGGATGTATTAGCAGGAGTGTTGCAAGCAAGACATAAAAAATAGTTCTTCTGCTCTACTCTGTACTGATTAGGCCTCATCTGGAGAATTGTGTCCAGTTTTGGGCACCACATTTCAGGAAAGATGTGGACAAATTGGAGAAAGTCTAGAGAAGAGCAACAAAAATGATTAAAGGTCTAGAAAACATGACCTCTGAGGGAAGATTGAAAAAATTGGGTTTATTTAGTCTGGAGAAGAGAAGACTGAGAGGGGACATAACAGTTTTCAAGTACATAAAAGGTTGTTATAAGAAGGAGGGAGAAAAAATGTTCTTAACCTCTGAGGATAGGACAAGAAGCAATGAGCTTAAATTGCAGCAAGGGAGGTTTAGGTTGGACATTAGGAAAAAATTCCTAACTGTCAGGGTGGTTAAGGCCTGGAATAAATTGCCTAGGGAGGTTGTGGAATCTCCATTACTGCAATTTATTAAGAACAAGTTAGACAAACACGTGTAAGGGATGGTCTAGATAATACTTAGTCCTGCCATGAGGGCAGGGGACTGGAGTAGATGACCTCTTGAGGCCCCTTCCAGTCCTACGAATCTATGATTCTTTCTTTCTTTCTTTCTTTCTTTCTTTCTTATAATGTAGCAGGAAAGTACTGTGAAGTGTAGCCAAATTCTCTTGTTATCTGACACCCTTTTTTACTTCTAGGCAGAAGAAACTGAGGAGCACATGCACAAAGGGCCTGCAGACTTGAGAACATGCACAAGAGGAGCGAAAACAAGGATACAAATGGCCATGGGGGATAATTTATTCCATTCAAATTGTATTATATTTGGGGGAGCTGGGAAGACAGAACTTAGGGAGTCCATTCTCCCAGTGTTCCCACTGGCCATGTGAACTTGAGGCACCTAGATGAGGAAGTTGGCCAGTGCTTCTAGCAGCACAGACTACCCCAAAAAGGGCATACGGGGGCATGATGAGGCAGTGCTAGCTGTCATGACTCCTAACACACTCTGGCCAGTGGGTGTGCAACTGCACTGGGAAGAAGCACATAAAATTTCTGCTCTACAGCTGTCTGCGAGGCCACCAGTGAGCATGGAGGAATTATGCATGCTCCTTTGCAGGCATAATATGTACATGGTCCCAGTCTATCCTCACTGAGTCATCTTCTTGGAGTCTTATTATGGCTGTTTATGTAGCACCCCCAAGTGTTTTATGTGCACAGTCAAATAATACATTGTACATACAAAAACTATGGTAAAATAATGTGATTTAGGTTGCAAAGTCAAGCATTTGAAAGTTAAGAAATACCAGATTTATGGCTGCCCACAGAACTGTCATTCAGCCCCCTTTGTGCATCCAACCTGGGCTTCGAATGAGGCTGGGGTTCTGTGGAAAATATAATACGTGATCATGTAATTAAAGGCTAGATCATGATGCATACCCACAAGGGGGCTGAATTAAGGTCACGCATGCAGCTGTAAAGCTGGCATTGCTTAACTTTCGAGTGCTTGACTTTGCAACCTAAATCACATTCTTTCAGCATAGTTTTTGTGTGTGATTTCCTACGTTTTTCTAAAGGACTAAGGTAAAAACATTTGTAACCCTTCTGCCAGGTGAAGCCAGCAGCAACCAAGGCCAGATTCAATATCTAGGGGTTCCTTTCCATCGATATAACACAGAACCGGCTTGAGCCCCCACCCAGTAACCTGGGAAAATTACACACCACCACTGGGCACCTCTGAGAGGCAATACTTCCCCTCTCACAAGCAGAGTCTGAGTATAGAAAAGAAACTTTTAATAAAAGGAGGGAAGTAACTCGGCATTAATTTTGGAAAACACCTCAAACAGGGTTCATAAACACAAACCATGAGCAAAGGACCCACCCCAAAGTAAGTTGGACAGAGTCCTTTCCCCCTCAGGTTCTTAAGTCTAGCAACCCAAAAGTCCGTTTAAGGTGCCCATCCCGTCTCTGCACCCCACTCACATTTGCTGTCCTTGGTCACCTCAGACCCAGAGTTCAGAGGTGCATCTGCAGAGTTCACCTTCCGCCTGGGAGGAGCGGGGGGAGGGGGAGGAGGGAAGCCTTACTCACTCCACTGCTTGGGCACTCGCTCGCCACCTCTCTCTGCCAGCCGATTGCTCCATGCCTCTCTGCAGGGCTCTGCTCTGGCCCTCTCCGCCAGCCGCCCTGCTGGCCACTTGCTGCGCCTCTCCTCCAGTTGTCCTGGCCACTTGCTGTTCCTCTCCTCCAGCCGTCCTTCTGGCCACTTGCAGGCATTGTGGGCACTCCTGCTCCATGTGATGGGGAGGGATTCTGGAGGGAAGGCTAGCTTGCTGTCTCCACCCCCCTCATGCTACAGGTGCTTGGGGCAGCTCACACACATTCTCAGTGCACTGTGGGAGCAGCATGAACCCAGCCTTGGAATCGTCAATGAACTGGGCATGTGGCCAAACGTTTCTTGCACACTGGAAGTGAGAGAAGGGAAACGATGAAGATGAGTTAAACACTCACCCAAAGCTGAATGGCTTTTCACTGGACAAAGAAAAGGTATTTCTCTAGCCTGAGCAGACTTCCCCTGCCCAGTATCAAAGGTCTGCTGCAAACAATGGAGATGTGAAGGCTTCTCTCAGAAAAGGTCACAAGAATACTTTGCAATGGAAAGAGCTAGGCCACCCAAATGCAGAGGTCACTGTCAGCGCCCACCTAAGATCTACATTTATTCTGGTTTAGAAAAATGAAGGAAAGGAAATATGAAGATGTGCTCTCATATGTTTCGTTAATATAGGCACTCAGGGCCGGTGCAACCCATTAGGTGACCTAGGCGGTCACCTAGGGTGCTAGCATTTCGGGGGCGGCATTTCGGGTCCTTCAGCGGCGGCCAGATCTTCAGCCGCCCCGGTTGTCTTCGGCATTTAGACGGAGGGAGCTGGGGCAGGGGGGCGCGGGGAGGACCGCCTGCAGCAAGTAAGGGGGGAGGCGGCACGCAGGTGGAAGTTTTGCCTAGGGCGCGAAACATCCTTGCACCCTCCCTGTAGGCACTTCCATGTCCATGCATCTCTGAAGTCAAATCTTGAATCAAATAATATTTCAAAGGAAGTGTTTAAAAACAAAAAGTCTCTTTTGGCAATAAAATATCATTGCATAAATATCACAAACTTACCCTAGCCCAGGGCCTATTGTGACAATCTTTCAATGCTACTCGGCATTCTGTGCTCCGTATTCCAGCGCTGGGTGATCAGAACAGAACGACTTTGAGAGGTTTTACACCATGGCTGTAGTGGAGGTGAAGCAAGTTTTCTCCTCCACCATAACACTTATGAAGTCCCAACCAGTGCAGGCAAAGGATAGCTTGGAAAATCTGGGCTGCCTTTGCTCAGACAGACAGCTGAATATTCCTTGCTGCAAAGAATGTTCTCTCTTCTTTGAGGACAATAGTGACTGGATCCAGACCAAACGGACTGCTTCAGCCCAAAAAGGCACTGTTGAAGGACCAGAACACTAACAGGCTGGGACCATCTTTTCATTAGGAATAGCGACTGGATCCAGACCAAACGGACTGCTTCAGTAGTAGCAGAGCTTTTTGAGAGGTTGTGGAGGGGGAGAGGAGGAAGAAATACAATGGGAGAGAGTCTCACACACACACTGCCTCTTTTTCACTGAGTACAAGGTGTAATTGTGCGCTAAAATCCCAGTTCTGGCTGGGAGAGAATTTCCCCGTGCAGACACTGTAGCAAACAGCCATACGTGACCCCATCAGAAGCCCTTGGTATAGGGGGCATGCTGAGGGTGGGGCTGTGTTTATATATATATATGGCACTGCCTGGAATCTCTGCAGCTCTGGGACTGGGACTCAGGACGGAGTCTGCCATAACTTAGACCAGGACTCAGGGCTAGTCTAAGTTCTGCAGAGCAGCCGTAGGATTGAGAGGGCACAAAGATGTCTTAAAAGCCACCTTAGAGGTACAGCATGGACGCTCACCCAATGTCTTTTCTGATTTAGTTTCCACCAGTCTGGCTTGTTAAAGGCTAAAGCTATAGATATGCTGGGAGAACTACCGTTTCTGACCTGCAAATTGGACCCTCAGCTATCGGGGCTGGTTAAATCTGTTGAGAGGTATGGGGCTCCGTGTTTTGGAGATTGTCAACTCTTTCCTTTGTGGGCCAAGGTACTATCTTTGCTCAAGCGGCCTTTGGTTAGGCCTTCACTCAAGACAGAGCTGACAATCTCACTATCAGAATGTTCTGATTCTAGCCATCCTGTTTAGAAAAGGTTATTGAGAAAGTAGCAACAAAGCCACTCAGGTTTCTTTTGGAGACTGCTGTGTTCCTTGACCTTTTCCAGAGGGAAGCTTTGAGCTGGCTTTTTGTCCATGGTGGGGTTTGTTCATTAGTGTTGTACATTGCCAGCCCACATGCTCAGATAAAATGATGGAGATTTTTTAAATACATACAAAAAGGAATGTCTGACACATCCATGTGTAGATCTGCAGATCATGTATGCATTTTCCAAGAGTCTTTTTTTAAAAATGGTTCAATCTTTCCAGATCCTGGATTTAAAAAGGAAAATAGTTATTTTACTATCATCCAACAGCTTTGAAGTTGTATTGAACAGCGAAGAAAGCCAAATAGTTAATTCTTCACTAATCTTTTAAATATCCACAAAAGCACATTGCACTCACACACTTTTAAGCCTGGTTCTTTAGAAGCTGTATGTCTTCCTCTAACTCTTCTTTTAGGTTTGCAGCTTCATCAGATCTGAACAGAAGCCTGTAATACTTCTTTCCGCGGTGACTATCTTTCTGGGAGGCATGGAGTGGGATATTTTTTACATAATAAAGCAGTCATCTGGATTGAATTGCAGATATCTAATCCTCACACAAACTACTCGTTTGGTTTTGTGAAATGAACAAAGACATCAATTTAGACATGCTCAGGACTGGATTTAGGCATCCCTCAGACCTCCTGATCATACCGATGATTAACCAATGTGCCTTGGTCACTTTAACACAAAGGGGAAACTTTGAATAAAAAACTCTTTTTCACGAAGGTATGAATAGTAGTTTTCTTATGTTCATCTTATATGTATATAAAGAAGAGAACTAAGTCAGCAGCAGAACAGCCTGGACCAAATGCGCTCATGACTCCAGCAGTATTTTTGTAGTTTGGAAGTAGAACGATTGCATTCAAACTATGACATCAATGAACAAAGGAAAATGTTTTAAGACTTTCTTATTATACATGGTTCATAAATTACAAAATCATCTTGCACCAATGATTCTATGATTCAATCTGAATCTACTTGCTCTGTCTTTTCTCCAAAACTGTGACACTGAAATATTAATTTTTGCTAAACAAAAGTTGTAAACACCAGAGAGGATGTAGCTAGGGTCCAATTCTGCTTTTAGAATCATAGAATCATAGAATACCAGGGTTGGAAGGGACTTCAGGAGGTCATATAGTCCAACCCCCTGCTCAAAGCAGGACCAATCCCCAACTAAATCATCCCAGCCAGGGCTTTGTCAAGCCTGACCTTAAAAACCTCTAAGGAAGGAGATTCCACCACCTCCCTAGGTAACCCATTCCAGTACTTCATCACTCTCCTAGTGAAAAAGGTTTTCCTAATATCCAACCTAAACCTTCCCCACTGCAACTTGAGACCATTACTCCTTGTTCTGTCATCTGCTACCACTGAGAACAGTCTAGATACATCCTCTTTGGAACCCCCTTTCATGTAGTTGAAAGCAGCTATCAAATCCCACCCCATTCTTCTCTTCTGCAGACTAAACAATCCCAGTTCCCTCACTCTCTCCTCATAAGTCAGGTCCCCCAGCCCCCTAATCATTTTTGTCGCCCTCTGCTGGACGTTTTTTCCACATCCTTCTTGTAATGTGGTGCCCAAAACTGGACACAGTACTTCAGATAAGGCCTCACCAATGTCGAATAGAGGGGAACAATTACGTCCCTCGATCTGCTGACAATGCTCCTACTTATACAGCCCAAAATGCTGTTAGCCTTCTTGGCAAAAAGGGCACACACTCATATCCAGCTTTTCATCCACTGTAACACCTCGGTCCTTTTCCGCAGAACTGCTGCCTAGCCATTTGGTCCCTAATCCGTAGCAGTGCATGGGATTCTTCCGTCCTAAGTGCAGGACTCTGCACTAGTCCTTGTTGAACCTCATCAGATTTCTTTTGGCCCAATCCTCTAATTTGTCTAGGTTCCTCTGTATCTTATCCCTACCCTCCCGCATATCTACCACTCCTCCCAGTTTAGTGCCATCTGCAAACTTTCTGAGGGTGCAGTCCATGCCATCCTCCAGATCATTAATGAAGATATTGAACAAAACTGGCCCCAGGACCGACCCTTGGGGCACTCCGCTTGATACCGGCTGCCAACTAGACATGGAGCCATTGATCACTACCCATTGAACCCGATGATCTAGCCAGTTTTCTGTCCACCTTATAGTCCATTCATCCAGCCCATACTTCTTTAACTTGCTGGCAAGAATACTGTGGGAGATCATATCAAAAGTTTTGCTAAAGTGAAGGAATAACATGTCCACTGCTTTCCTCTCATCCACAAGCCAGTTATCTCATCATAGAAGGCAATTAGGTTAGTCAGGCATGAATTACCCTTGGTGAATCCATGCTGACTGTTCCTGATCACTTTCCTCTCCTCTAAGTGCTTCAGAATTGATTCCTTGAGGACCTGCTCCATGATTTTTCCAGGGACTGAGGTGAGGCTGACTGGCCTGTAGTTCCCCGGATCCTCCTTCTTCCCTTTTTTAAAGATGGGCACTACATTAGCCTTTTTCCAGTCATCCGGGACCTCCCCCAATCGCCATGAGTTTTCAAAGATAATGGCCAATGGCTCTGCAATCACATCCACCAACTCCTTTAGCACCCTCGGATGCAGTGCATCTGGCCCCATGGACTTGTGCTCATCCAGCTTTTCTAAATAGTCCTGAACCACTTATTTCTCCACAGATGGCTGGTCACCTCCTCCCCATGCTGTGCTGCCCAGTGCAGTAGTCTGGGAGCTGCCCTTGTTCGTGAAGACAGAGGCAAAAAAAGCATTGAGTACATTAGCTTTTTCCACATCCTCTGTCAGTAGGTTGCCTCCCTCATTCAGTAAGGGGCCCACACTTTCCTTGACTTTCTTCTTGTTGCTAACATACCTGAAGAAACCCTTCTTGTTACTCTTAACATCTCTTACTAGCTGCAACTCCAAGTGTGATTTGGCCTTCCTGATTTCACTCCTGCATGCCTGAGCAATATTTTTATACTCCTCCCTGGTCATTTGTCCAATCTTCCACTTCTTATAAGCTTCTTTTTTGTGTTTAAGATCAGCAAGGATTTCACTGTTAAGCCAAGCTGGTTGCCTGCCATATTTACTATTCTTTCTACACATCGGGATGTTCCTGCAACCTCAATAAGGATTCTTTAAAATACAGCCAGCTCTCCTGGACTCCTTTCCCCCTCATGTTATTCTCCCAGGGGATCCTGCCCATCAGTTCCCTGAGGGAGTCAAAGTCTGCTTTTCTGAAGTCCAGGGTCCGTATTCTGCTGCTCTCCTTTCTTCTTTGTCTCAGGATCCTGAACTCGACCATCTCATGGTCACTGCCTCCCAGGTTCCCATCCACTTTTGCTTCCCCTACTGATTCTTCCCTGTTTGTGAGCAGCAGGTGAAGAAGAGCTCTGCCCCTAATTGCACCAGGAAATTTTCCGCTACACTTTCCAAAAACTTCCTGGATTATCTGTGCACTGTTGTAGTGCTCTCCCAGCAGATATCAGGGTGATAGAAGTCTTCCATGAGAACCAGGGTCTGTGATCTAGTAACTTCAGTTGCTTGCTGGAAGAAAGCCTCGTCCACCTCATCCCCCTGGTATGGTGGTCTATAGCAGACTCCCACTACGACATCACCCTTGTTGCTTACAATTCTAAACTTAATCCAGAGTCTCTCAGGTTTTTCTGAAGTTTCATACCGGAGCTCTGAGCAGTCATACTGCTCTCTTACATACAATGCAACTCCCCCACCTTTTTTGCCCTGCCTGTCCATCCTGAACAGTTTATATCCATCCATGACAGTAGTCCAGTCATGTGAGTTATCCCACCAAGTCTCTGTTATTCCTATCACATTATAATTCCTTGACTGTGCCAGAACTTCAAGTTCTCCCTGCTTGTTTCCCAGGCTTCTTGCATTTGTGTATAGGCACTTAAGATAACTCACTGATCATCCTGCTTTCTCAGTATGAGGCAGAAGTCCTCCCCTCTTGTGCTCTTCTGCTCATGCTTCCTCCCAGCATCCCACTTCCTCACTTACCTCAGGGCTTTCGTCTCCTTCCCCCGGTGAACCTAGTTTAAAGCCCTCCTGTCAAGGCTGGATCCCCACTTTGAACTTTAGGGTACAAATGTAGGGGCCTGCATGAAAACTTCTAAGCTTAACTACCACTTAGCTCTGGTTCGGCTGCCACCATTTCAATGGATTCCCTTCCTGGGAAACCTTGAAAAACCTTCACCAAATCCCTGGTGAAAACAAATCCAAACCCCTTGGATCTTAAAACAAGGAGAAATTAACCATTCCCCCTCCTTCCTCCCACCAACTCCTGGTGAATCAGTTCCAACCCCCCTGGGATCTACAACAGGGAGAAATTAACCATCCCCCTCCTTCCTCTCACCAACTCCTGGTGAATCAAGATCCAAACTCCTTGGATCTTAAAACGAGGAAAAATCAATCAGGTTCTTAAAAAGAAGACTTTTAATTAAAGAAAAAGGTAAAAATCATCTCTGTAAAATCAGTATGGAAATTAACCTTACAGGGTAATCAAACTTAAAGAGCTCAGAGGACTCCCCTCTAGTCTCAGGTTCAAAGTACAGCAAACAAAGATAAACACTCTAGTAAAAGGTACATTTACAAGTTGAGAAAAACAAAGAAAAACTAACACGCCTTGCCTGGCTATTTACTTACAAGTTTGAAATAGGAGAGACTTGTTTAGAAAGATGTAGAGAACCTGGATTGATGTCTGGTCCCTCTCAGTCCCGAGAACGAACACACTCCCAAACAAAGAACACAAACAAAAGCCTTCCCCCCCCCAAGATTTGAAAGTATCTTGTCCTCTTATTGGTCCTTTAGGTCAGATGCCAGCCAGGTTACCTGAGCTTCTTAACCCTTTACAGGGAAAAGGATTTTGGAGTCTCTGGCCAGGAGGGATTTATAGTACTGTACACAGGACAGCTATTACCCTTCCCTTTATAGTTATGACACCTCCTCACTAGGTTAGCCAGCCTGCTTGCAAAGATACTCTTCCCTCTCTTTGTTAAGTGGAGCCCGTCTCCGCCTAGCACTCCTCCTTCTTGGAATACCATCCCATGGTCAAAGAATCCAAAGTCTTCTCTCCGACGCCACCTGCGTAGCCATTTGTTGACTCCCATGATTCGACAGTCTCTACCCGGGCCTTTTCCTTCCACAGGGAGGATGGATGAAAACACCACTTGCACCTCAAACTCCTTTATCCTTTTTCCCAGAGCCACGTAGTCTGCAGTGATCCAAGGTCATTCTTGGCAGTATCATTGGTGCCCACGTGGAGAAGCAGGAAGGGGTAGCAATCCGAGGGCTTGATGAGTCTCGGCAGTCCCTCCGTCACATCATGAATCCTAGCTCCTGGCGAACAGGAGACTTCTCAGTTTTCCCGGTCGGGACAGCAGATAGATGACTCAGTCCCCCTGAGGAGGGAGTCCCCGACCACCACCATCCGCCTCCTTCTCTTGAGAGCGGTGATCGTGGAACCCCCATCCCTAGGACAGTGCATCTCATGCCTTCCAATCAGTAGAGTCTCCTTCTGCTCCCTTCCCTCATATGTATCATCTAGTCCACTCTCCGCATTAGTACTGTGGAGAGAACATGAACACGGTTGCTCACCTGTATCTGCATTGCTGGTACATGGACACTCCTCTTTCTTCTTCTGGCGGTCACATGCTGCCAAATTTCTTCACCATCTTTCTGTCCCCGCTGCACAGCCTGCTCTGATTATGTTGTGCCCGTAGAAGTATATCCTGATGTCTGTCCAGGAAATCTTCATTTTCTCTTATGCAACGCAGGGTCGATACTTGCTTCTCCAGACCTTGAACCGTCTCTTCCAATATGGATACCAGCTTGCACTTTGTACAGACAAAGTCACTTCTGTCCTGTGGAAGAAAGACAAACATGGCACATCCTGTGCAGGTCACAACAGCTGATTGCTCACCATCCATATTACCTTCCTTCTAAGAGCTTCCTCAGCTGTTGCAGTAACTACTCAGAGAAGCCTGCAAGATGAAAGCCTCAGTGGGCTCTACCCAGGCGAACTCCCAGTCAAACTCCCTCTGTTCATCGCTCAGCTGGTTCGCCTTTTTATACCAGTCAGGCCCACTCAAGGTCTATCTGGAATAAAGCACTCCCAATTCACACTTTTCAAACAATCAAGCACATGGTCAAACTGACAAACTGTCCTCGCAACAGACACTCAGATACTCACCAACACAGCCCCCCTAATGCAGCACTTAGCGTACCTCCTCTTGGACAGATCCCAGTCAAACTCCCTCTGTTAGCCTCTTTTTAAGGTTCCACCCCACAAATGGGGCATTTGGGCTAATATTTGCAAGGACAGCATAAACTATTTGACATATCGCCCTTGCTTTTCTCAAGGTCTGCACTAGAATGTCTCATTACAGGAAGGGTGAATATTTTGCTACCCAAATATTGAGGTTATAACTCGGGGCCACATGGTGCCCTTTTGAACTGCATGGACTTAGACGCCTAACTTTAGATTCCTCTTTTCTTAAAATCTTGGCTCTGGTGATAAAAGGCTCTAATAATATGATGGGAGGAGGCATAACCTGTTGAATGCTTGGGAAACAATGTAAAGTAGCAATTCTGGAACTAATCTTCTACCTGAACGCAGGGCTATGTAGTGTCTTGCTTTTGGTAGGGACAGGTAGGTTTCACTTCTTTATTGCATACTCTCAGTCATCACTAAATGCTAAACTAAGCAAACAGAAGGATCATAGACATGTAGGACTGGAACAGACGAGAGGTCATCTAGACCAGTCCCTGCACTCATGGCAGATTACTAAGTATTATCTAGACCATATCTGAGAGGTGTTTGTCCAACCTGCTCTTAAAAATCTCCAATGATGGAGATTCTACCACCTCCCTATGCAATTTATTCCAGTGCTTAACCACCCTGACAGTTAGGAAGGTTTTCTTAATGTCCAACCTAAACTGCCCTTGATGCCAGATTTCTAGCCAGATTTTTCCAGTCCTTTGTTCCTGTAGAATCCAAAGTGGCTGGAACATTAGACTGGAAGAGTTTGCAACAGAAACAGTATGCAGCATTCTTGGTTTCTGAGTACATAAGCCATGGCCTCTCCACTTTGTCACGATTGGGGATTTCACGCCAGTAATGTGTTGGATGGAAACTTCTATTTTCATTGTCTTGGAGGAACATGAAGTTTTTCACTTGCTGTGGCCCATGCAGTACAAGGAAGTCCCTTAGGCTACTGCTCAAGTGGGTCCACAGTCCTGGATCATCTAGACTTAAGGAACTAAACTCATCAACAGCTGTTTCTTGCGCCTCCACCACACTCTTCTCTGATCTACACTTTTCTTCAGGAACGTGCATGCTTACATCCATTTGAGATGGAGATATGGATGCTGCAGTAGCTGCCAGGTCACCTGCACTCTGACTAACTGGAAGATCAGGCATCTCCTCACTACTCACATCCTCACTGGGGCCAGAAAGCTCACTGTGAACATTTGTGTCTATGTATCTCAGGAGAGCTCCTTCCTGCTTAGATAGAAAAGCTTCCTTTGCTTTCTTTCTTTTTCTGAATGCTGCCCCAGAGGGGCGTTTTCTTCTTTCACTCATGACTGCTGTTCTGTACAAGCTATAGTGGCTCTCAACACTCAATTCAAGGGGACAAATAAGCAGGCTCGTAGCAGGGCCTGAATGAGGGAAGATATCAGGGTCTTAAGGGCCTAACTGGCTCCTACTACTTCAGTTGACTGCCTGTTCTCCTGAAGTGGGTTCAGAGAAGCAGCAGGAAACAGTAAGCTCCCTGAGAAGCTGGTGTTAATCAGTCCAGGCTCCTGGAGGTGCTAGAGAGGTACAAAAGAGGCTCCTCCTCCTCTCTCTCCCTGCAGCTCCTGCTGCTTTCTGTTATTCCCTCTCAGTTTTTCTCCTGCCTGCCTGTTATGTCTCTTGTGCCCTCCTTCCTCCAGCACAGCACTCCACCATCTCTGTGCATCTAGAGCAGAGAGAATACATATCCGCCAGCAGCAGCCATGATTTTCTACACTCTGGGTCCTAGTGGCAACCTCCCCACAGTCTGGCATCTAAAGCGGCCGCCTCAGTTCGCCTCATGGTAAGGCCAGCCCTGGAACCAGCTGCCCTCTTCACCAAGTTCCATATCCTTCTCCCCCAGACGTCCTAGAATGCGGGGGAGGGGAGAAGGGGAAGCTCTGTTATCCCTTGAACTCAGCTTCAGGGGATAGTTCATGGAGCAGAAGGCTCTCATTCCCACAGCTTTGACTGCTAGACAATGCAATTGTAATAAGCTACATGTGCTTGCACCTCCCCCTTGTGTTATCAGGCCCTTAGGCACGGGTTATTTTGCTATTCATTGCTGTCTCTGTTCAGTTTTTGCTAGCATAATAAAAATGCATGGATTGAGGACAAGAGGCTCTTTATTCATTGTGCACACTGTGATTGGTGGGTGTTTAGTTTACAGGACAGTACATGCAAAAAAGGGGGCAGCTTGGTAAGGAACAACACACAGAACTGTCACATCAGCGTTGGGTCATTCATTAAACTGACTTTCAAAGCCTCTCGGAGATGCAGTGCACCTCGATATACTCTTCTTATTGCCCTGGTGTCTGGCTGCTCATAATTGGCAGCCAGGTGATCTCACTCAAGGCCCCACCCCGCCAGAAACTTTCCCCCCTTACTTTCACAGATATCATGGAGCACACAGCAAGCAGCAACAACAATGGGAATATTGGTTTCACTGAGGTCTAACCTAGTGAGTAAACTGCACCAGCCCCCCTTTAAACGTCCAAAGACACATTCTACCACCATTCTGCACTTGCTTAGCCTATGTTTGAACTGCTCCTTACTACTGTTCAGGCTGTCTGTGTATGACTTCATGAGCCACGGGAGCAAGGGGTAGGCTGGGTAGCCAAGGATAACTATTGGCATTTCAATGTCACCAACAGTAATTTTCTGGTCTGGGAAGAAAGTTCCTTCTTGCAGCTTTCTGAAGAGACCGGAGTTCCTAAAGATGCACGAATCATGTACCTTTCCTGACCATCCCATGTTGATGTCAGTGAAATAGCCCTTGTGATCCACTAGTGCTTGCAACACCATTGAGAAGTACCCCTGGCAGTTTATGTACTCTTTGGCAAGGTGGTCTGGTGCCAAGATAGGGATGTGCGTTCCGTCTATCGCCCCACCACAGTTAGGGAACCCCATCGTGGCAAAGCCATCCACTATATACTGCATGTTTCCTAGAGTCACTACCCTTCTTAGCAGAAGTGAATTGATTACCCTGGCTACTTGGATCACAGCAGCCCCAACGGTAGATTTACCCACTCCAAACTGTTTCCCGACTGACTGGTAGTAATCTGGTGTTGCAAGCTTCCACAGGGCTATCACCACTTGCTTCTCAACTGTCAAAGCAGGTTTCATTTTGGTATTTCTGCACTTCAGGGCTGGAGAAAGCAATTCGCAAAGTACCATGAAAGTGGCCTTACACATTTGAAAGTTATGCAGCCACTGCTCCTCATCCCATACCTGCATAACTATGCGGTCCCAACAGTCTGTGCTTGTTTCCCGGGCCCAAAAGTGGCGTTCCACTGTGTCAACAAACCCAGCTGCCGCCGCCAGCCTGTGCAAATTGCTCCATTCCATGGCTTCCAGCACGGCTATTTCCGACGCTCACAACAACAGTGTACAGCTGAGGGGGGTCCATGCTTGCCGTGCTATAGCATCTGCATGGGTAACCCAGGCTTAGGCATGAAAATGATTGTCTGCATTGCTTTCAGGGACGGAGGAAAGGAGGAAGCAAGTGCATCATGGAAGGCTGTTGACATGTACCCAAAACAACCCGCAAAAATGTTTTTGTCGCATTGGGATCCTAACCTAGAATTCCAATCGGCAGCAGGAACTGTGGGATAGCTGCCCACACTGCATCGTTCCGTGAGTCGATGCTAGCCATGGTAGTGAGGATGCGCTCTGCTGACGGAATGTGCATAGTGGGGACGTGCAGCATCGACTTTGTAAAATCGGAGGTTAAATGTCAACTTAAATAAATTTGACCTAATTTTGTAGTGTAGACATACCCTAACTGATCACCCTATTTGGGGTTGAGAAGGAATTTACCCCACAGAACAGACTGGTAGAGACCCTGGGTTTTTTTTTTTGCCTTCCTCTGCAGTGTGGGGAATGAGTCACTAGCCGGTTTGAACTAGAGTAAATAGTAAATTCTCTGTAACTTGAAGTCTTTAAATCAAGATTTGAGGACTTCAGTAACTGAGCCACAGGTTATGGTCCGATTACAGGAATGAGTGAGCGAGTGAGGTTATGTGGCCTGGGCTTCACAGGTCAAACTAGATGATCATGATGGTCCCTTCTGGCCTTTAAGTTTATGAGTCTGATTGAGCTGGCATCATAGGGACTCTAGCAACTTGGCTTACACCAAACATTCAGGTTCTTATTTTTTTTTTTTTTAAAAAAGATGATGGTTTTTACACTGCAGTTTTTACACTGCACATGACACTATTTTCATGAGACTCTTAAAAATGCAAAGAAGAAAGAAATTGGGGGATTTAAACATTCCCTTTTCAGAATTGTGATCCTAGAAACAACAGCTTTGTGGCAGTGCCTGGGACCCAGGAAATGAAACTGACTAGAAACAAAACTGAAACAGACCTGTAGTTTCATTGCTTGAACTGAGCAAAACTCACAAAAAAGGAAACAAACTGCATAAACAGTGTAAAGCAATTGAGAATTTTAAAAGTCATTCAGTTTTAATTATCCACAATGTTATTTGTAACACAGGGACGGAAGCTAAGAACATATATGACTTTTATTTTGACAGTATCCTAGTTTTCCCCCCTTTGTTGCTTTTCCCTGTAGCGTCAGTATTACAGTGGGATAGGGTGGCATTCTTTAAAGTGCTGGAATAGTAGCAGTTCTTGCGAGTCAAATCAGCTGCATGGATGAAGGTCAGCCCTTTGTGGAGCTCCGTGAGTGATTTTACTTGCAAGGAATAAAAGATCACCAATCTCCCCCAGACAGTAAGTGTGAAAAATCGGGATAGGCGGTGGAGGGCCATAGGCACCAAATATTGGGACTGTCCCTATAAAAACAGGACATCTGGTCACCCTACTCCCCCAGAAGGTCACTGTCCCGCTAGCCAGGGACCAGGCTGTTCCTGAGACCCCTTCTCCCGCCCACCTTCTCTCACAGCTGGGGCTGGGCCTAGCGGGTGATGGTTTTGCATTAGCCAGATGTGTCACAAGTAGCTGCATAGTCTCCCCCACCCTCCACAAAGTCAATTGCAGCTACCGACCCCTCTCCCCAAAAGTCAATGAGTGTCCCCAACATCTGTGCATCCTGATGCTCCTGCCGCTGTGTCTGCTGGGGGCCAACCAGGGAGCCCTGGGCCAGACTTCAGGAATACTGGGAATGTGTTGCCATCGTCACTTCCCCCTGGCCAGATGGAGCAGCTGCTGGAAAGCCAGCTCTGGAGTGGAACAAGGTTGCAAGCGGAGGAGACGGTGCTTGAGGCTGTGGAGGTGGGACTGATCTCTTGGGGCACGAATGCCTTGAACTCTGTGGCCGGCTGCACAGCCATTGGGGAAGCAAAGCCTCCCTGTGCCAACAGGTATGTCCCTGGGGCAGTGGTGGTGATGGTGAGGGCTCAATAGCAGTAGGGGGTGGAGGGGGCAGGAAGGGCTGGGCCCCTCCCAATGGACAGAGGTGGGGGACAGGGATTCCCAACTCTATGTGCAGGGGGCTGAGAGTTGGCCCAGTCTTTGCCATGCAAAGTAGAGCCCGGGAAAGGCTCCTCCCTCCAGTGTCGGGGCGTCCCCCAAAGGAATTCCCATCCTATTGGGGTGGGTGCAGGGAGAGGGCTTCCCCAAGCCAGCTAAGTGCAGGAGCTGATTAGCACAGCCAGCACAAGGGGATGTGTTCCCCGACAGACTGGGGGGCAGCGAGCCCCAGGGGCAATCCCTTATAGAATGAGGCTGGAGCAGCCGATCACTCCCAGACCACACCAGAGGGGCGAATGGAAAGGCCACTGGGCCATCCCCCTAGACTTAGGAGGGGATGGACATTAGAGCAGTAGCAATTTTAAGGCAGTGGGGGCAGGAGCAATTTTTGGGGGGCAGCAGCCCACAACTGAGTAACTGGAGTAGAGGGGAGTGGTGCAAAAATGTGGGAGGAGCAGGGAAGGTCAGGAATAATAATATGGGGGTCAAGGTATCTGGAGCAGTGTGGGGGCTGGAGGATTGGGCAGGCAGAAGCATGGAAGCTCACGTGACTGGAGCTGGAGGGGTGGGGGTGAGTTTGGGGGCAGGGACATGGGGGTCGGGTCAGAATGGCTGGAATAGTGTGGTGGGGGTGCAGGGCTGAGAAGGGGAGTCGGAGGATTGGGCTGAAGCAGTCAGGGGGGCCTTCACTAGCTGGGGACAGCTCTCACTCCTTGGCCTGCTCCTTTCTGGGCAATATGAGCTGCTACTCTCCCACCTCGGGCCCTTAAAGGGCCAGTATCATGTCCCTTGAATATAGTGCTTTTCCGTGGCTGTGTATGCAATCACGGTTGCTCTGTAGGAGGGTAGGAAAATGCATGAGTACTGTGCAAGGTGCGTGACATTTGGCAGTGCTGAGACAAGACTTATGAACTACTTCGGTCCCACTTACCCCATGTAGAGGCCGTAAATGGGACTCAAGAAGTTAATATGCTTTGTGTTGGCCCTTGCGTATAAGTGGATAAACTCACCCTGTGTGTCTTGACCCACAGGCCTGGTATGTTGGGCAGCAGTGTAGTAGGTAAGAGGCAGAAAGCCTTAACTAATCCCTAAATCTGAAATGGCACAAGAAATCCTTCTGCTGAAACTGGCATTGAATAGTTCCCCTTAGAACAGGTGCCCACTAGCCTTGATTTTATGGGAACTAATTCATAACCCACCAAGAGACTAAAACAGTAGCTGAAGTGCATGAAAATTTTGTCATTGCCAAGAAATCAATTCCACAGAACTTGTGGAACTTCTAAAAATAGCCAGGATACGATTAATATTTTAAACCATGTGAAATCACACACAATACAAAATAATCTTGTACATGTTGAAATTCTTTGAGATTATGATAACATGTAATGATACATGGATACTGAATTTAAATCAAACTAGAAGGGAATCACTGCTTAACAGACACAATTTAGACTCAAGAGAAAAAATGTTAGTTCCATTTAAAATATTCTAGTACTCTGATATTTCTGACTCATGTAAATGTCAAATCATATTCCAATAGCGCAAAACATGCAGATTTTTGTCACACCTTTCTATTAAGGTTCCATTTATAAAAGGCTTATAAAGGATTAGTAAATTATTAATAAATGCTACAAGTATGTTATAAACATGAGTTGTATGTGTTTACAAATGGTTATAAGCACACCAGTGGAAGATATTATATACGGTCATAAGCAAATGATTGACCAGCTAAGTTCTGTAACAATAAATTTACCCTTTACTAAAAAGTCTATTAATCATTTATTAACTCTTAATAATAAGTGCCTTATAATCTATTTATGAATGGAGCCTTCATATAAAGTGTGACCCAGGTTTTAAAATGTTGTGATAATTACTACAGTAAAGTTTAATGTATTTATAATAATGAAGATATTGCCTCAACCTGTAGAAAAATCAAATCTTCCTCTCAAATGGTCAGTCTTAGCAAACAGAATTTGTAGGATGCATTTTATCAAAATATTCCTGTAATTTAATGAAACAAATGAATATCTGAATAAATAGACATTAATGATGAAATTCACATTAAGGAAAGAGACATCCAGAACATTTTGATTGATTTACTTGGTGGAATTTTGATAGCTATTGAAAAAAACATACTATTAATGTTTAGGTGAAAAATAAATGGAGTCGAATAAGTGTCACTGCATAGTACTAGGAGGTATATACAGCCACATGTAAAAATGCATAAAACACAAACATTTATGTACAGCAATTTTTCCTTTCAGTTTGTATAGAGAAATACTGTTTTATAATATGAGAAAGTATAAAGCAGACATACATGCAACAAGGACATGACAGTTACATATAAAAAAAACCAAAAGCTACAATAAAAAAAGTGTTGAAACCTGGAATGTTTTCATATTGAGGTTTCAGGAGAGCTTCAGATTTGAATGTATCTGAAGTATTTTTAAAGGCTTGATCCAAAGCCACTTGAAATCAATGGAAAGATCCCAAAGGTCCCATTCTGTCCTCCCCCACAACCCAATGTTTAAGTCTGAGGATGAAAATAAGCAATCATACCATACAAAACTTTGTATATTAGAATACAAAAGGTAACCATTTACTTTTTGTATAAAATACAACTTTGTAGATAGTATATTTATTTCACATATATATAAATATAACCCAAAGAATATGATTTTATTATTCCTACCAAAATATTATTATTAATTTCTTGTTTTTACAAAAGTTTACAAAACAAATAAATCTTTATATTTACAACCAAATACTGCAAAGAGCTCCTGGTCTAGGGTGAAAAATAGAATATAAGGGTAGTGCATGCAGCCATTGTTACAGAAAGAGAGATTGTTTTAAAGAGACCGGGGTTCTTAAGAACTGAGACTGGTTTCAAGTTTTGGTCACAAAAGTCATTCATAAGCTCACATTTAAAATGTCACGTGTATATCTTAACAGGACAGTAAATGGCCTTTGCCGCATGTGAGTTTAAATTTATTTAAAATATATATTGTTTAATACAATTGTGACAGAATTTAGACTCAATTAAGGGCCTTATCCAATGCTGGCCATCAATGGAAAGATTCCCATTAACTTCAACGGATGCTGGATTAGGCTGAGGGCCAAATCTTGTAGTGTTTGGGGCAGATTCTCAGCTGTTCCCATTTACACCAGCTGAGGATCTGGTCTTCAATGTTCAGGAAAAAAATGCAAGTTTTGCCTGAGTCAGGGCTGTGGTAGGGGGCTCCTTGCTATTGGACAGCAGAGACACGTGAGTACATATGCTGTGTTAGGTGGTTACCAGCCCACTTCCTCAGGGCTTGTGATAAGAGCAAGGAAGGAGGAGTGCATACTCAGCCACTGTTGAACAGGAAATCACTCACTCATGCAAGAGCTTTAGCATCGCTGCTGACCAGCTCATTGACCCTGTGTGTGGGTGACAGAGGTGGGCTGATTTTGATCCTACACCTGATTTAAACTGGTGTAACTCCATTGCAGAAATGGAACTGCTCCTGATTGCTACAGGTGCCAGGCAGCGCAGGCTCAGACCCCTGGTATCGCTCTACTCCCATATGTCCATATCGCTTCTCTCTAAATCAAGGTGGGACGTTACGTGACTTGTGCTGAAAAGTTGTTTTGTTTTTTTGGGCTAAGTAATATTTGCCCTTCCATTCCTTAGTGATCGGATAGAGGAGGCAGCCCTGCTCCCTGAGCCCAAGGGGTGTGGTTGGGGGAGAGCGGCTATTGGTTCTGGCAGTGCTGCGCATTCCAGAAAGGGAGTGTCTGGGCGGGTTAGAAATGTAGTCAGAGCCCTGGCCCCCTGCACTGGGAGGCTGACGCCCCTTTTCTAAAGGTGTGAAGAGGCTGCTGATCTGAGTCTCCTTGGAGATAAATCCCTCCAGACATCAGCACTTCTTGTGCCATGCATGTCTTCCCCTCTCCACCATCCCAAAGCAGCTCTCCTTCTTGGAGTCATACCTGATTGCTCAGAGTAAGACCCTGGCTAAGCTCTGCCCAAGCACATAAGGCAGGGAGGGTGTAGAGAAGTTTCCTCCTCACCCACCTCCATTTCACCTTCGTGGTGTCTGAAAGGGGGAGAGGCCAGGATAGGACCATGGCTCTGACCCCACCTGCCCCGGCCAGCACAGCTGGGCAAGTGCATTGTGGGAACATGTTGCCCCCTTTCCAAGGGCGCTGAAGCTGCTGCTCTTGTGTGTATATATGCCAGGAGTCCTCAAGAAGGAACTTCTCCACAAAGAAATGATGGATCAATTAAAACCTGTAATGGTGGTATAGTGATACCTTTTGAAGCAATATGTTTCTGGTCATCTCCAGGCATCTGCAAATGGGCTCTATATTCCCTAGCCTTATCTGACTCAGACAACCTCTTGAAGGATCCTCACCACATCAGCGCAAGCAACATCTTTCTCACCTTGCTGGCAGAATCCCTTCCCTCATCCTCCTGCTAGGAGAGTGACTGGGCGAGTAACCAGGCTGTCAGGTTTCAGAGGGGTAGCCATGTTAGTCTGACTCCTCATTATTTTAACCAGGCTGTGAATTAACTAGTTTGTATGGCCGGATTCTGGTACCTTGACTCTGGCTGAAGGGTATCTCACTCTGCAAGTAGTCCCATTTATTTCAATACATAGCTATACATCTGGGTTTCAGAGGGACAACTCAGAGAGCAAGGGTTGACTCAACCTGAGTAAAGGGATCGGAATCTGGCCCACAGTGAGTATCTATCAAACCGTCATCAGCACTTTTAGTGCTCAAGCGTGTCTCTCTTCTGACTCCCTCGACCTGGTGAATGAGAGAGCTACGGATATTCTCCACAGGAGTCACGCTGCATGTTGTCAGACTGAATCACAATGGAAGTCTTCCCATACGCACATATATCCCAGCGCTTGAGCAAGGATGAAGCAAATAGCTGGGTACATGTGGAACTCAGATACGGAGTGGGGAAGTATTCTTTTGGGGCCAAATCTTCCACCTCTATTTCACTCAAGCTGTCCATTCAAGTCACTGGCACCATCTGTGCAAGCAAAGGAGTAGAATTTGGCCCTTGAACTTTAGAATGGCTGATGGCATATTTATACCAGAAACTACACCGAACTTGTTACCTATTGGAGAAACAGCCTCCCCTTGTTACAACAAAGCAAATCCCAGGAGAGAGAGTAAAAGCTATCGACCACTCTTGGGTGTGTCTCACACAAACCGCTTTCCTCCTTCCTTGAAAGGAACCACTTGCCCTTTTCTACACAAGTTAGGTGGTTTAAAATGAAATCAATCGAAAGGAAAAATGAGAGTTTCTACAATGTAGAAGTAAACAATTTTTATAACATACAAGAATTAGTTGTACAGAGGGCCTGATTTTGGGAGGCACTGAGTACTCTCAATGAGAGTGGAGAGCACTGAGCTCTTTGCTCCGGACTGCATGGAGTCAAGCCCATAGTGAGGTGGCCACTTGCATCTGAGACATGAAGTTTCATGATCTGCACACCGTTCAGGACCTCTGTTTGCAGAATGCATGTTCTACAACATCCTAAGCCAAATGCAGACAGCTCCCATGAGAACAACAGGTGCACTTCTAATGCGTTGGCCATAAACCCCCTCATCTGTTTTTAGCTTGACAACTATAACTATCACCCTACATTATACTTTCATCTGGGGTAAGATTTAGAATCAGATTTTGTTCTTAGACCATCTCTTCAAACAGAGCAATCTCTCCACTTGGATCCTTATTTTAAACCATTGGTTCTTAAACAGCCCAACCACTGGAGAGTAAATTAATAAAGCAGATTGTTGGACTTTAAAGAGAGAGCTAAAGTCAATCCTGCCTCTTAGAACTTAGAGCATGTATGTTTTATCATCGGCATTGTCACTTATGAGTGGTTCCCCAAGATTTCGTCAAGGTTGATGTCTTTCATCCAGTCATCATTACCAGGCTCTGTTTTCAATAAAGAGTCTATGAAGTCTGAATCACTGTTGAGTGCAGGCCCTATATTGTCACCATGGTTAAGAAAGTCAAAGGCTAAGTCATTCCCATGGTCAGTTCCTTGGTAAGCCCTAGAGTTTTGGTTGGTAGATGTAAAACTGGTTGACGGCAGGGATGATGGTGGTGTCATACTTGTTCCTGGGTGATTCAAGTTAGGCACAGTCTGTGCTCTGATCTGGTTAGCTCCTACACTTAAACCTCTTAGTGACCCAACAGGTTGTCCGTTTATTGTTTGGTTCATTTGGTTTAGAGGAGGTCTCATTTGCGCTGCTGTTGTTAATTGGTTTGGAGGTGCCATAGCATGCTGAGGAAACTGCGGGTTGCCTATGGAGCGCTGCAGAGACTGGTTAGGATATGGAGCGCTCGCTGGGAAACGAACTCCTGTAGGTTTCAGTGCATCCTGCTGCTTTGTTGCTGCCTCTTGAGGGGCCCAGTTCTGAGCAGCAGCACTGGAAGCGATCATCACATTCGATGGTCTTTGTGCTGGGATACCTGTCGCTCCGTGGTTTAAACCTGCTCTCACTTGCTGAGAGTTAACGGCTGACCCAGTCCCAAAAGCGGTTACGTTGTTTCCTTGTGCCAGGGCTGGCTGGCGAGACATCATGAGGTTATTTTGACTGGTTATGATTTGGTTTTGGTTTCTGTGTTGCTGCACTTGGTTCATTCCTGACGTCACGTTGTATGAGCTTGGTGGATTGCAAGGAATGTTTCCGTAACAGCCCATGTTCCGGGCTGCTGAAATAGAAGGCATTCTGGTTCCATGGGGAGTTGTCAAAAGGCTAGAATTCTGTGACAAAATGCTATGAGTTGAAATAGGATTTGATAAAGACAGACTGGAGCTCATACTCACTGCTGGAGAACCACCTAGAAACGAAAAGAAAACACAAACAAAGGTCTGTATTGATAATTGTTTCATTAAAATGTACAGTGGGTTAAAAATCTAGTTTCCCTATAGCATAAGCTCTCAAATGGTGTATGTTGCCCTTGGTGGACTGATGAAAACGTTACCGGTTGGCGAGGTCTACAAAATGCATATGAACCAAAGAAAGACCAGATCCAACTTCCATTGAAGCCAGTGGTGGTCTCTCCATTAACTTAAGCGGGAGCTGGGTCAGATCCATAGTCCTTGACTGCAGTATCAGTAGTCTGCAATACTTCTCCTTCCAAACATTAGAAACACCAAAAAAAGGTCCTTGACAATAAAATTGACAACCACTGCTGAGGAGAGAGGAATTTACTGTATTTGCACGGTGATACAACACTAAGTATGGGAGGCAGTATACTTAAGTGATTAGAGCACAGCAGAGCAGGGATCAGGACTTTGGATTTCTTATTCATTCTGCCGCTGATTCCCTGTGTGACTTTTTGGTCAAGTCACTTAACCATTCTGAGTTTCTCTATATGTAAAATAGGGATATATACTCACCATCCCTGTGCCTCTGTATCTGGGCCACAATCTGTGCAGTGGGCCACAATCAGCAAGAAACTAATTATCTTCATCTATTTTTCAACCCCTTCCCTTGGTCTGGTTCCTAGACATGGCCTTATAATATAGTTATATATTTCAAACCAACATGACTGAACTTCAACAGCAGGAGCGGCCCTAGGAGTATGAGAGACTGGGAGAATTCGGCCTGGTTCTACCAGGGCACCTAGTCTCAAAGACTGCTATCAATAGGCCACTGGGCTGCACTATACTTTTGGAACCAAAGTAACTATCAGTGCTGAGTCACTAACCTCAATAATTAATCTCCAACTTTGACTGCACTACCAATTCATTTCTTCCCTACTGTTTATTTGAAATATGGTAACATTTGTCAACAGTACCAAAGACGACCTGGGGTCTGATTCTCTTCTCATTAGCACCAGTGTAAATGAGGAATAGCTCCTCTGAAATCAATAGAATTACCCAGAGATGGAATTAATGTAAGAGGAGAATTGGGACTCTGTTACCAGGTTAAATAAAGGAGCCTTCATACATTTACAGAATCACTTCACTTACTGCTGGTCTGAAGCCATTCCTCGGGTGGAACATGCCAGCTCTTTAACAACCCCGAGTACTACCACCCCACAACTCAAGTGCCTTCCTATGAGATTGTTACAAGTCAGATGTGCGCAGGACCTTGCTTCCATATCTCCTCCAATAGACAAAGTTTGCTCTTTCTTTGTGTTACTATTTTTATCTTTATATTTTAAACCAAAATATTTTTCACTCTAATTTCTTCCAGATGGGAAGAAATTTCTTTCATAACAGTGTTGTCCAGACAACATATCCAGTGCTTAAACACCAAGGGACACAGTGGTACTGAGGAGAATTTATTGCCGGGTTCACCTGCCATTGTCCTGGGGTTTATTGTATTATAGAGGAAAAGAGCCCAGGAATGCAATGCTTAATAATGTCTCTCGGTGTCTCCACAGTATTTCATTTAACTTCTTGCTGTTCTGAGCTGTTTCCCTTCTTCCATTACTTGAGCACAGCTATTCCCAGAAACAAGCAACAGATTCCCAGCTGCTGCTCCCTTGTGCAACAGTTTCCTAATCAGTCCATCTGGTGGTTTCCCTGCAAGCTCGTAGCAAAGCCCTGTCTCCTGTTGTACTCAGAAAAGCTGCTCTGCCCCCTGTGTATATTCAATCATTGCTAGTGACTTGAGGGACAGAATAACAGTATACTCAATCCTGTTCTGGCATAGGGGGGATGGACTTGCTGACCTCTTGAGGTCCTTTCCAGCTCTACATTTCTAGGATTCTGGTATTGCCAAGTCCAAACCTTCAAAAATAAGGAGTCAGGCCCCAAAGTGTCATGAGGCTGGCATAACATTTGTGAGATTAAAAAAACCAAACATTTGGGTTATTTTTGTCTTCTGATTTTTGAGTTTTAGGGTGCATTTGGGTCACATGTCCAAACTTTTCTCCACAACTATGAGGGCTAGAAAGTTATTCTTTTTTAAATAAAAGCAAAGAGTCTCAGTTAATCATGGGACTCCAGGAGTTGGGGCTTTAAGAAAAAACAAAAACAAATATCACAAGATACCCAATCAAATTGCAAGAACTGATGGCGTTTTCACTCTTGGTTGCACTGCAGGTGATAATACAGCACAGACAAACTGGGTTCTATTCTTTCTGGGTCACTGTCATGGGAGCTGGCCCTTCAGGGACCAACCCACCTGTGACAGGCTCCTGTAAGGGAGAACAAGTCAACCCAGCCCCACCTGGAAGCAACTAAATCCCTACATGGCTGGTTGGGCTAATTAGCTAATGAGCCAGATAAAGGGTTACCAGGGCTCCACTGGGGTGGTTCCCAGAGAGCTGGACTGGACAAGAGGGGTAGATCACTCAATCAATTGCTCTGTCCTGTTCACTCTCTCTGAAGCATCTGGCACTGACTGCTGTTGGAAGACAGGATTCTGGGCTAGATGGACCATTCGCCTGACCCAATATTGCCATTCTTATGTGCTTAGAGGATGCTCGTGAAGAGAGTCGCTCCCAGGAAAGCTGAGCAAGAGATCTCTCCAGAGCAAGGAGCCTAGAGGATGTGCTCCTAGCGCCAGGAAACTCCCAAATAGTGTCAGGAAGCCCAGCCAGCCAGGAACTACAGGTTGCCCCACAGAAGAGCTGCAGCTGACACATCTCTGCAGACCCCTGGCTCTGGGGAAGGATTCTTTCAGATAGTGGAAAGAGACCTGGCTCTAGGGAAGGGACCCAAACGGAGAGAACACTTCTGGAGGGGAGTGGTGGATATGGGTGGGAATGGATAAACTGAGACTGACTTTGTCAACCCACTAAGACATTAGGTGAAGACTTGCTTGTATTTTCATTGGGTCTTTGGTTAATAAAATAGATCCCTCAGAAAGGTTATTGTTCCCTATGTAAAGTCTTGGTGAATTCAGTGATTACATCAAGGGAAACTGAAGCAGGGAGCCTCCCCGTACAGCGCCAGACTTGGCCAACAGGGGGCACTAAAGGGCAGGTACACCCTGTGACAGAAGTGTTTGCTAAATTTGAGTCACTGACACCTGTGAAAACTTGCTGAAGACAATAGATCTGAGCAAATGTCACTAAGGGCATAACTTGACCTGAAGAACTTTGTTACTGAAGTAGACATATGGGAAGGAAAGAACCCAGCTGGACTATCAGATCCCAAACTAAGTTTACAAGGCAGGCAGTTAGAAAATAAAGTCCTTTTTACTTGTGAACTAAGCACAGTAGATATGGAAATCAGTGAAAGGCAAATGCTACAGAATCCCACACTCCTGTTTTTGCAGGGTCATTCTTCAGAATAAAATCCCACTCTAATCTCTCTGCTGCATTTTCCTTACATCCTGCCCTCCTCTCCCTGTATCTCTTTCTTATTCCATTGCTGTGGGGACAAAAACAGAATAAAAATCCAAATCCATCCATCTCTAGTCCTTATTTAGGCACAACTCCCACTGAAGAAAGTACTTGGCCCAAAGGGATTATTCTAGAATATTGCTGGAATATTGCTAATTATCTCTGTTAGACAGTTTGGGCAATGAAAGTGAAAGGCATCAAATTTAAAATGGATCAAAAGAACTTTTTTTTTTTTTTTTTACACAACACCAACTGACCTGTGGAACTCATTGCTACAATATATCATTGGGGCCAAAGCTTCAAAAAAGGAGTAGATGGCTAAATGGTTATTGAGAACATCCACAATTATCACAATTTTATCAGATAGGATAAAAATCAATGAATTAGGGATATAGGCCCTCAGATTTCAGGACATAAACCAACTGCCTACTGCTGATTCCATTAAGGGGGTTTCTTACCTATTTCTCTGAAGCAGCTGGTATTGGCCAATGTCAGATACTTGATACTAGACTGTATGAAACACTGGCTAATTCCCATTATTATTATTAATCAGCATTTTTCAATAATGCCATAGCTATAATATTGAGGTTTTAGAAATGTACAGTATAGAAGCAACCTGCAGGACCTGCGGAGGGAGATGTGTTTCAATCCGAACGGTTCCCCCTGAACATTTCCTGAGGGTGGAGGAACCTTCAAGACATTATTCTCCATTACTCCATGTACAGTTATTTACTCTAGTGCAAGGTGGGTGTACAATGTTGCCACATCAGAGTGGTGGCATTTTACACCCACTTGGCACAGGTGCTTTTGCACTGATGTAAGTGACTACACAGAGAATCAGGCCCATCTTGCCGGGGCTGTCTGGCTGGTCTTCATAACCATGGTTTTCTTTTTGGTTAAGTATGCTTACCAGAATACTGGTTTGCTTGTTGCATGCTGACCACATTCCTTCTCTGGTCTTTGTAATCTGGTGGTGGCCTTGTCAAGTGTCTGTTCAATTGATCTTGAGGAGTAATTTTCTCCTAGAGAATTAGAGCAGAAATGGAAATATGTTACTTCATTTTCTTTCTACTTTCTACTCGCACTTACAGAGTGGAAGCTGTTCCTTCCCTTTGCCCCACCCTGCCACAGCGGTAATGCTAACCAAAGTGTTGACATTGCTCTTTAGGGGCCCAATCTATTGAAGCCAGTGGAAGTCTTTCCTTTGATTTCAATGGGCTTGAGTCTGGTTCTACTCCCATTAAAATCACTGTGTGCTGGTTCAAGCTCCAGCAGTCTAGTCATCTGTTTTTCATTATTTTGTGTACCACTAACTCTGAAAACTCTGCCTCAGTCCAATTCACCCACGGCATAAGTGAGTGTAACTCTATTAGCTTCAGTGCGCCCACTTGGCAATGGGGATTTTGACTCATCATCTAAATGAGCTTTCTCTCCTATATACTCCTTTATACATCGGCATAGAGAAAGAACTTGAAGCCTGCACTGCAAATGTGTTGTCAGTAATGGTATGCCTCATCAAGACCAGGACAGCCTGAGAAATGGTGAGATGAAGTGGAGGATCTATAATGCGTCAGTAGCCAGTATTCTGATGTGTGGGACTGAAACATGGCCCCTCACAGTCAAGGTTGGAAAGAAGTTGGACACCATTCAGATGCAGCATCTCAAAATGATCAGAACATTAAATGCTATAAATTCCCATCAAATGAAGAGATCCATTTTCTAACTAAACAGGTCCCGCTCTCTCAAACAGTAGCCCAACACTCTCTACAGTGGTATGGTCATCTGCTCTGAAAGCCTACCTACTTCCCACTGAGAATCATCTTCGACTTTGACTCAGTGGAAGCAAAAGACCCTCTGGAAGCCCTGAAACATGATGGCTGGACAGCATCAACACAGAAACAACAAGGAGTCTGGTGGCACCTTAAAGACTAACAGATTTATTTGGGCATAAGCTTTCGTGGGTAAAAACCTCACTTCTTCGGATGCATAGACTCCTTGTTGTTTTTGTAGATACAGACTAATATGGCTACCCCCTGATACTTATCAACACAGACCCATCCTTCACAGGCATTCTACACGGTAATGTGCCAGATTTGAGTCAGGACAGAACATCATGGTGGCGCATAATGTATTCAGTAGCCTCTATGTTGTCCAAGCAACAGCATGACAAGGAAACCCTTTATAGCTGGGAGGAGCTCCCTGTAAAAATCCGTAAAGCCACTACATTATCCCGCTTCACATCTCTCCTTAAAACTCCTCTTTGCTGCAGTGCCTACAAAAAAACCTGACCATGGCTACGCAGTTGGTGTGCTGTGACTGCTATTTGTCACGATAATTAAAACTGTCTCACTATTGCCTTGTGCTTCTCCATCAGTTTGTTGCATCTGCTTGTCATTCATCTTATGCTTAGATTGCAAGTTCTTTGGGGGCAGGCACTGTCTTTTCGCTCTCTCTGTGTGTGTACAGTGCCAAATAGAAGGGGGTCCAATCCTTGACTAGACCCTTTTGGCACTGCTGCTGTACAAATAACTAATAACTTACTGTATGTAACAAATGACAAGAACCCTCTCTGTAAAAAGTCCCTTGCTCTGCTCTTATTTATGCCCAGGCGCTTCTTGGATGGTTATATAGTTAAAGGGAGAAAACAGCATTACAGACCCATGCTACTCTCTTTAAAGTCCAACAATCTGCTTTATTAATTTATTCTCCAGTGGTTGGCTGTTTAAGAACCAATGGTTTAAAATAAGGATCCAAGTGGAGAGATTGCTCTGTTTGAAGAGATGGTCTAAGAACAAAATCTGATTCTAAATCTTACCCCAGATGAAAGTATAATGTAGGGTGATAGTTATAGTTGTCAAGCTAAAAACAGATGAGGGGGTTTATGGCCAACGCATTAGAAGTGCACCTGTTGTTCTCATGGGAGCTGTCTGCATTTGGCTTAGGATGTTGTAGAACATGCATTCTGCAAACAGAGGTCCTGAACGGTGTGCAGATCATGAAACTTCATGTCTCAGATGCATGTGGCCACCTCACTATGGGCTTGACTCCATGCAGTCTGGAGCAAAGAGCTCAATGCTGTTTCCCCTCCCGCACACCTCAGCTCGCCCCGCCACCGGCGCAACGCTCTGGGCGGCGGGGCTGCAAGCTCCTGGGGCAGCGCAGCTGCAGAGCCTGGCCTGACCCTGTGCTCTGTGCTGCACGGTGGCGTGGCTGGATAGAGAAGGGATGGTTGGATGGGGTAGGGGTCCCGGGGGGGGGGGCAGTCAGGAATGAAAGAAGGGGTTGGATGGGGTGATGGGGGGCAGTCAGGGGCGGGGGTTCTGGGGCGGTCAGGGGACAGGGAGTGGGGGGGTTGGATGGGGCAGGAGTCCTGGGGGGGGCATCAGGGGGCAAGAAGCAGGGGGGTATAGGAGGAGGGGGCCAGGCTATGCCTGGCTGTTTGGGGAGGCACAGCCTCCCCTAACCGGCCCTCCATACAATTTCCAAAACCCAGTGCAGCCCTCAGGCCAAAAAGTTTGCCCGCCCCTGCTGTAAGAGATGATGCAGAGAAGCTGGTAGCAGGAAGTGCCCGCTCCTGCAGGAAAATGGTCTTTGGAGCTGAAGAAGCCAAACCCTGTGGTGGGGAGAGGATTCCGCACTGCGGCCATGTCTGCGACAGAGGGAGAAGAGAGGAGCGCTGCTAGGGTGGAACGGCCAGCCATGGTTAAGGGCTGCTTGTCACATAATTCAGCTGGGCTGTAAAGGGCGGGATGTATCATTTTCCAGGGACACAGAGTCCCTACTTCGGACTAAGGTACGCAAATTCAGCTACGTTAATAACTTGGCTGAATTCGAAGTACCTTAGTCCGAACTTACCGCAGTCCAGACGCGGCAGGAAGGCTCCCCCCGTCGATGCCGCGTACTCCTCTCGGCGAGCTGGAGTACCGGCGCCGACTGCGAGCACTTCCGGGATCGATCCCAGAACATCGATTGCCTGCCGCCGGACCCTCCGGTAAGTGAAGACAAGGCCAGAGATGCAGCCTGTTTGCTCCAAGGGAAGAGCTTCTGTTTGTTTTTTCCCCTGAGGAAAAGGCCTGAAAAGAGACTTGGCCACAGCACTAAATTCTTCCTGGGCTGCTGAGGGAGCCCACCACCTTGCAGGCATGAAGTTCAAGGTGCTAGATTCATAATCTGACCATGTCAACAGCACAAATCATGTTGTCCTCATTAAGGGCTTGAGCCGACACACATTGAACACAGTGGCAAAACTCCCATTGATTTTAATGGTACAAGACCAGGCCTAATACTGCTCCTGGAGTGTGTAAACAAATACAATCTTGTTTGACTCAAAAATCTATGTCTCCAGAGTGTTACTCATAAGCTCACAACCAATGACTCCTCCCAGGAATGAGCCTCAGCGTCGGCAAGTCTGAGGAAGGATTTGGGCTTTCACCTTTATTTGTTTATAATATTTGTATATAATAATAAACTACTAAATCGGCAGTATTGATTTACACAGAGTTGTCCCTGGAATTGTGTTTACTGTCCCTTATCTCCTGAACCTCACCCTTTCTCCTCAGCAGGCTAAACACTGCACTTGCGTTTCATACTTGGGAATAGTGTGGGCCTTGGTCTGAGGCAGGCAGAGCAGGAGCAGCCTCCACCAAAAAAAATGCTGGGAAAATAATCTCAAAAACTGGGCCTCTTGGCTTAATGCTCCGTTTGTGAAAAGCGGTAGGCATATTCCCCCTTTTGCCCCCAACAAATACATGCCAAAAACCAGAAGCCCAAGTTGTGACACTCTCCATAAGTCGTCAAAACTTCAGACAGAAGGAATCTGCTCACATCTAACAACCCAGCGTGCACACCAGTGAGCAGGGGACGTGTCATCTGAAGGTTCACAGAGGCAACATGTGGGTGGTCTCTGAAGATTCCCACCATCTGCTAGCAAGGGGAGCTGAACATCCTCTTATCCAAATAGCTCTGAGGCTCTGCAACCTGCTCTCTTTGTCAATCTGCCAGCAAAGTCTGTCCAAACTCTCTCCTTTATCTGAAACATAAGCTGTATTTGGGGTGGGGAAAAGCAGAGATTTTCTGATCAGAGCTGAAGAAGGTGGCAAGTAGTAATCTGCAAACCTCAAAGGGCATAAATTTCAGAATCACAGTTAGACTAAGGCCTTGTCTCCGCTACACAGTTTTGGTGACAAAAGTCAGCTTTCGTCTGTGGAGGTGTACACACTGAAATGCTCCTCCCACCGATGTAACTCCCCCGGTATGCCGACAAAATTAAATCACCTTGACGAACGGCATAGAGCTTTTTGTGACGTAGTTAGAGCAACGTAGACACTGCCTTGGCCTATGTTGCCCTAGTTGGTCTCCAGGAGGTGACCATAATGCCCATCCTGACCGCTCTGGTCAGCAGTTTGAACTCCGTTTCCCTGCAGGTACACGGGCATGCACCCCTCCCCCGTTTAAAGAACTTTTAAAATTCCTCTTCTTGTTTGCTCAGCGTGGACCGTTCACACAGCATCTTCCCAGCTGACCATGCCGGCTTTTCGCACTCCTGCCTGGAATACCCTGGAGCTGTTGGATCTGCTGGGTCTGTGGGGAGAGGAGGCTGTGCAGTCGCAGCTTTGCTCGGGCAGATTGTTCGTGGCAGGCAGGCGAAGAGACACAAAAGGGACACGCAGCAGTGCTGTGCTAAGATCAAGTTGCTGAGGCAGGTGTTCCAGAAGGCAAGGGAGGCCAACCATTGCTTTGGTGCAGCGCCAAAGACATGCCGCTTCTACGAGGAGCTGCTCGCCATCCTCAGCAGCAACCCCACCTCCACTGCCAAGAGCCCCGTGGATACTTCGGGGGGAACGGGAGGCAGCAGCCCGCAGAGTCAGCCCTGAGGATGAATTGGTAGATGAGGAAGTGGAGTTGGAGGATGTGGCACATGCGACAGGGTCGTCTGGTGGCATGGTGAGCCAGGACCTGTTTTTGACTCCGGTTGTGGAGTGCATGAAGCAGGAGAGGCAAGCTCTGGTAAGCATGCATTTTGCTTTGATACTGCACAGTGATAGGAGGTTGAGGTCTCATTTATTTTGTTATATGGTGGAGGAGGAATAAGGGATAGAAATTAATGACAGAGTCTATACAGCTACGCAGTGGGGCCCTGGCGGAAAAGGTTGGTAATGTACACTGGGATGTCCCGGGAATCCTTCACAGAGATCTCTAGGAAACTTTCGTGTAGGTACTCTGCAATCCTCTGCCGAAGGCTCCTTGGTAGATCTGCCTTGTTTCTCCCCCCACTGTAGGAAACTTTGCCATGCCAACTGACAATTATTTCTGCAGGGACCAAAGTATCACACAGGTAAGCTGCACATGGACCTGGTCTGAAATCACACGCATGCAGAAGATGCACCCTTGCATCCTGGGTTACCTTCAGGAGTGAGATATTGGGTTTGATTACCCCAGTTTATGGAAAAGGGTGTCAATATTCAGAATAGTCTCCCTAGGCCCTCTTCGCAAACCACCCAGACCAATTATCCCCTCTTGCCCATTCCCCCTTCCCAACCACCCACCTCTGAACTCACCATATTTGGGACTTGCGCTGACTTGTGTGCTAGCCAAGGGACACTGAGAAAGAGGAGTATGTAACTTTTATGATTCACTCACAATACTGTCTCTATTCACTGTTTCTTTTGTTTCTGCAGATATGCCCTTGAGGGCCAACTCATACACACCAGCAGAGCGCCTCCATCAGGCAAGGAGGTGAACCAAGAGGAGTAAGGAGGCGGTTTTGCAAAGCGCTGCAGTCTAGAGATACAGCAGACAGAGAAACAAGAGGGTGGATGGAGCCAGTTAATGAAAACTCAGACCGGATATCCTGGAGAGAAGGCAGGGGCAGGAGTGGATGGCAGATGGACAGGAGTGGATGATAAAGCTACTGGAGGGTCAGACAGAGATGCTCAAGTTCCTCAGAGCACTACAGTCTGAGCACCTCTGTGCAAGACTCATGGTAGTTGCTGTAAAAATTAAAGCACAGTTGCTATAGGCAGGAACATTTGCTCAGGAACAATTAAAGCTCAGGAAGCAAGCATTACAGGGGTCACTCAAGGTGGCAAGTAAACATTGCCTGGCCAAATGCATCACATAAAGACACATTACTGGGGCTCACTATCAAAATACTCCTTCAAAGCCTCCTGATTCAAATACCACCCTGCTGAGCCTCTCTAATTGCTTGGGTATCTAGCTGCTCAAAATCAGCAGTCAGCTGACCCACCTCACCTCCGGGGAAACTTTTCCCCCTTCACTTTGCAAATGTTATGTAGAGAACAGCAGGCTGCTATAACCGTCGGAATATTGTCCTCAATGAGGTCTAACCTGCCAAAAAGGCAGCGCCAATGACCTTTTAATCTGCCAAAGGCACATTCAACAATCATTTGGCACTAGCTGAGCCTGTTGTTGAAGTGCTCCTTGCTGTTGTCTAGGCTTCCGGTGTAAGGCTTCATGAACCACAGGAGCAAGGGATAGGCCGGGTCTCCCAGGATCACTCTGGGCATTTGAACATCCCCTATTGGAATCTTCTGGTCTGGAAAGAAAGCCCTAGTGTGCAGCTTTCTGTACACTCCAGTGTTCGTAAAGATGCGTGCATCATGAACCTTCCCTGATCAACCCGCATTGATGTCAGTGAAACAGAGTGATCCACCAGTGCCTTCAAGACCACAGAGAAATAGCCCTTTCTGTTAATGTGTTCAGTCACCACTCACTTTTCCACTGTGAGGGCAGCTGTCATTTTGGTGTCCTTGCACCACAAGGCAAGGGCCAGCTCTGCACATAGTTCCAGGAAGGTGGCTCTGCATATCCAAAAATTCTGCAGTGACTGCTTGTCATCCTATACATGCATCACAATGCAATCCTGCACTCAGTGCTTGTTTCCCAAGCCCAGAACCAATGGTCCACCATATGCATCTGCTCCATGAATGCCAGCAGCAATCTTGAATTGTTACTTTCCATTGCACACAGCAGGGCAGGCACCACAGATTCACTTTCTATTTCGCAGCTCATGAAATACTGCAGGCTCAGCTGCATTGTGTTCAAAACACTCATCACCAGACTGGTCAGCAGTTCAGGATCCATGCTTTCAAGCAGAGATGGCAGAAGCACAGTTTACAAGGGCTGTTCAAAAATGGCGCAAAACAAAATCGGAAGCCCATGGAATGATGGGACAGAAAGTGCTGTATCAGGGACAGTGGGCATACCCCCATCATGCATTGCGATCTGTTCCCAGATCTCCCAGTGGCACAGGGTGGCGAGTTCCATAGAGGGATAGCTACCTACGATGCAACGTTCTCTCTCTGTCGATGCAAGAGCACCAACTGGGGAAGTGCTCCACCGACACAAGGAGTACTGTGTGGATGTGCACAACCGATGTAATTAAAGCGGCTTATGATCATCAACATAACTTAAGTCGACTTAACTCTGTAGACATGGCCTAAGTATCCAAAAACTTTGGGGTGGGGAAGAGGAGGGAGGTTTCTCATTTACACAAAGGCTCCTGTACACCACTCTGGCAATGTCCAGGGGCATTAAAGCAGATGTAAATTACAATTTATTTTCAAGATTCTTTACACTGCCAGAACGTGAAAAGGGGCTTTGGTGTAAATAAGAATCAGGCTCTGGATGTTTATCTGAAGCTGATCAGAAATCAGAACTATTCCGACCTCTTCTGCCTGAAATCTCACACAAACAGACCTTGTGAGAAATCTGGTTCTTCTGCTTCCAGCCATGGTTATAAACAATGTGAGAACACTCTTTGTTGTGGTATTCAGGCATTTCCATATTTCAGTTTTGGAACCTGTGGTCTGATTAAGATTTATCAGGCTCATCTTAATGAACCGTCCAACCTGAACCCTTGTGAAGAACAGGAACCTTTTAGCTCCCATAAAAATCTTGGTCTGCAGCAATTCCTTTAAATTGCAACTGAGATTGTTTTATGTGTATGTCTGTGCACTTGTGTGTGTATAACAAGTGCAGAACAAAAACAAACACAAGCTGATCCACAGAGGGATTCACCCTGCAGTTATTATTTTCATTTTCCCTTTAACTTTCGTTTACGTTCCTTTCAGCACTTCTCAAGATGCATGTAGGGCCTGATTGTCCATTGTTCCACCCCTTGCACAGTAATCGACACCAGTGCAAAGTGGATATAAGGAGCTACCAATCAAACTGGTATGATTTCACAGCCACTTTACAATAGTGTCAATGGCTGCACAAGCTACAGGGTAACAAAGAATTGGGCCCTTAAGATTCAGAACTACAAATCAGGCAGCATGTGCACATCCTGTATCTCATAACATGATGATCCTGCCACACAAAGAGAAACTCTCTGCTTTCCCTCAAATCGACGGGGAAATATGATAACTGGCTGCTAGTATCTAAAGGTGTGTCAACAACATGAAATGGGATTTTTCCAACCCATGAGCCAGCAAAACACTTAAGTGCTTAACTTTAAGCACCTGACATTGAAGTCAATGCTCCTGATTCCCCTTTACACCAAGACCACTTTACAACACTCTGCCCATGTAAAGAAGCCTTAAAGTGGGTGTAAACATAACTTATATCACTTTAAAGCAGGGGTCGGCCACCTTTCAGAAGTGGTGTGCCAAGTCTTCATTTATTCACTCTGATTTAAGGTTTCGCGTGCCACTAATACATTTTCAACAAGGAGTCTGGTGGCACCTTAAAGACTAACAGATTTATTTGGGCATAAGCTTTCGTGGGTAAAAACCTCACTTCTTCGGATGCATGGAGTGAAAGTTACAGATGCAGGCATTATATACTGACAAATGGAGAGCAGGGAGTTACTTCGCCCATGTGTCAGTATATAATGCCTGCATCTGTAACTTTCACTCCATGCATCCGAAGAAGTGAGGTTTTTACCCACGAAAGCTTATGCCCAAATAAATCTGTTAGTCTTTAAGGTGCCACCAGACTCCTTGTTGTTTTTGTAGATACAGACTAACACGGCTACCCCCTGATACTTGACTAATACATTTTAACGTTTTTAGAAGGTCTCTTTCTATAGGTCTATAATATATAACTAAAGTATTGTTGTATGTAAAATAAATAAGGTTTTTAAAATGTTTAAGAAGCTTCATTTAAAATGAAATTAAAACGCAGAGCGCTCCAGACCGGTGGCCAGGACCCCAGCAGTGTGAGTGCCACTGAAAATCAGCTCGCCTGCTGCGTTCAGCATGTGTGCCATAGGTTGCCTACCCCTGCTTTAAAGCCTTTCTACATAGCCAGAGTGGTCACAGTGGCTTCAGTATAATTGAGAATCAGGTCCATTGGGGCCACTCACATGCTTAAAATTAAGCATGTGCTTTGCTGGATTGGGGCCATAATCTGGAGTATTAAAATGAAACTGAGCTAAGGGAAATTTAGACTCAATATCAGGAAAAATCTCCTAATGGTGAGAACAGTTAAGACTGTGGAATAGTCTCCCAAAGGGAGTAGTGGAATCTTCAGTGCTTGAATAATTTAAAATAGGCTGAATAGAGCCATCAAGAATATTCTATAGGGAACAATCATGAATGTTCAGTGGATGGACAAAGTGACCTAACCGATCTTTTCCATCTCTAATTTCTATGAATCTGATGAAAATTTATTAGACATAAAATAGGAATTAGAAAGAAATTTTACTGTTTCTGCCAACATCTGCTGCTGCAGAAGGAGCTGCTGCTTTTGCTCCATCATCTGCCTCTGCAACGCTTGTTTCTTTTCCATCAGTTGCTGATTCAACGTTGATTGCTGGGATGAGTTCATGTAACCACTTCCAGTGTTTGGATTTGAGCAAGTACTGGAACTTGGACTGGGGCCTGCACCTTGGCCTATCACAGAGTGTTGATCCTGAAAAAGAAGAAACATCTTATGAATGATAAAATGAATAAAATAAAATTAAAAATCATCAAGAAAAGGCAATGACTCTTTTTACACACTTAGATTAATAAAGATCAAGTGTGGGATGCTGCTCCTTAAACTGCAGGACAAGAGACTGACAACAAAGCCTCATATAAAGAATCAAGCAGAGAAAGTAACTCTAATGCTGTATGGAAAGCTTTGAAAACCTACCATGTGGTTTCCGTGGGAAACCTTGACATTTTAACAGGAGTTTATGGAACCTCAAAGGAAGTAACTGAGCTGTCCTGGGAATTTTACAGGGAACTCCCATAAGAACACATGGCAATTCATATGATTACATGGCAACAAACACTGCATCTACTGACACCTAAAATTTGGTTAGGAACAACAATTATATTGAGACTCTCTATTAGAAGTGACAGTTATTTGTAACCTTGTTAGAAAACAAGAAAGTGGTTAGTAGTCACTTCACAGTGCAATGACTGGTGCCTTTTCATTGGCTCCTTCATGTTCCCCCAGGAACAATCTGGGTGAAAGAAAAGAGTAAATTCTGGAGCTGCAGAATTATCTCCAGTTATTATTATTGATCATGTTTTTTCCAGTAGTGCCTAAGACAGTGGCGGATTAGCCAATGGGGCCCGAGCCCAGGAGCCCTGGCCCCACCAGACAGCTGCTGCAGGGCGGCAGAAGCCTGGAGCCCTGGCAGAAGCGTTGGATGGGTGGGAGAAACCCCTGCACCCTGACCCTGCTCCCTGGCAGAAGCGCCAGGTGGGAAGGGCGAGGTGGGGGAAGCCCCCGTGCCCCGATCCTGCTACCCAGCAAAAGTGTCAGGCAGCAGGGGAAGCCCCCGGGCCCCGACCCTGCTCCCTGGCAGACGCGCCGGGGGAGCCCCAGCACCGTGATCCCTCTCTCTGGTAGAAGCGCTGGGCAGCGGGGGAAGCCACAGAGTCTGGATCCCAGTTGTGGCCCCAGGCCTGGAGGAGCTCTGGCTTCCTGCCGTGGCCTCAGGGCTGGGGGAGTTCTCACTCCTCGCTGCGGACCTGGGGCCCTGGCGGGGGGGACAGAGCTTCTCCGGTCCTGTGACCACAGTGGGGTGTGGGACCAGAAAGGAGCAAACGGGTTGCGGGATCTGCAGTGAGGGGGTGGTGGAATGGGGCGGGACTGTGGGTCGAACAGAGGCAGGGCCACAGAGGGAAGGAGCAAAATGGGGTGGGGCTGCAGACAGTGCTGCAGGCAGAAGGGGCAGAATGGGGAGGGGTCCCCCAGTTGCTCTGGCCCAGGACCCCACGAAACCTTAATCTCTTCTGGCCTAAGGGCCGACAAAGAGAAGCACCCCTTTGTGCTAGGCACTGTACAAACACAGAATAAGAGACAGTGCCTGCCGCAAAGCGTTTACAATCTAATGGGACAAGACAGATGCAGGGTGGGGAGAGGGGTCTAATACACAAGCAGAGGGAACAATGTGATGGCAGCAAACAGCATGGTAGTGCCATGAATATTTTTTTGGTGGGGAGTTGGGAAGAAAGGAGAAGGGAGGGAGGAAAAGGGGTCAGAAGGTAAAGGAGGTGTGGAGTGAACCTGAGGTGAAGAGACGATGGGGGGGGGGAGGGCGGGGGAGATTGGAGCAAACGGCCAATCAGCACAAGGCACAGCAAGTCCAGTCAACACTGTTGAAGTTCTCTGAATGTCCAGTGGTCCCTGCTTTGGCTGCTTCTGGCCCAACCGTCTGGCTTCTCTCTGTAGTTTTCCACACAAGGCCACACTGGAGTGCGGAGAGTAAGAGTAAGGTGAACATCTTTTCAAAAGGCAAAAGCAGGAGCACCACCTTCTCCGTGGCCCTGCCCTGGCCCTTTCTCTTCCCCTGAGACTTCACCCCGTGCTCCTCCTCTTTCAGCTATATGTGTTCTGTTTACTTTCTTGTTACAAACTAGACTGAAAAAAAGGTTTTGCTGACAGCAACATGCTTTCTGTTGAGTCATTTCCCCAGTAGACAGACCTCCACCCTTCCATAAATATAGAAAAAGAGCCACTTCTGCCCCAGTATTATCACACAAAAACCTGGAGCACTCCAATGCCACGTGCACAAAGTTGCGCAGCTATAGCTCAGATGGGCGCTACTGGGGAGTTAGCTAAAATTATGGGGACATCATTTTCCTGACTTTTAGGCTCAATTATTACAACTCATAGAAATGAAGCCACCCAATCTGAAAAAGCTCCAGCTGATACAGTATGCAGCAGACTGTCTGCTCCACACCATAGGTGTCCAAGAGCACATCACCCTGGTGCTCTACTGTCTGCACGGGCTCCCCCAGTGATTAGAGTCTAAGTCCAGGATTCTGTCCACTGGATTCTTCTAGCTACTTGAGAGACCACCTCTCCCTCCATGACTATGATCTTCCATGACAGCTACATTCCCCTGGAATAATTATACTTCACCAATGGCAGAGACTCATGAGTGCCAGAGTCAGAACTTTCACAGGCACCAATCCTAGACTATAGAACTCACTGTCACAAGAGACAGGAATGGCTACCTTGAGAACTACATGCAACGTTAATTTCTGTCACTTAGCTTTTCCTCAACAAGTTCTACACACACATACACAGACACAAACACACCCACCAAACCAAAACATACATGAAAAACAAACTGTAAATGAATCCAATTACTTCTCCTACCAACTGGGAAGGAAAAAATACATTGCCAGCCACTGTTTACAGTATTGTTATAGTCATGTTGATCCCAGGATATGGGACAGTGAGGTAATACCTTTCACTGGACCAACTACTGGTGGGGAAAGAGGAAAGCTTTCATGCTTCACAGAGCTCTTTTTCTTCTTTGTGGCTCCTGAAAGCTTGTCTCTCTCACCAACAGAAGTTGGTCCAACAACAGATCTTACCTCACCCACTTTGTCTCTCTGTGGATGGTTATTGTTCTTTCTAATTTAAAATAATTCTGCGGCATTCAGACAGGGCCATATAAGTAAAGTGTTTAACAATCTAAATATGACATAAAACCCACAACTTTCTTTTGGAGCCACCTGCAGCCTCCAGGGCAGCATTACAATTGCACCTCTGAAAATTTAATGGACTTTTCCACAATTCTGTCTTGCACACATTCTTTTCAATTCAAGAAATAATCCAGAATTGCTCAGCCTCTACCACATTCTTCAGCCCTTATGTTAGCTGTGAGACAGAAAGTATTCCTTTCCACAGACCAGCTTGCCAAGATGTTGTGCAAACTTTTGTATGTCTTCAAATATTTTGAAAGGAAAAATATGTTACAATAAATTGGCTTTGACATCCACATTCAAACTACACTCTAGCTTAAACCCAACCCACATGTTACATCCATTAATAGAATTCATCTGTTTTCTCATTGCACAGAAAATGCAGACTTCCCCAATGTATGCTTTTGAAATTCATGGTAATATATGTAGATTTATCCCCCCCCTGCTCAGGTAACTGTGGGTTTTATTTTCAGATAAGCTGACAGATTCACTTCTCGATACCTAATAAATGATTTTTAACAATCATATATAGAATAGCAGTTGGCACGAAAAATAGCCATTTGGGAAAAAGACACTGCAAGAGGAGTGTAAATCATGAAATTTGAGCTGTTTTATTTTTCTTTGCTGTCCATGAAACGAGAGTGTTAGTCTATGAATCGATAATGTGTTATTTGTCCAACTTGCTGGTGTTCCAGAGGAGGCGATGTGATGTGAGCAATTGCCTAATAAATCATACTTGATGCAAAGGATTAGTTGTGCTGCAGACTGACCCTTAAAGAACTGGTGCTATTGGGCCTGATTCTCCTCTCACTTCCACCAAAAGAAATCAAGAGTCCATAGAGCTGCAGCACTGTAAAACAGGTGCAAGTGAGATCAGATTTTGTCTAACAAGATATGGTTTTTTAAATATACATATACAGTGAGAAATTCTGGCCTGAGTGGATTTACACTGCTGTAATTGAGAGTAGAATTTGGCCCAATATGTTTTATATCTAATAATAACGAATATTTTACTGGAATTGTCTTTCCTTTTTAACTAGACACCAAGTATACTGGGCAACATTAGACCATTTCGTCTTCCAGAATGGAGGATGAAATTGATGTTCGATGGGATTGGCCTGTGGAAGGAACTTCCTGCGGAAATTAGGCAAATCCAAAGTCAGACAGGCTTTTAGGAAATGCTGCCAAACCTTCTTGGGACAGAACAGGATGTGTCATTATCAAATGGTAAATTCTGTTTTCTATTAGGACCTCCATCTTGTATAGGATGACCATATTTCCCCAAGTGAAAACAGGACACCGTGCAGGCCTGGCCCAAGGCCCTCCTACTCCTCCCGCATGGGGCTCGCCTGAGCCACCTGGTGTTATTGCTCATCTGAGCCCCCACCGCACATGGGGCTGGCCTGAGGCCTCTCGTTCCCATGCCGGTCTGGCCCGAGCCCCTGGCATTGCCACCCACCCAAGCCCTGCTGCCTGGGGCTGGGGCTGACCACCCGAGCCCCGCTGCCCAGAATCGCTGCTTGCCCTATCGAATGTTCCTCCTTGTCCCCCTATGGAGGCGCACTTTTTTGGCAAAACTGGGCATTTGTCCCTCTTTGCTCTTGCCAATTTGGCAAGAGCAAACAGGATCAATTGCCCAGTTTTGCCAAAAAAAGTCAGGAGGTCCGGGACAGGGCTTAAAAAGGGGACTGTGCTGGCCAAAATGGGACATATGGTCACCTTAATCTTGTATCATGTGCTGAACATATCTAACCTTTCACAAAGCAAGCCTATAGAATTGCATTCCACATAGCCACTTTGCCGGGGAAAGATGATTGACACCTTGTTGAAGGATCATAATGGAGCAGCCATCAAGAAAGCAATCTAGGGCCATCAGCTTTGATGGTCTGTCAATGGCTGGACCACTCCCCTCCTGGAACAATGGACTTTCTACTCAGGGATCTGAAGGAAAAAGGGACAAGCTTTCCAGCAGAACATATTGCAAAAAGAGACTATGGCCTTGGCTACACTTGTGAGTTACAGCGCTGTAAAGGCTCCCCCAGTGCTGTAACTCACTCCCCGTCCACATTGGCAAGGTATTTGCAGCGCTGTATCTCCGTGGTTGCAGCGCTGCATGTACTCCACCTCTCCGAGAGGAATAGCGAGTGCAGCGCACGGCGCCAGTGTGGCCGCCCAATGCGCTGTGAATGGCCTCCAGAATTATTTGGCAGTATCCCACAATGCCTGTTCTAGCCACTCTGGTCATCAGTTCAAACTCTACTTCCCTGGGCCTCAGGTAACCAACCATGTGACCGACCCTTTACATTCCCGGGAATTTTAAAAATCCCCTTCCTGTTTGCTCAGCCCGGCGTGGCGTGGAGTGCTATCAGCGAATCTTTCCAGGTGACCATGCCTCCACGTGCCAAGCGAGCCCCAGCATGGAGCAATGGCGAATTGCTGGACCTCATCAGTGTTTGGGGGAAGGAAGCTGTACAGTCCCAGCTGTGCTCCAGCCGTAGGAATTACGATACCTTCGGGAAGGTATCAAAGGACATGATGGAAAAGGGCCATGACCGGGACGCCCAGCAGTGCAGGATTAAAGTGAAGGAGCTGCGGAGTGCCTACCGCAAAGCCTGCGATGCAAACGGCTGCTCGGGTGCTCCCCCTGCGACCTGCCGATTCTACAAAGAGCTGGATGCAATACTTGGGGTTAACCCCCCACTCCACTCCGAGCACCACCATGGACACTTCAGAGCCGGTGTGGGGGGTGGGGAAGGAAGAGGAGGAGGAGGAGGAAAACAGGAGTGATGGTGGTGGGCCGGATGGAGACACCCCGGAAGCCCTGGAGCCATGCAGCCAGGAGCTCTTCTCGAGCCAGGAGGATGGTAGCCAATCGCAGCGGCCGGTACTTGGTGGAGGACAAACAGAAGAGCAGGTTCCCGGTAAGCGTTTTTTTTTTTCGGGAAGGAATTTTTTCGGTGCGGGCTCTTTGCGAGAGGAGGGTTAAGCATGCATGCCTAGATGCAGAATAGTGCATTGATGTGGTTTATCACATCGCAGCAATCGGCCTCGGTAATCTCCTCGAATGTCTCATCCAGAACGTGTGCAATGCGCTTGCGCAGGTTTATCGGGAGAGCCACCGTGGTCCTTGTCCCAGCCAGGCTAACGTGTCCGCGCCACTGTGCCGCGAGGGGCGGGGGGACCATTGCTGCACACAGGCAAGCTGCATATGGGCCAGGGCAGAAGCCACATTGCAGTAGAAGACCCTCCCTTGCTTCCCAAGTCACCCTCAGCAGTGAGATATCGTCCAGGACGAACTCCTGTGGAAAATGTTGGGACAGTGTTCAGTGTAGGTGCCCCCTGAAGCTGTTGGCTCTCCCCAAGGCACAGAAACCCAGAGGACAGTGCAGCCCTGAAACAATCAGTCCCCCTTACTCACCATTTTGAGGCTCCCGTGGGATATGTGTGCTCTGTTTCAGATGGGAAAATTATGCTATTGTATAGACCCTGTGTGTTTTCTACTCCTTAAGTGCGGGGGGAATCATTACTCTGTCTGGTATAAATAATGCTGCCTCTGTTAAATGTTGCATTTTGCCTATACAGCTGCATCAATCTTGAGACCTCAGCCGTCCCTCTTATCGTCTGCTCAGAGACTGCAAAGACTCAGGAAGAGACCGCGAAAAAGCAAAGAAGACATGCTGCAAGAAGTGATGTGGCAATCTATTAAAGAGAATGAGAAAGCACAGAACTGGAGGGAGAGAGAAAGCAGGATCCGCCAGGAAAACGCAGCGCACAGGCGGCAAAGCACTGATAGGCTCATAAGCATCCTGGAGCACCAAGCAGATGCTATCCAGGAGCTGGTAGCCATGCAGAAAGAGGAGCAGTACCGCAAACACCACCCCCGCCACAGCCCTTGTCCCAAAACTCTTTCTGTTGTGCCCCACTGTCACCTCCAACCCACTTTCCCCAACTTCCTTGTTCTTCACACCACCCGCTGCCTCCAACACCAGTATCTTCACAGCCAGCCCTGAAAACCACGACCCTTACCCTCTGCACTCAACCCCCATCCCCATGCAGTATAGCTGTCCTGAAGTGCAGCACTCACTGCACAGCACACCAGACAGGACATACACGAATCTGTGATTGTACCATTCCCCACTCCACCCCCTTGTTTCTTTTCAATAAATGGATTCTTTGGCTTTGAAAACATTCTTTATTATTGCATAAGGTAAAAGACTCCTTAGCCCAGGAAATAAACAGGCACTGCAAGTCTGCTTGTCTGCTAAGCAGACACTGATTCCTAAAGATTGGAACTACTGCACTTCACTCCCGTGCAGGGCACCAGATATCACTGCTGGTTTTCAGCCTCAAATTGCTCCCTCAAGGCATCCCTAATCCTTGCAGCCCTGCGCTGGGCCCCTGTAATAGCCCTGCTCTCTGGCTGTGCAAATTCAGCTTCCAGGTATTGAACCTCAGAGGTCTATGCCTGAGTGAAGCTTTCCCTTCCCTTCACAAATATTATGGAGGGCACAGCACGTGGATATAACTGTGGGGATGCTGTTTTCGGCCAAGTCCAGCTTCCCATACAGAGATCGCCAACGGCCCTTTAAACGGCCAAAGGCACACTCCACAGTCATTCGGCACCAGCTCAGCCTGTAGTTGAACCGTTCCTTGCTGCTGTCAAGGCTCCTTGTGTAGGGTTTCATGAGCCACGGCATTAACGGGTAAGCGGGATCTCCAAGGATCACAATGGGCATTTCAACTTCCCCTACCGTGATCTTCCGCTCTGGGAAAAAAGTCCCGGCCTGCATCTTTCTGAACAGCTAAGTGTTCCGAAAGATGCGTGCGTCATGCATCTTTCCGGGCCAACCTGTGTTAATGTCAATGAAACGCCCACGGTGATCCACAAGCGCCTGGAGAACCATAGAGAAATACCCCTTCCAATTAACGTATTCGGATCCTAGGTGGGGTGGTGCCAGAATAGGAATGTGCGTCCCATCTATCGCCCCTCCACAGTTAGGGAACCCCATTTGTGCAAAGCCATCCACTATTTCCTGCACGTTACCCAGAGGCACGATTCTTCTGAGTAGGGTGTGATTAATGGCCTTGCAAACTTGTATCAACACAATTCCAACGGTCGACTTTCCCACTCCAAACTGGTTTGCGACCGACCGGTAGCTGTCTGGAGTTGCCAGCTTCCAGATTGCAATAGCCACCCGCTTCTCCACTGGCAGGGCAGCTCTCAATCTCGTGTCCTTGCGCTGCAGGGTGGGGGCGAGCTCCTCACACAGTCCCAGGAAAGTGGCTTTTCTCATCCGAAAGTTCTGCAGCCACTGCTCGTCATCCCAGACTTGCATGACGATGTGATCCCACCACTTGGTGCTTGTTTTCTGAGCCCAAAAGCGGCGTTCCATGGTGCTGAGCATGTCCGTGAATGCCACAAGCAATTTCGTGTCGTACGCGTTACGTGGCTCGATAGCATCGTCGGACTCCTCACCCTCACTCTCTCTGTCACTTTGGATCTTAAGGAATAGTTCGACAGCCAAATGTGACATGCTGGCGAGACTCGTCAGCATACGCCTCAGCAGTTCGGACTCCATTTCCTGCAGACAGATCGCACTGCACAGAAACCGTTGAAAGATGGCACCAAAGGTGGACGGAAACAAAGGGATTTCTGGGATGCGAAGCGATGCATCACGGGGCATTGGGACAGGACCCAGAATGCCCCGCACCCACGCCCCCTTCCCACAACCCACGGCGCCAGAATGGGAAAAGGTGCTCTGTGGGATAGCTGCCCATAATGCACTGCTCCCAATAGCACTGCAATTGCCGCAAATGTGGCCACGACAGTGCGCTGGGCAGCTGTCAGTGTGGACAGACTGCAGCGCTTTCCCTACTCAGCTGCACGAAGTCAGGTTTAACTCACAGTGCTGTACATCTGCAAATGTAGCCAAGGCCTGAATTTGCTGCTCTGAGCTGGGGGAGCATCCATCACCACAAAACTAAAAGGCTTGCAGGAACTAGAGGGCAAGACAGACTTTGCCAAGCCTGAAATACTAACATACCTAAAAAAACAAAAACAAGGAGTCCTTGTGGCACCTTAGAGACTAACAAATTTATTTAGTCTCTAAGGTGCCACAAGGACTCCTCGTTGTTTTTGCTGATACAGACTAATATGGCTACCCCTCTGAAACCTATTAACATACCAAGGAGAGGGTACTTTGAAGAGTAAAGTGACTGTGGTGAACAAATTCCTATGCTAAGCCTGTGTTCCATGATTCCCTGTCGCGTTGTCCCCAAAGGGGTTAAACTAGAAGCCCAGAGAGCCCACAGCCTAGGTGGGACTCTGAGAGAGCACATGAAAAAGACTAGGGGGGCTCAGAGGTCTGAAGCACTGGTTTTGGGGTCTGAGGCAACTGGACTGCGGAGTTCCATCTCCCAAATAAGGGCATCAGACAAAAGGTCTGAGCCTGAGAGTGTGTCCTATGGTTCCAGAGCTAGAAACAGTGACTAGACTCTACCCAGACTCAGTTTCCTTCCGAAGCACGTTGGATCCAGCTATTGGGTCCACTTGCATCAGATTGCTATCACGCAGAGGGGCACAGGGCCAGGTTGTAACACCTTCCTCTCCAAAGACACATTTCCACTATAGCAAGAATGGCATTCACAACACAGACACCCCTTTCCTCCAAACAACTTCCCCTCAAAATGAATGAGCAAATAAATAGAAAAAAATCGAAAACAAATCAACGGGTGAAGAACCAGAGACTATGAAGTACACGAGAGACTTGGCTATTGCTATTATGGGGAAGGGGCTCAGCTACTCTAGTGATGGGCAGCAGTATAAAACACTAAGATAGACAGACAGAGAGACGGATAGATTAGATAATAACTCAAGAAATCCTCTAAGCAAGTAATACTCCCAGGGTTTGTTCATGAAAACCAAGAGGAATTTTAAACACATTTTTGTAACCACCAAAATCAAAACATTCAGAATCAAATTTTCTTTTCCATTCTACTGCTGCTCCCCCCGTTTAGGTCCGGGGGTTGCAGTAGTATAATTGAGGGGGAGAATTTGGCTCCAAATATACACACGTAAATGTGAAAACAGACTTTCCTTTGTTTCTTATGGGTACATTAGGTGTAAAATGCAACAAAAATGCCAGACGAAGATCTTAATTTAGTTCTACCCACCGCATAACCAGCTCCACCCCCGGGCTCTAAACACCATTATTTGTTGATATCACCATACGGGTGATATCACCTATAACTCAAAGGCAGCTCAATCATTGTTATGAAAATGTGTTAAAAATCACCAAGTGACCCTGGCCTGAGACGACATATACTGAGAAGTGAGGAATTCTGACCAGATTTCTACAGCCAAGTTACATATCCTTGAAACAGGCGTTAATAATGGAAACACTGACACATGGAAGAAAACAATGACCCATGCACAGCTGACTCATGGGTCAGCTTTATTCCACTCCAGATGGGTTACGCAGTCACCCTTTACTTGTGTAATTAAACTGTTTACATACTCCTCTCCATATGTTCTATGTTTGGCTATATTCAGAACTGTGCTGCCTAGGTATCTGGAGCCCTGAGCATCACAAGAATTCACCCTTTGTTTTATATTGGTAAAAGGTGCCTACAATCTGACATACCTTGGGCTTCTGTTCACCGTGTAATACAATATTGAAATATTCTATATAAAATATTCTATTCTCTTTTGTTTAGGCTTTTATATTGTGGTCACCACTGCAGTAACTGAGCACTTCTACCACAAAGACCCAAAACATTTTACAATGCACTCTCCAGCCTTTCATATTTCTGATCCCTTCACCGTTCTTTCACACTCATCTTTGCTCCATGCCTTGTATCATCCTGGTCCCTGTGTGTGGAACATTCTCCTACTTGCATTCCATCAAGATCCCTCCCACTCCTTCTTCAAATCACCTTCTTGAAACCCACTTGTTCCTGGAATTCTTCTTTCTTTGCCCTCCTCTCTGGTGACGTTTTCTCACTGTTCTGACTCAGAATGGGTGCTCTGGCCCAGGGCCACCCAGAGGATTCAGGGGGCCTGGGACAAAGCAATTTCGGGGCCCCTTCCATAAAAAAAAGTTGCAATACTATAGAATACTATATTCTTGTGGGGGCCCCTGCGGGGCCAGGGGCAAATTGCCCCACTTGCCTCCCCCTCTGGGCGGCCCTGCTCTGGCCTGGTCTATACTTAAAATGTAGGCTGACATAGCTACATTGGACAGCAGACTGAAAAATCCACACTCCTGACTGATGTCGCTATGGCGACCTACCCCTGGTGCAGACGCAGCTGTATCTATTGACGAATGTTTCCATTGACCTAGGAAAGGAGTGGTTGAGAGGAGTGGTGGTCCTACTGGAAAAACCCCTTCCATTGGTGAAGGCTGTGTCTACACTACGTGGTTGTGCCAGCATAGCCACAGCTATGCAGGTATAGTCCCTGTAGTGTGGAAATACCTTACAAGTCTTGTCTTGCAACCACACTTGGGGCTCCCTGAGGCACTTTGCTTGTCTGAAGCACAATGCATCAGGAGCACCTATTGGGCTAGTGCACCTCTGTATTGCCACCTATCACTGGGCTGGGCTTAATGCCACCCTTGAGATTCAAATGCATTTATAGGACATGACAGGACATTCCCCTACCTTATAGAAATCTCAGCCTAGCACGTTCATCCAGTAGTAGCAGCTTTAAATGTGCCTTGTATGCATGACAGAGATCTATAAGAAATGATCATTATTTACCTGTAAAAACACATTAAGGGCTTGAGTCTCATTTACATTAAGGCCCCTTCATACTGCTCTAGCAGTGCAAAGTAGCCTTTATTGTGTCTGTAGATCGTAGAATCACAGGACTGATGTAATCAACTTGATATGGCTAGGCAGAGTTGGCCAATGGGAAAAATGCAGCTCATGGAGTCTTGCAAAGTAGCCTGTAGCCCTCTACAGGCCATGTATTAATCTGTGTAACTCCACTGAGATAAAAGACTGTCATAGGCTTCTGTGCAACTTTGGGCAAATCACTTAGGCCAGCCTTTTCAAACTCAGGTGCCTAATGTTAGGTACCTTAATAAGTGCCCTGATTTTCAGTGGAGTTGAGCACCTGCCTCTCCCATTGGAAGTAAAGCAGCATATATGGCTAGGTACTAAATATTATTGTTTCTAATTTCTATTTTTTCCTTTATAGAGCTTTCCCCAGAGACCCTCTAGTGACTGGAGCCATCACTTGCAGTGTTGTTTTTTTAAATCTATTTTTGCTATCAACCTAGGAACATGGGGGTTTATGTGTGAAATGCTGAAAGACAGTATAGCCACTAGCAGGGGCTGCTATGAAAGTGCTTTCACTCTAGCTCATTAAAACCTGGGCAAAGACAGAACTGCCTTTTTTGCATGGGCTGAAGAGCAGATTCAGTACTTGCACAATCTCATAGCAACAGACACAGAAACAGTGCCTCATTACTAGCCTTGTCCAACAATCAAGTCTTTAACAAGAACAAAGGTTGACAGTGATTAATCATTAAGCAGTTTCTTGTTCCTTTCTGCACGTGTTCTATGCAGCCTCCTGCAGAGTCAGTCTGGCATACTTCCTGTCTGTGCTACACAGTGCCCATGCCTGGGCAGACAGAGAAGCCTTTTGCAAAAGCTAAACACACAGCTGAACATCTTGTCTCTTAGTCTGAGTATGGCAAATTCCAAATGCATGCACATTCTGCAAAAATAATAAACCCTCCCCTATACATCTGATTACCGTACATTCTGTGGAAATGACCTAAATAGAGATTTGTCCACATGAAACATTTCCCCAGAGATTTCAATGATGTATTATTAGAATTTTCCCAAGTAAACCAGGATAATATTTTAATGTGATCTTCTGGCCTAAGCGGTATATTTAAAGGTCTCCATTTTGGAAAGATTTTGTTTGTAATGAAAATAACACACATGCGTTGAAATATCAACACATAAGGTTACTGTAAAATGTCTACATCAGAGATCATGGGTGAAATGCTGGCTCCATTAAAGTTAACGGCAAAACTCCCATCGCCTTAAATGGGAATAGTGTTTCACTTCATGTCTCTAGCCACCTACAGTGATACAGTGGCACTGTTCCCTCAGAGTGACCTTAGCCTATATGTTATGGACCAGATTCTCAGCCTGAATACACTGACATGGACATAGATGTAGTGTCAGATCCTCAGACAGTGTAAGTGGAAATGGCTCCACTGAACCCTGTAAGATGCTGTAGTTTTAAATGTTCCACATGCTCTTATTTATATTAAAGTGAATGGGTCTATTTGCATGAGCAATGATTATTCCCACAAAAAAAAGTGTTACCTGTTCTACTTCAACATTATCATTTATTTCAAAGCTGTTAACAGGAAAGTAAACTTCAATGCACATATTGCAATAAACTAAAACATTGTGTGTGTGTGTGTGTGTGTGTGTGTGTGTGTGTGTGTGTGTGTGTGTGTGAGTGTGAGAGAGAGAGAGAGAGAGAGAGACAGACACACCCGTGTGTGTGCATACACTTATACAGCCCTTTGTCTCTCTCTTCTCTATGAATATTATGCTACATAATTTATATGTACAATGAGATTTACATTTCCTAATTGCAGCTTTGGAGCAAATGATGAAATTGAAGTAGTACATACAAAAGGTCTGCAGCTCTTTTCTCCTGTGAATAATCCTTGGGTGTCTAAAGAGTCTCACTGATTTGTGACTGTCCCTGGGAACGAAGAGTACTCATGTGAGTGTGGGTTGCAGGATCAGGTGCTAACACTGTAGTTGTCAATTAGTGATGTTCTTAGACATATAATGGACACAAAACTATACACACAAAAGATGGGAAAAGATCAGTTTTTCTCAGTACTTAGTATCAATACAACTTACAATACACCAGCAAATTACATTTACTTTTGTATCACTTTAATTTTCAGGCTAATCACCAGTCTGTTTTAATTTTTGCCATTGATATTTATCCACCCTTTATTCAGCCATATCTGCTAATTTAAACTAATTTGCTTTGTTTCTAAATGAAAATAAAGCAATGAAATAATTATAAAACCCCACCCAGGAAAAAAAAACTAAACAAACAACACTCAGTGTTCAAAGTCTGAGTTTTACATGGGGGATTAACCTGAACTAAAATGTTTAATGAAGAAAGGAAAATAATTACGAAATACAAAGAACACCAGCAACAAAAAAGCCCATGTAGCTGGTGACTGAACACTTTCATACAAATGGACACGACACAGATGACATAATGGTCAGTGGCACATAATAAGATCAAAGCACTCCTGCTGTGAATGCACAGCAAGAACATGAACATCTTTAAATTGGAGCCTCCTGGGATCAACTTTCTAAACTAACAACCCTGAACTCTGAACTCAGATGGAAAACAATGCTGAACACTGAAAAGCAATACTTCTACTGTACGGATAATGTCTCGTAGCCTGGACCTGCCTGCAGCCTCCATGTGTGCTGATTAACCCCCTGTGCGGGAAATTTAAAACACACAGTTGTATTGGAGGACTTGTTTCCAAGCTACATATTCTCTAATAATGAATTACATAATTAGGAAACAAGGCATCAGGATGCAGGTTAGGTGTCTTTAGGGACAGAGTAGGGAATTAGTGGTTTCCCAGCTGTGGACACCTGGGTATAGGTCTGATTGGGCAGCACACAGTTCTAGCCGAGCAGGCAAAATTACCCATCAATTGTAATGACCTGGATACTTAGTTTTAAATGGCTACCCAAATATATAGCAGTTGTAAATATAGCACAAAACCATGCAGCTACACTTCCCCAATAATCCTCCATTTAGAATTAACACTGCCTCTGTTATAAGAGACCAAGGGTCTATATTGGTGCTTAATTTGAAGGACTGACTTATAGTTAAAGGCTGCTGTCATCCCTCTGTTTTGCCATCCAAGTGAGTGTGGTAAAGGATGCCTATGGGTAATGATGAGAGCCTCAGGGTTAGACAGAGCTGCACAATTTTTAATCTAGGCCAAAAGTAGTTTCATTAAAATGTGAACCAAGAAGGTTCTCCAAAGAGCACTTGAGGGGTTTTAAAGCATTTTTTGTGTGTGTGTCAAGAAATGGTAACTTGGTGCTATTTTGTCATGTGTCCTCATATATTTACTCGGTTTAACTTGTGGCATTACTTGGCATGGGAACTGTGAAATGAAGCATCATGCGTGGTTGCATGCTAATATTGATACACAGCTTACAGGGGTACAGCTTACCTTCCCAGAGATGCTGGAGTCTGAGAATGCGGAGCAAACAGAAAGGTTTGTGAGGGTGCATGTGTGTATGTCTGCACTGAATTATTTCATTTGTTCACCACTATATCCAGCCTTTTGGTAATCTAAGTAGGGCCAGCTCACCGGGTGAGAATAGTTCGGTCCACAATAGACTAATTCTCTCTTGGGCAATATGCCTCTGAGAAACAGTTTGAGAAAATGCTTCCTTAAATAAGAGTCAAAAGAGAATGATAATTATAGCATTTATTATTTACAATGCCCTAATTATGCAGTATAGGAAAGCTACAATACAAATAGATAATACAGAAATGCCCTTCTTACACCTGATAAAGTGCCATTCATGCTGTTGGAAAGCTTGTCTGCCAACAAACAGCCAAGACAGACCTCTTCTATATCACTCTTCTACGAGGGCAATTAAACAGCCCCTTCCCCCCTTTCACTCTCATTTTCCAATCAACGTATTCTTATAATTAAAAAAGAGAGAGCTAGCGAACAGGAAGTCATGTACCACAAGTTCTCTGTTTTATGACAATAAGGCTGTGTGGTCTAGTGGTTAGTGCCCTCATCTACTAATTAGAGGATGTGGGTTCTAGTCCCACCTGTGGCTGTTAATCTGGTGTGATTAACTTCACCTGCCTCTGTTTCTCTTCCTGCTTGTTGTCTGCCTTATCTAATTATAGTGTAAGCTCTTCGGGACAGGGACTGTCTCTTACTCTATATGTACAGTGCCAAACACATGTGATTCCAATTTTGCTTGGGGCCTCTGGGGATTCACGAATTGTAGTTTTTGACATACCAACAACCAGTATAGCTCACAGTGGGTGGAGCGACCAACACCCTGTTTCCTGGACTAATGAGAAAAGGTTGGATTCACTCCTGTGCCCTGGGTCAGCACAAGCCTATTATCAATTCAATATGGGGCCCAAATGGGATTTAAATGATGTATTGGCTTTGTGATGCCTGGTGTAGGGGTGAATTTTACCCAAATGGAAAAGCTGCTCTTGGAGGATCACCAGAAGCCCCCTCCCCCAAACCCTGCACTCCACAAATTGTTTTTTTAGGCTTTGGAGCATTAAATTTGCCTCATGTGTCTTGAGAGCCGGATCCAAAATCAGTGGAAAGACTCCCACAGCCATAAAGGAAGGTTCTTAACTAAAACAAAGACTGAGATTTAGCCAGAGAGACACAGCTGGGGAAGAGAAAGGGGAAGGTCGCCTGCTTTTCAATCACAAAGGAGTGAGAAGGCAAACGGATATGCAAAGGGGACGGCTCTTTTGTGGCACCTCCAGCATTTTTTGTCTGTAAGGTTTCTCTGTCTTGACCACTTCTCCTGGCTTCACTTCTGCCATTTCTAAGGTGTACAGATTTATAAACCCAAAAGAATAATACAAACGTAATATTGATTGTTACATTAAAATCCGGTTCTGCGCTGAAGAGTGAATGTAAACATGACGCCTTCTCTCTCAACAGGCCCGGTCCCCGTGTGTCAGAGCTCTTCATTTTAATGACCAAATGTCATTTTTTACGACTTTTGTCTCCTGCAAGCTCTGCACAACCAACATAGCTACCAGACCTGAATTGTCTTCTTGTGCATCAGCAACAGAACAGTTTATTGAGTTCCTATCGCTTCCACCTCTGACGACTGAATGGGCCTGAACAGGTGACAGAAGGGCATAAGTTAGCCTGTAGAATCTTTAATACTGGTGATGATGCATGAAAAAGAAAGAACCCAGCTTGATTCAGAGCCCAGGTTGCATGGGCAAAGCTGGAAGTTAGTAAAATAGGGCTTGGGGTAAAATCTGTTTTGCAGACAATGGGAAGACCTCCACTGACTGCAATGGGCATTGAATCACAGCCCATACTGAACACACTTGATCTGGAATGACTGACAAAATAAACATCGTGTCCCACAATGGCATTTTTACAGTCACTGTTCAGAGCAGAACTGTACTTAAGGTTTGTATTGTTCTTTGTAAAGGTCATACCATACAAACAGCATGGAAAGGAAACCTTGCAAGAAGATTCTGTCCCAGTGTAGCTTAATCCTAATTTACATGCCTTAAAAACATTAAAAGACAGTCTTTCTTTTTTAACCATCCTACTTTTGATAGGAGTTCTCTCTTTACTACCTGTCTGATGCTGCCAGGTACAACATCTGACAGTCACATGGGGAAGGAAGTACCCTTTGGAGTTCAAATTCTAAAATGCTCTTTTGTGCAGATTTGTGTATTTTCAATCTGTTCCATATGAGGGCATTTCAGGACATTACCTCCTAAATGACATCTATCTTGTTTATGCAGTAATTTTGTTATGGCAGGGACGATCTAAAGTATTTTCTGTTTTAAATTCTGTGATCCTATGTCATAAAGATCCTTGTTAAATCAAAGTTGTCTGGTCTTTCTTGTCCCCACCGTACATAAATTGTGTGAACTGATTTTCTATGATCCGTCTATCTAAACTGCTAAAAGCTGGTTCAAATAGCCAGATCAGAGGCCAAGTGGGCAGGATTTTATTGCCATTTCTACTGACAACCTTTAAGGAGAATATTTCAGTTTACACTAGGTAGTTGCCAGCATTAGACATCAGTTAGGTCCAGTGCAATCAGACCGAGGGCAGATGCCTCCATCTTGGTTTAACAATCTTATACATTTCCACACATAAGGTGTAGCCATACTTCCATCATATTTTCAGTCAGAATGACTGTTGATTTAGATTTATTAAAAAGAAAAACAACAACAAAGAAAAAACAAACAAAAATTCCCCAAGGGCTAGATTGGCACCTTGCAATATGCCATCAGTAAGGGTATCCAGAGAGTCACAACATGGTCTCTTCTTCCCTCTTGCTCCATGAGGGAAATAAGCTATGCCAGCCCTTTTCCTGGCACAACTAACTCCTCCCTCTGCGCCAGCTCAGCTGTGCTGGCTGGCACAGTGGGCAGTGCCAAGACTATACCCACGCCTCACCCCTGCTGACCCACTCCTACCCAGAATTGGGTAGAAGCCTGGAAGTGACTGGTCTCTCACCAGTGCTGTGATTCGTGAAGTGGGTAGCCCATGCCCTCATGTTCCTGTGTGAGCACACAGACCATTTCACAAATGAATCCTACGGAAAAACACATGGAGTGTATAGGTCAAAACTCCGATTCAGCCTAGTTTGGAGTAGAGACCAGAGAGGGAGAATCACCCTAAAGCAGTGGTTCTCAAACTTTTGTACTGGTGACCCCTTTCACATTGCAAGCCTCTGAATGCGACCCCCCCTTATAAATTAAAAACACTTTTTAATGTATTTAACACCACTATAAATGCTGGAGACAAAGCAGGGTTTGGGGTGGAGGCTGAAAGTTCGCGACCCCCCCATGTAATAACCTCACAACCCCCTGAGGGGTCCCGATCCCCAGTTTGAGAACCCCTGCCCTAAAGCCTAGTGGTTCCCACACTCTCCTGGGAGACCCAGCCCTGCGCCAATGAACATTTAAATATTTTATAAAAAGTGGAACAGCTTCAAGAGGCGAGATTACCACCCAAATACCCTATACCCAGTGGTTAGAGAACTCATCTGGACAGGCCCTCTCAGAGGTCCAGAGAGGCCCGGGCCACTTCCAGCTTTTGAGGCCCCTAGCCATAATGCAAATAAAAAATGACGACACATGAAAACAAAGTAAGGCACCAAAAAAAGAGTGAGACATAATTTGAATTTTTTTTATTTTCTAGTCTTTTTCTGTGCAAATGCACTAATTATTGAGGAAAAATCTAGCTTTCGTGCAATGTCACAGTTGATATTAAGCATGGCGAGCCCATTCAAATGCTCTTGTCCCGTAGTTGAACGGTGATAGTTTTTTACCTGCTTCAACACATTGAAAGTGAGTTCACCTGAAGCCACTGATTCAGGCAAACTGACAAAAATACGCAATGCAATTATGATATTAGGAAACACCCCAAAGAGACCAAGTTTGAGTATTTCTTGAAGCAATTCCTTTGGCTTGCAATCCAATTTAAAGTTTGTGGAATATATTCCTTTGAGGAAGATGATCTCGTCACTGAGATCTTTTGAGATTTCTTTGTTGTACTGTTGCTGGAATTGTTCAGCTGCAGAAAGTAGATCTTCATTACTCAGTCTGTTGAACTGCCAAAGAAACCCCCCAAAGGGTACAAATTAGTCACAGTGACTCAAATCGACGTGTAAGACCTGATTGAATAGAGTCAATGATGACAAGGAAGACATTGACCCTATAATGCTGCTCGGCATCGGATTCAGTAGGTAAGTTGCGATTGATGGAGAACTCAGATGAATGTCAATATTCTGTGCTACTAATTTGGATTCAGTCAGGATCGCATCTCATTGTTCATGAATTTGTTGAATGTCACTGATAAGACTTTCAATATTATCCCTCTCAACATCAAGTGTAGCATTGTGTGCTTGAATTAGTTTGGTGGATAACTGTAAGTAGCTTCATCCACAAAGATGACATCAGAATGCATTCAAATTTGGACATGTGCTTCTCAACAGACTGAAGTTCAGTTCAAGCCTGTGCAGTGAGATTGAGAGATTCAAGCTCATTTAAAGCCTTCCTCACTGAATTCAAATGCTGTGCAACTGGTTGAACACAATCAATCCATGCAGATCATCTAGTTTTGGATATCCCATGCAGTGAAACAGGAAGATATTGCTTCAGAATGTCCCACCTTTGTGGACTGCTACTGAAGAGATTGTACATTTGCTGAACAGTTTCAAAGTAAGTAATTGCCTCCTTGCATGATTCAGCACAGTCAACACCTACAAGGTTTAGTGTGTCGTTTCCACAGCTGGAGAAAATACAGTTTGAATTATGCTCAAGCAGAACTGCTTGTATACCTTTGTACTTCCCAGCCATATTAGATCCATTGTCATAGGCTTGACCAATGCAAACTTGAAAATTTAACTTAAAACCTTCTAGAATTGCTAGTACTTGAACAGCAATTTATTTTCCAGTTTTTCTTGTGAAATTATCAAACAAAATAAACCTTTCTTCAACTGAAAATTTTGAGCTGTCTACAATCTTAACACATCAAATAACCATAGTCTGTTCCTTGTGAGAACAATCTGGAGTGGCATCAACCATGATTGAAAAATACTTGGTATTTTGAACCTCATCAAGAATTGTTGTTTGTACGAATGACCCACATAGCTCAATAGACACGTTTTGTATGCGTGTGGAGAGATAATGGACTCGCATGTGCTTTTGACTCTTGCGATTCTTGAACACGTTTAACATGCTCTGATAAAAGCGGGTCATATTTCCTGAGGAGCTCAACTATGTCAAGAAAGTTTCCATTTGCACGATCACCAATATGTTGACTGGAACCAAAGAAAGCCAATCCCCGCTCAGAAAGAAAAAGGCTGACGTTCAGGATGCGCTCAAAAAGTTTTTTCCAGTTATTAAGTTTCTGTAGAGAGTTCAGTCAAGAGTAAATTCTCAGCTGAAAGTTCAGCTGATGCTGCTCTACTGGCTGATTTCCATGCAACATAGTTTAATTCATGCGATGTTGAACTCTCATGTGATGGTATTTGGTCTTTCAACTTCCTCCAACCTCTGTTGAAGCTCCATCCTGATTGATCAGACAGAACTGATGCATTTGCAGCACTTTTGTTCAAAATGAAGCAGAGTGCACAGTACAGAGATTGTTTTTCTATACTCCAGCATAACCAATCTCTTGTGCAGGTCTCACCATTTGGAAGAGTTTTTGTCAGCAGATGAGTAGGGAAAGCATGATTATCAGCAGCTCGTGGAATGTTACTTGGAATTTGAAAACAACTAATTTGAAGAAAAGATTGCATTTGGGCAGCATTGCTCTTGTCAATAATTCCAATGTCAGTCACAATCAAACCTGTAATACTCATGAATTGCTCTTGCTGCGTCAGATCTACATCTTCCTGTTGCTGTTGAGTTTCTTGATTGTACACAGGATCTTCTGCTGCATCTGTTACTGTTGGCACATCTCCTTGACTACTGTCCTCATGTTCAGGTATTGGCATTGAAATATCACCTGTTGCAGTTGCAGAGTTTTCATTATCTGTTGCATTGTTTGTTGGGTAAGGTGTGTTTTCCAGTTGTTTGAGAAATGAAGTTATTGGCTTTGAGCTCTTAGCTGCTGCTTCAGTCAGTTGTTTTCGCCATCTCTTGCTTGTACCACTTTCAAATCTCCTCTTCATAGTGATCTATCTGGTCAATATGTAGCCTATCCACACTTGAAATTTTCTGCTGTGGATCAAAACTCAAGCACACAAGGTATAATATAACCGGCTAAGCTGAAGACAAAGGGATGACATATATATAGTAAACACAGACACGGATACAGACAGAGGGATAATGTCCAAAAATTTCAAATGTGTGTCCTCATGAAACTCACTGTATAGGATTGTCCTCACAAATTTTCACCCTGAATCTGGGCCTATAGACTACGAAAACCTATGATGATGGCCAAGCTACCAAGCTAGGGCTCAACCAAGCAGCCAGCCACCTTTTTTAGCTACCATATGAAGATAATAATGAGGAATTCTCACACATAAATAATTCCTTAGTCAACTAGATGTAAAACTTTAAATACACTAAAATGTAACATTCTCTACCTTTCAACACGCACTTGATCCAGCAGCAGCCACGGGTAGTAGTTTGTTTATATAATCAGCTGATTAAATTAAATCAAATCAGGTGCCTAATCCCTTTGTGGATCTAGCCTTGCGTGTCCCCTCTGACAGTCTGCCGAGCGCTGAACTCAGAATGACTGCTTGTCTCTGCAGAGCAGAGTCCTTAGAGATTTAAAGAGACAGCACACAGACCATCTACGGGATAGATGGCCTAGCAGTTACATAGCTAAAAATACCATTGCTGATTAGCTCAATCCTAATAAAGAGGGACCATCCCCTTCACGGTTGACAGATATTTCAACATCTTTGGTGTCATTGTTCTTGAGGGAGTTTTGGAATACAGGATCCCAGTCTCACTGGTCTTGATTATGGGTGATTTTTAATTCCTGATAAAGAATATAGCCATTGAACCATAATAGCGTCCATTTCTGCCTTAAATTCCTCCTCTAGTCCCCAAAAGGGAGGTAAAATGTTATTCCTCATCTAATAAATAGGTAACACAAATGCTCTCCAGATCTGTAGCACAACTCTGTGTAGCTCAAAAGCTTTTCCCTTCCACCAACAGAAATCAGTCCAGTAAAAGAGATTACCTCCCCCACCTTGTCTCTCTCATATCCTGGGATCCAATGTGGCTAGAACACTGCAAATTACATATCTAATAAGTCACTCAATCCTCAAAGACTGTTTTAAAAACATTTTATTTGGCATGGTGAAGTTCTGTAATGATGCTGGTGTGACACAAAATGTAGGAAGACTCACAGTAAATTCTGATTATGTTGAAAACTGGCTGCCCATCACTACAGTCAGAGCTACAGTCTCGCCTACTGAATAAGACACTCTTCCATGGAGGCAACATGCACAAATTAAGATACACTTGGTTTTAACATTTGCTAACAAGCGCCTTTCAGTTCCAGCCCATTTTTTAATACACTCCTCACTCCTGCAGACGCCATTGCATACCTATGGAGTGTACACCTAGCCAAAAAAAAAAAAAAAAAAATCCACTTTCCCTGGAGAACAGTGTATTATTTTGGGAGTAAACAGGATTTATCTCAACTCTGCCTCTGTAGTAAATGTCTGACCCAAAGCCCACAGAAGTCAATGGGAATCTAACTGAGCAGATCCCTACCTCTTCCTCTCATTTCCCCATCTAATATGGGGATAACAATATCTCCTTTCTCCAATCCTTCAGCTGGCATGTCTATTAAGATTTTAAGCTCACAGGGCAGGGACTCTCTCATCATTTTTATGTACTAGCACAATGGGATCCTGATCTCAGCTGGGGCCGCTAGCTGTTAATAATACATAAATAAAGTAATTAACTAATACCACTGTCAGCATGATGAAATAATATATATTGGAATTATTCTCAGTGACTCTTAACAGGTATATGCTAAACTGTACTATTATTATTTTAAATACAACAATTTCTGTAGTTCCCCAAGTGGCTGGCATGCAGCCAACAATTTAATACAGCTGAAATGTCTTCTGTCAGTCTCAGCTTCTGACTTTTTTCCCCGCAGGTACCATAACCCCTTGACTTTGGGCACCACAATAGATCTGTGAAACGGAGCAGATTCTTTTGAATCAGATCCATCCTGGAGAATTTGACCCCAGTTTTAAAACACTGACGAGGTTTGTTCCTGTACTGGAGTGAGGAGCCAACGTGTTTGGGAGATTTGCCAAAGCACCAGTTCAGCCCAATTACCTGGGACGCATTCTGGGAAATTTCTGCCTACAAGCCAAACGTTGGCTGGTTGTCCTCACAGTAACTGGTGCCTCAGCAGAAACTCTGGCTTTGCGGTTTCCCTGCTGTTTTAAAGCAGCACTTGAGTCAATGTCACACCCATGATACAACAAGGCTGCATATAAATTTTCAATATTAAATGTTTCTTCACACACACACACACACACACACAAAAGATGCTTTAAAACCCCTCAAGTGCTCTTTGGAGAACCTTCTTAGTTCACATTTTAATGAAACTACTTTTGGCCTAGATTAAAAATTGCGCAGCTCTGTCTAACCCTGAGGCTCTCATCATTACCCATAGGCATTCTTTACCACACTCACTTGGATGGCAAAACAGAGGGATGACAGCAGCCTTTAACTATAAGTCAGTCCTTCAAATTAAGCACCAATATAGACACTGGGTCTCTTATAACAGAGGCAGCGTTAATTCTAAATGGAGGATTATAGGGGAAGTATAGCTGCATGGTTTTGTGCTATATTTACAACTGCTATATACTTGGCTAGCCATTTAAAACTAAGTTGAAAGGTAGCTGGCTCTGAGTAAGAGATTCTGTCTGTCCTTTGAGAGAGATGAATCAGCTGCAATGAGACAGGGATGGAAAGTTCCCAAGGACATGGCAGGAGGTTGTAGAAGTACAGTAAGGTTGAATCCATGGTGGGGCTATCAGAAACACACAGGCACCTTACTGAGCTGGAGAGGAATGAGAGGAATTGGAGAGATGGCATAAAGGAAATATTGTTCCCAGGCCTCCAGGGGGGCGCTGGCTCTCTGGTTCCTCTCCAATTAAAATAAGGACAAGTGGTGTCCACCACAATGACAAGTAGCTCAATGTTGGGGTCCACCATTTGTGGCAGATTATGTAAACTACATCCCAGAGTGGATTACTGTATGAAAAAGTGAGAAAGCTCTCCTGAAAAATGCCCTGTAGCCTTGGGGAAGCTGGACTGACGAGAAGCTAGGTGACCATCAGTTGTGGTCCCCTCTTCTCCATTCATTGCTGTTAATATTTCTCTGCACATCACAACCCTTATTATTAACCAAGGCATCGTGGCCCAGATTTTTAAAGATACTTAGCCACTGCTGCACGGAATGCATCAATGCCTAGACTGACTTAAGAGCCTAAGTCTCATTTTCAAAAGGGATTTAAGCATTAGGAGCCTAAATCCCATTGAGCGTCAATGGGATGAGCACATCAATGCCTAAATACTTCTGAAAATCTGGGCCCCTATCCCGACCTTTGGGGGAGGCCACTAGCGTTCTTCTGGCTTTAAAGGTGGGATAATGGAGAGGTTGTATCAGGTCACTTCAAGAACTGGGAACAGAACCCGGGTCTCTGCTATTGCACAGCCAAGTCTTATTCGCTTGACCACACTTTCAGAATGAAGGTGCCAAATTATGTGCTTGGCTGTCCTAACTGTAACCACGAAACCACACTTTGCTTCCAGAGTCAGGACTAAAACCCAGGAATCCTGATACTCAACATTCCAGCAATGTCTAATAAATAGTTACCATACCAGTCCCTAGTGTGACCTAGGTCAGCTCTAACTGATGCCAACTAGAATAGTCTCCTAGGGACTACTTTGCTAACCAAAGACCACTGAAATGCACTATGCTCTGCCCATGCTCCCTGCAAGCAGGCCCTGGCCCCATCAAGAATGACGCCTATGCTTGTGGGGAGGAGAGGAGTAGAGCTGGCTATGCTGTCTTTATGTCTTCTAGAGGTCCTGTATGTCTGCACTCTTGCACTACTGGAGCAGCAAAAAGGGATGGAGCTGGGGACCAAGAATGGACCTTTCATTTGGAATTAAGCCATGTTTAATTAACCCCCACTCTCAAATCTGGACTGCTATTGTCTTATGGGCAGATTCCCCCTGTCAGCCCCATCTCCCCCGCCCCCAGTGCCTCGTGCTGGCTGAACTGATTACTGCTCTAACAACACAGCTCCTGAAGTGGAAATTTGCCAAGGTGACTGATAAGCTCCAGAAAGAGAAAAGTACAAGTTGAAAAAGCTTGGACTTTAGTCCCTAAATCTTTTACCTGAGATTTTAAAAGACATTAGTCCAGGGAACAAACCTGGAGATGTAGTTAGAGGTGTCTTTCCACTGCCAAGTACTTGGTAAATATTCTACAGCTAAGGCAGAATTCTGTGCTGAAAGGGTTTTCCCAGCCATTCCCAAGCACTAGGACAGAGAGATATCTTCTGAACGAATACATATTTCTTCAGCCAAGAGCCAAGGAGGAGAGAGAAGTAATGACTGAATTTCTTCCTGAGGTCTGCAAAGGAACAACGTTCCCCATGCTTTTTAGAATGAGGAAACAATGGCAGTAAACCCCTTTTTCTTTGTGGGAGGAAGGGCTGGGCTCTGCAAGCAGAATCTTGTGGAGAGCAAGAAGGTGTGAGAAATGGTTGATAGAAAGAAGGGAGTGAAAGTGGCTGTGGGAAATTGCTGCCACACTGGGTATGAAGAGAGGAGAGGAGTAAACCTTTGACTCTGTTTTTGCAATTAAACCTTCAGAGTGATTGCTGAAAAAGAGCAGGGGAAGAAGACAAGGGAGCCAAACTGACAGCTTCTGAGATGTGCTTCTGAGAAAAACCACAAAGCACATGTTCATGAGAGAAATGGTGCGGCCATCTGTGGAAAGGCTGATATTACCTTGTAGGATTAAATCAGTATTGTTTCTATAGACTTTGAAGATGGAAATAACTATAGGTTTGTTTTCCCTAAAGATGTGCACAGCAGGGCAGGCCAGCCAGCTATCTTAGTGTCTGATGGGAGGAAAGGAGAGCCCCAGGTGGCAGAGGGGCAGTGTGGAGTTGGCTATACATGTATGGCCTTCTATATGTAATAAATACTGAAGGATTTGATGAGCTTGAGGGTAAACACATTCCTCTCCTTGTAGCACATCCCACTCTCTGAAGGAAGAATTCAGTGAAAATACCACAAAGGGGGAGCATCACTGAGTTGTTTTCGTCTCTTGAGTTTTCCTTTGGAAGGAAGAGAGCTTGGTGTATACAATTGGTATTATAACTACACACTTAGAATTTATGCCTGATGTCAAGATAACCTGGCATACATACCTGTGACAGAGATGTCCAAAGCAGTTGTAGGAGTGCTTAAACCATTCCAACCCTTCCTAGACCATTCATTTAAAAAGACTACCTGGATGATTCTATGACCAGCAATATAATGGTTATAACAAGCCACCAGAACTTGATAATTTGTCTCTTATACAGTAAGACTGAAGAAAACCTGGCTTTGTATTGTCCCTGGCTGCTTTCATGACCAGATGTTAGGCTACATTTGAGCAGGTTTCCTTAGACATCTGAACTTATCAATATTTATCTGGACCATTTGAGACTCTCCGGGTGCATCATTTGAAGTAGGAGTGGAGGGTGGACTGAAAATCCATTGGAGAAGATAGAGGCACATTGATCTGTTGTGATTATCTCTGCCCCATTTGGAACGTTCCTTGAAAAATCTGCTCCTTGCTGAAGGCTTTACTGTGTACCACTGACTCATCCTTGTGATGGCTCAGATGAGTAGTCCCATTGACTCTGTGGATCGGAGAGCTCATATGTCAATGGTACAGCTCACATAAGCATTTACTACCATAAGCAAGGGTTGCATGGTTTAGATCCTTTGGATCAAAAGACATCACAAGGATCTCTCCTAGTTCTCTTGTCTCCTGCTGAAGGCAAGATGGAATTTTGATGAGAAATTTGAAGGGCATAAATGGAGACATTATCTCTCCTAGTTATATGCTGGGATCTTTAGAGAACAGAGGCAACAAGGAGAGATCTTCAGTTAACAGAGTTGCCCCCCACTGTCATTTACCTCATGGGAACTTGAGGAAGCACGCTACAGAGTCCTATTAACCTGCACCTTTTGCTCTGCGGAGGGAGGATCTGGTGTATCTGAGACTGTTACCTGTTTCCTATAAAGTGTGAGTTCCTCACACAGAAAACATCAGAACAAACTGGCAATGGAGGCTTGAAGGCTGCAGATGAATTTGCCACAGTATTGTTTCTACAATCCGCTGCTCCCTCCTGTCAGCCATAGTGAATGCTGAATCGTGCTGAGTCTGTGGTGTTCTTTTGCAAAGAGCAGAGACAACCTAAGAACATATAGTTGCAGGATGGAGTTGGAACAGTTTAAGAGAGAGAGAGAAAGAAAGAGCAAGAGAGGGGCAGCAAGTTGGTAGGAAAATTGTAAAAAAAAATTACTGGTTTATCCTGCCTAATTGACAGGGCAGGAAGCAGAGAGTATCACAATCTAGGTGTATACAAAAACATTCAAAACTGCAGTGATCGAAATAAAAATATTATCCAGATAAGTATTTACTCACATGTTTTCTTTGCTATAGGTTAACAATAATGATAAGAGGAGGAAAACATACTGATACAATCACACTCTTAAAAGATTACACTAATCTTTCATATACTGCAGATACAGCCAATCAGGGAAAAAAGATTTTTTAAACGGAATGTAATTTTTGCATATGTAAGTTGTTTTATTTGTGAACATTTTTTACTATACTTTTTTTTGGAGGAGAAGGAAAAATTGACTTACTGTGATTGCCTAAAAAACTTGAATTTGAAATTTATCTCGTTTTCCAAAAAATGATCTCTCATCTGATTTAATACATGTCTTGCATGCCAAGTTTCCTGTTTGGAACACTTGTTTTAGATGGTGAAACTAAGGTATTTCAGGTCTTTTTTTATCTGTTCAAACTTCAGAAAAATGCCAGTTTTGAAGTATAAAATGTGCCTTCACATTCTTTTCATTCTCCCTCCTCCCCCCCGTTTTTAAGTTTATTTGACAATGAGACTGTATCAACTTTTTGTATCGACTTGTACATTCCTTCTGCTGACAAATCCATGGCGCAAGCAAACCAAGACCAGAAAAATTCAATGCTAAGCTCTGTTGGAAGAATTTCACTTTTTGCACATGCATATGTGCAAACATATTAAAAGTAAACAAAACATTCACCTATACATATTTGCAAGAAGCTGTCAATTTTTATGATAATAATAAGAAGACAGCTGTTCAGCAACTGCTCTGATATTCCAGGTAAGATTTTAGTGCTGAAATTCTTTAACGTGTTATTTGACGTGTTTTGAGATGGGTAATGTACCTTGTTTAGTGCAAGGGGAGAGGAAGTTTCACAGGATTGAGAACAGATATGTTGCTTCTGGGTTCTTAATTTGTGTAGAATTCTTCTTGCACATCCCCCAGACCCTCTGGCCTTGGTTCTCCCCCTCAACACCTGCTCTCTCCATTTCAGACATTTCTGGACTCTGACAATAAGGGGTTTTTTTAGGTGCTAGAAACTAGGGGTGAGTGAAACGGAGGATATTCAGACGTGGGTAATAAATTCTGGAGGCCTTAGTGAGCCTTGAATCTCAATAGCATCCAAATCCATATATCGTCCTGACCTCCTTCTTCCCCTTCGCCTCCTAACAGTCCCTGGGCTCCCCTACTGGCCATTACTCATCCAGAACCACTGGTAGGCCACTAAATTTACTGGCTATTTCTCACTAGGTTAGGTTAGCGAGGAGGTGGTAGTGCACAAAGAAACCTTGTGTCCCACTCCAACTTTAGTCCTCCTCCTCGGTTGTGAGGGGTCCTGGCAATTGTGCATGCTGTCACTCTAATCAGCCAGTTATCTTGAGGGGTGGTTAGTCTGCCTGGTCTTCCCATGTCCTGCAGCAGTGGGAGGGTAAAGCATTTTCCTCGTCCTGACTCTGCCTCTTGATTGTCTTTTAGCCGATTCTAAGGCCTAGAGCCCCAGAATGTTCTAGACTAACGGAAACCCCACCCATATAGCCCAGCATCATTAGGAACATTCTGGGATTAATGACTAAAATGCCATTTTAAGGATCAAAGTAAATGAGAAAATTTTCAAAATCTCAAAAGAATGAAACACAGATCAGACAAGAATTCCAGATACACTCTCTTTCTTTCTCTCACACACACCTTTCCTCAGCATCATCTCTGAGCACCTAGAGACCAAAGAGCTTCATATATTCAAGAATCCAAAGATTCCATTACCATTAGTTGTTAATTATTGAATGCCTCCAGTGTGTTAGACGCTGAATTATGAAGGAAAACATGGCACTTACTAGTTAAATTAGACTGACAACGCAGTACAGACACATTTATCCATTTTGGGTGGCCACAGTTCTACTCTCTCCTCTGTCCTTTTCTGTACATCCAGTGCTCCTCTTCCCACCCCTTTTCCCAATTCAGTTCCTTCTCTCTGTTTGCTTTTCCCCTTCCTTTGCCCCCTTCACCTCTACTGCCCAGGATGTGGTCAGCCTGAAAACCTTGCTCCCCATCAGAGCTGTGAAGAACCACAGACCAGAGCTCCTCCCGGCCAGCTACAGATTTCACACTTTTTAGCTGATTGGTTGCTGGGCTCTGAAGGAAACTGCACAGAGCACACAGCACAAGTGTTATTTGAGACAGAGGCAGTCAACTTCTAACCAATAGGAAAACAGCGTCTCACGTGATTCCATCACACATCAGGTGTGCACATATTCTAAAACAGCATCTACCCTTTTGGTTACTCCAGCAACAACCTATGAAGCACATACTGGGCCAGATTCTCTGCCAGTGTAAATTGGCATTACTTCATTGTACCGAACACAATGTTTTTAAAATGTATATTCTGTGGCTAGGGTTTTCAAAAGGTCTTAATATTCCCCTAACTCCACTTCCATCGAAATCAAGGGAGTTTTACCATTGATTTCAATGGGAGCAGACTTATTCCCATTGACTTCAACAGGAGCAGAGTTTGGGCAATGCTAAACATTTTTAAAAATCCCACCTCCAGTGCCCTGACTATAATTAAAATAGTACTGCTGCCCCTTAACAAGATATGATTAGATTTTAACAACCATGAAGAACCCTGGTATCTTGAGTCTTCTTATTTCTGTCACTATGTGCTGCGAGATATCATATCTCTTATTTCATATAACCAATGCAGTAATTAATTATCTACTAATCCGACTGCAGTGAAAAGAGAGCTTCTTTCTTGAAGGCTATCAATTAATGTTATATAGATAGGCAACAGTGTATATGATAGGTTTCAGAGTAACAGCCGTGTTAGTCTGTATCCGCAAAAAGAAGAACAGGAGTACTTGTGGCACCTTAGAGACTAACAAATTTATTAGAGCATAAGCTTTCGTGGACTACAGCCCACTTCTTCGGATGCATATAGAATGGAACATATATTGAGGAGATATATATACACACATACAGAGAGCATAAACAGGTGGGAGTTGTCTTACCAACTCTGAGAGGCCAATTAATTAAGAGAAAAAAAACTTTTGAAGTGATAATCAAGATAGCCCAGTACAGACAGTTTGATAAGAAGTGTGAGCATACTTAAAAGGGGAGATAGATTCAATGTTTGTAATGGCTCAGCCATTCCCAGTCCTTATTCAAACCGGAGTTGATTGTGTCTAGTTTGCATATCAATTCTAGCTCTGCAGTCTCTCTTTGGAGTCTGTTTTTGAAGTTTTTCTGTTGTAATATAGCCACCCGCAGGTCTGTCACTGAATGACCAGACAGGTTAAAGTGTTCTCCCACTG